>NC_133122.1:79264059-79864059 GCF_033568475.1 Henckelia pumila | reverse complement strand
GTTAGGAATTTACATTTGTTTTTATTGTTGTTGGATTTATTAATGGGCCTGGTTTATGGCCCAATATGAATTGTCATATGTAATAAAAGTGGGCCTGGTTTATGGCCCGTTCCCACCCCTTAAAATGTATCCCCTACTTGTCATGGTTATTTATTGTAAATACATTAGACTTAGTGGGAGAAGAAGATTTGAAGACGGAGGTGGGCCCAGCAGACAATAAAGACTGAAGAAATGTAAATTGGAAGCTCAATGTAATAGGATTGCATTGCATACCTGCATATTACCTAGGATTGGACTAAGACTCGTGATTGGCAACCACGGGTCGATTAGAAATGGAATCGATCATCCTATATAATATATGATATTATTGTTGTATGCATGTTTTAGACTAAATTGTGTGAATCCGGCAAGCATACAAAATTTTAAAATGATGAGACAAATTTTCAAAATTAAAATCCCTCATTTTAAATATGATTTAAAATTGATTTCAAGATAAATAAAGGAAATTTAAAATTGTTTAAATGTTCCTACCTTCCATCAATGATCAATAAATGAGATGCTACCCGCGGATACGGTCCGGCTCATATTATTGGGGGGGCCCGTTCGTCGAAAAGCTGTACATTGGATCGACACATGTTGTAAGTTGGGTGGAACTCCCATGGAATCAGCTCATATTATTGGGGGATCCACATGGCGACCGTCCATCACAACTTAATATTGATGGGTCATCTTGACATGTCACAATAAACGGCGTCATATTATTGGGCCCTTATTGGACATGAGGTAAAAACGTGAAGGTTGCTTTGGAAGCAATTGGGCTCTACCTTTTGAAAATTATGGTTGGCTGATATTATTCGGGACCATAGTTTGTCAATTGGACTCCATGTTCTCACTAAGGAAAACAGTTTTCCGTTTTCACTAGAGGGTAATGAAATCGTTAAAATAGTGGGAGTGAGATTCATAAAATAAATTTCGCCTATTTTATGTCTTAGTAAATTAATTAAACAATCACTGATTATTGTCTGTTTCTTTTCAGTATTTCATAAAGATGAATTCGCGTAATCCATTATTCTCTATCCTCGAACAAAATAAACTGACTGGCGCAAACTATACGGAATGGTTCCGTAAGTTGAAGATTGTCTTGACCTCGGAGAAGATGCTCTACGTGTTAGAAAAATCTCCTCCGAAGGAAGCACCAGCAGATGTAAGTCCAGAAGAGTTGGCCAAACTTGATACATGGTGGGACCATGATATCAAAGCCAAATGCTATATGCAAGCCTCGATGTCTGATGAACTCCAGAGGCGATTTGAGGATACCGTGAATGCTACTGACATTCACGTACAACTCAAGGAACTTTTTGGGACTCAATCGAGAGCTGAAAGGTTCGCTACTGTAAAAGAGCTAATGATGTGTCGCATGCGTGAAGGGACTTCGGTCCGTGATCATGGGGTACGAGTGATTTGGCTCATACAGAAGTTGGTAACGCTTGATTTGGTGTTGGAGCATGAACTCAACGTGGACTTATTACTTCTATCTCTTCCTTCTTCGTTTGACGGATTTGTGGTGAATTTCAATATGAACAAGATAGAGGTCTCCCTTGAAGAGATGGTCAATATGCTTGTAACATATGAATCCACTTTAAAGAAGGATAAACCGGCTTTCTTGGTGGGCTCCTCTTCTTCTGCTAAGAAGGGTCCAAGTACAAAGTGTAAGAAACGTTCTGCCCCACCCAAGAAAACCGAACCCGAGAAGTACAAGACAAAGGCTTCAAACATGGAAAAATCCAAGGATGTTTGCCATTACTGCAAGAAGCCCAGTCATTGGAAACGTAACTGCAAGGAATATCTAGAGCAGTTGCGAACTGCGAAGGGTATGTTCTATATTGAAATAAATGTTTCACTTAATACTACTTCTTGGGTATTGGATACCGGATGTGGATCTCACATTTGCAATGATTTGCAGGTGATGACAAGAAGTCACAGGCTTAGAATGGGTGAGACCCAGCTGAGGCTCGGAAATGGTTCCAGAGTTGAAGCTAAAGCTGTGGGAGATGTTTATTTAATTTTGCAGAACTATTTTAAGTTACTTTTGAGAGATGTTTTATTTGTTCCAGATTTGATTAAAAACATTATTTCTGTTTCTATGCTTGATAGAGATGGTTATTCTTGCAATTTTGTGAATGAGATTTTCAATATTTACAAGAATGAATGTTTGATTGGAAATGGACAACTTGAAAACGATCTATATAACTTAAAATTAAAAGACGTTCCAATAAATTATGTTGATAAACCGGTAACAACAAACAAAAGGAAAATCGATAGTCAAAACCCGGCAAACCTTTGGCATGCTAGGCTAGGTCATATTTCCTCAAGGAGAATGAACAAGCTAGTGGGAGAGGGCATGTTTGATATGTCTGATATTAACTCTCTATCTACTTGTGAGTTCTGCCTGAAAGGAAAAATGACTAAATCTCCTTTTAAGGGGAAACCTGAGCGTAGTCAAAATCTGTTGGATTTGATCCATACAGACGTTTGTGGTCCATTTAGAATTGGTACTCAATATGGCCACACCTACTTCATTACCTTTACTGATGATTATTCTAGGTATGGGTATTTATATTTAATGAAATATAAGTCTGAAGCATTTGAAAAGTTCAAAGAATTCAAGGCTGAAGTAGAAAACAAGCTAGGTAAAAGTATTAAAGCACTTCGATCGGATCGAGGTGGAGAATACTTAAATACCGAGTTTTTGGACTATCTGAAAGAGAATAGGATTCTCTCTCAGTGGACTCCTCCTATGACACCTCAGCTAAATGGTGTATCGGAGCATCGTAATCGAACTTTGTTGGACATGGTTCGATCCATGATGAGCTTCACTGAGCTTCCACCTTCGTTTTGGGGCTATGCACTTGAAACGGCGGTATTGTTGTTGAACAACGTCCACACCAAAGCAGTGGACAAAACACCATACGAGTTATGGAATGGAAAAGCTCCTAAGTATTCGTACTTGAGGATTTGGGGATGTCCTGCTTACTTGAAGTAGATAGTGGGAGATAAGTTGGATATTCGATCCACCTTATGTTATTTTGTAGGGTATCCGAAGAATTCAATCGGATATTATTTCTATCATCCTGCTGAAACAAAGGTGTTTGTTTCAAGGAATGCCACCTTCTTGAAGAAGGAATTCTTATTGGATAAGAAAGGCGAGATGATGGAACTCGAAGAAATTCGAGAAGAACCCGAAATACAAAATAATGATCCTACACCTCAGGAACCATTGATAGACACGCCTATACCTATAAGATCCGAGAGGACTTCTAGACCTCCTATTCGATATGGTCTTCTTCTTGAAGGGGATCAAGATGAACCCGAAGTTGGATGTGATCCAAGAAACTTCAAGGAGGCAATTTCTGATGCGGATTCAAATTTATGGCTTGAAGCTATGCAGTCGGAAATAGATTCGATGCATACAAACCAAGTTTGGTCTTTAGTAGATCCTCCCGATGGAATTGTTCCAATAGGGTGTAAATGGATCTACAAGAGAAAGCTTGGGCCTGATGGTAAGGTATTGACCTACAAGGCGCGATTGGTGGCGAAAGGTTATACTCAAAGACAAGGAGTTGACTATGATGAAACCTTTTCACCAGTTGCAATGTTCAAGTCCATAAGAATCCTTATTGCCATAGCTGCTTGGTATGACTATGAGATATGGCAAATGGATGTGAAGACTACATTTCTTAATGGAAACATTAAGGAAGAGATCTATATGACGCAGCCTGAGGGATACACATCCATGGGAAGCGAGCATAAGGTATGTAAGCTTCAGAGATCAATCTATGGTCTAAAACAAGCATCAAGAAGTTGGAACCAGAAATTTGATGAAACAATAAAGGATTTTGGTTTCATCAAGAACCCGGAGGAACCATGCGTGTACAAGAAAGTAGTTAAGGATGCTGTGACATTCTTAATACTTTATGTTGATGACATCCTACTCATTGGGAATGACATAGGGATGTTGCAGTCAACAAAGATATGGTTATCAGGTAGATTCTCGATGAAGGATTTGGGTGAGGCATCCTATATTCTAGGGATACAGATCTATAGAGATAGATCTAAGAGAATGATAGGACTCACTCAAGCAACCTACATCGACACCATATTGAAACGGTTTTCAATGGATGGGTCCAAGAGAGGACATCTACCCATGTGTCATGGAGTTTCTCTATCCAAGTCTATGTGTCCCAAGACTGATGAAGAAATAGAGAAAATGACACATGTACCATATGCGTCAGCCATAGGTAGTATCATGTATGGGATGATATCTACCAGACCGGATGTAGCATTTGCTCTGAGTGTCACGAGCAGATATCAAGCTAATCCCGGTCAAATGCATTGGAAAGCCGTGAAGGACATTCTTAAGTACTTACGAAGGACTAAGAATATGTTCATGGTATATGGAGGAAGAGAACTGAAATTGGAAGGCTATACCGATTCTAGCTTCCAAAGTGACGTGGATGACTCGAAGTCAACCTCTGGATTTGTGTTCATGCTCAATGGCGGTGCTGTCTCTTGGAAGAGTTCCAAGCAGGACACCACAGCGGATTCCACCACTGCGGCAGAATACATTGCAGCATCAGCTGCTGCTAAAGAGGCCGTTTGGATGAGGAATTTCGTCCAAGAGTTGGGCGTTATTCCGGAAGTTGTTGGTCCAGTCCCGGTGTACTGTGACAACACGGGTACCGTTGCTCAGGCAAAGGAACCAAGGTCTCATCAAAGATCCAAACACGTACTGAGGAAATACCACATCATCCGGGAGATCGTGGAAAGAGGAGACATCACTGTCGAAAGAGTGTCCTCTACAGACAATATCGCTGATCCACTTACTAAGCCCTTTCCAGGACCATTATTTGACAAACATCGCGAAGCAATGGGTCTACGTAGTATGACTAGTTGGCTTTAGGGCAAGTGGGAGATTGAAAGAGTGGGTGCCCGGTGAGCCAACTTGTGGCTAAGGTCTTTGATGACTCTTTGTATAAACAATCTTTTGTTTAATATAATTTACACTTTTATTAATGGCAATGACTTTATCTTTCTTCATATTGTTATATTGTGATATACTATTGTTGTTTTGATAAAGACCTTAAATATACTATAGTGTATGTAAGATGTGGTAGAACATGGGGATGTCTATCATGAAACACATCTTATAGTCACTGTATATTCTAAACAGTTCCTAGTCGATTGAGCCGTCCGATAATAATGATAAGGATCGCTCGAGTTAGAGACTAGCATTTGCGATGCAGAGTACCACGTTTCATTGGTAAGGAACATAGAGATGTTCGAAGCATGCAAATGGATATTCATACGATGAATGATCGAACTACCCTATCCGGACTTTCCAAGTGGTTATCACTTATCGAGTGGATAAAGTCCGCGGTTTTGGTTGTACACCATTAGTCCTTACTACTTGAAACATCATTGAGACTCTATATGCTAGTATTGTGCTTTGACTCGTTTACCGACTCTATTGGGGTCATCAGGTGTCGGGATTGGGTACAGTTACAACACATATAGGAGTCGATGCTTTGTTGTCAAGGATTCACCACATACTTGCGAGTGTGGATATCCTATGCAATCTGAGGAGATATTAGTGTGACGAATCTCTGGCCAGAGTACATGATGTGCTTTAAGAAATGGTTTCTTAGTAGCACATGCGATGTCACTATTTGATCTTCAAGATGTATTGCATAGTTATCGAATCTCGAACGACTCTCGATTTACCAATGGTTGTTGATTCGATCGGGATATATGGATGAAGGGACCGTACTGTACGCTAACCAAAATCTATTGGTTCTTGTAGGCACTATCAGTGATACCTAGGGAATCATGGGGCGATGTTGCTAGGCGCTCTTACCATGATTCGATGGGCAAGTCGGAAATTGTTTTTCTGAGTCACAAGGAGTTGTGAGCCCACGGCTAGTTGTATCCCTGAACAATTGAGGGTCACACAGAGTAATGGATTTTTAATCCCCGTTGAGATAGTTAAATTTAAAGAGTTAAATTTAATGAACAAAGAAGTGAAACTTCTTATTTAAGAGTAGAGGGGTAAGATTTCCTAAAATGACATAGGGATGGGCATTTTTGGAAATCACTGAATTCGGATTCAGAAAAATTTATCTTGACTTTAAAAGGTGCGGAAATGGTTTCTGTGCACATTGGTGAAATCGGTTTATCAATCGGAGTCATGATGAATTTTATATTAATTTTTGAACATGCGGGTTTTGCTTGTCAGGCTTGAACTTATGACTAATGGGCCCTAAGCTGTTAGCAGCCCACATTATAAATAAGTTATTGCAGTACAGAAATTAAACAACAGAGGTCACAAAATATTTTGAAAACCCTAGCTACGTTTTAATAAGTGGCCGCCCCCTCCCTCTCTCTGTCGGGAAAATCCAGCCTGTGAATTTTGAATTTGCAGTCTGGTTTAACGGATCAAATTCGTTAATTCTCTTCGTAGAAACTTCTGATAGATTTTCTAGTGCAATCTATCAGAGGGATTAAATCTCTGTTCGTGGACCTGATTGAAGAACAGTTCGTTCATTAGTTCCTGGGAGATACAACAAGAGCAGAGCAATCTGTTGGTGTCCATAATCTCGATTCGAGATTGGAGGTAAAAATTTATAATTGTTATTTAATTTTTACACACACAATTTAATCGTAAAGTTTTGATACCCATTATGGAATCGTTCCATATAAAATTTTTAAACTTTCGCTGCACCGGGTATCAATTCTGATTGATCTGATCACCGTTTTCCAACAAGTATGCCTAGAATCTTAAAAATGCACATGCATGAAAAGGTGTTGTCACAGGGTGTTGGCAACACTCCTAACAACATCTAAGTTCTGTTTATAATGCACACATACTGAGAGACTTCCTTAGATTGGAAAAATCTCTCAAAATCCAAACTTTTTTGTGAATATATCAGCTAATTGGTTATTAGTTCCAACAAACTCAATTAAGATCATGCTTTTCTCGACCAAATTTCGAATGAAATGATGTCTAATGTCAATGTGTTTGGTTCGAGAGTGTTGTACTAGATTTTTGGATATATCAATGGCACTAGAATTTGAGTATCACTCTTAACACCATAATCATTTAGCATTTGATTCATCCAAAGGAGTTGTGAGCAACAACTACCAACAGCAACATACTCAGACTTGGCAGTAGACAGTGAGACACAATTTTGTTTCTTACTATACCATGATACTAAGTTATTCCCCAAGTAGAAACATCCTCCCGGAGTGCTCTTTCTCTCATCTAAATCCCCAGCCCAATCAGCATCACTAAATCCTACCAAATTAGAATTGGTTTCTTTAGTGTACCACAAACCCAAATTCAAAGTTCCAGCCACATATTTCAGTATACGTTTTACGGCCTTCAAGTGAGTAATTTTTGGGTTAGACTGGTATCTAGCACATAGACAAATATTATACATGATATCAGGTCTAGTAGAACTTAAATATAAAAGACTACCAATCATGCTTCTGTAGAGGGTGTTGTCAACACCTTCGGCAACATCCTCCCTAGACAATTTTTCATTGGATCCCATAGGTGTGCGCATGTGTTTAGTGTTGTCGTTCAGAAACTTCTTTACAAGATTTTTATCATACTTGCTTTGACACAAAAATATACCATCATGCATTTGTTTCACTTGCAAGCCCAAGAAATATGTTAACTCACCAACCATGCTCATCTCAAATGTAGAAGACATACACTTCACAAAATCATCAACAAGTTTATCATTTAAAGCATAAAAAATTATATCATCCACATAAATTTGGCAAATTAAGATATTACCTTGAGACTTTTGCACAAACAAAGTCTTATCAACTTCACCTCTTTTGAAGCCAATATTGAGCAAGTACTCAGTAAGTCTCTCATACCATGCACGTGGTGCTTGCTTCAATCCATACAATGCCTTTTTTAACTTATACACATAATCAATATGATTTGGATCCTCAAACCCTTTAGGTTGTTTCACGTAGACTTCTTCATTTAGGATCCCATTCAAAAAGGCACTTTTTACATCCATTTGATAAAGCTTCATTCCCATGTTACATGAAATAGCAAGAAAAAGTTGGACTGACTCAATGCGGGCTACAGGAGCAAAGGTTTCATCAAAATCCACCCCTTCAACCTGTGTGTACCCTTGAGCTACCAACCTAGCTTTATTTCTAATGATGTTTCCCGACTCATCAGTTTTATTTTTAAAAATCCATTTAGTTCCTATGACATTACCATGAGCAGGACAAGGTACCAAGTACCAAACATCATTCCTAACAAATTGTTCTAACTCTTCATGCATAGCATTGACCCAAAACTCATCTTTTAAAGCCTCTTCAACCTTTTTGGGTTCAATGTTTGACACGAAACAAGAGAATCTTACCTGAGAATATGTAGAACTCATGCACAACAAACCTGCCATCTTTCGATAATCCACTTTCTCTTTCCTCCGAGTTTGCAAGTCTCCATGCACATCTCCAATGACCTGTGAGGTTGGGTGATTCTTCTGAATTCTGCTTGGAATATTCTTTTCAGCTTCATTTACCTCACTGTTCTCATCAATGTTCTCATCAGTAGGCTTTTCAACTTTTGATTCTGGATTCTCTGTAGGAGGTGTTGTCGAAGGTGTTGGCAACACTTCTTTGACAGCATCTAAATTTCCAGAATTATCCAGCAGATCATTAATTTCATCCTCAGCTGTTTTCTTTTTTAGATCTAAAAATTCATCAAAAACAACATTAATTGACTCAAAAATAGTCCTTGTTCTCATGTTATACATCCTATAGGCTCGGCTATTTGATGAATATCCCAAGAACATACACTTATCACTTTTTGCATCAAATTTAGCAAGATGATCCCTATCATTCAAAACGTGACATACACATCCAAACACATGAAAATATTTAAGGTTTGGCCTCTTTCCCATGAGTATTTCATAGGATGTCATAGTAGTACCATTCCTCAAATAAAATCTATTTGAAATATGACATGCAGTATTCAAGGCTTCAGCCCAAAAACGTTTTGAAATATTTTTCGAACTTAACATCACTCTTGCCATCTCTTGCAAAGTCCTATTTTTTCCTTTCAGCAATTCCATTTTGTTGTGGAGTTTTAGGAGCAGAGAATTCATGAGAAATACCTTTCTTATCACACAAACTTGCAAAAGAAGAATTTTTGAATTCCTTACCATGGTCAGTACGAATTCTGATTACCTTCAGATTGTATAGGTTCGAAATCTTAGTGAGGAATTTCTTGAAGGCATCAAATGTGTCTGATTTTTCTCTCAAAAAATTTACCCAAGTATATCGTGAGAAATCATCCACGCAAACAAAAGAATATTTCTTACCTCCAAAGTTTTCAACATCCATTGGACCCATCAAGTCCATATGGAAAAGCTCAAGGCAGCGTGTTGTCACAGATGTTGGCAACACCTCATGTGACACCCTAGTCTGCTTCCCTTTCTGACATGCTTCACACACAAATGGAATACCAGATTTTAAGTTATGCATACCTCTGACAGCATCTAACTTACTTAAGTTCTTTGAAGTCTTGAAGTTTGCATGACCCAATTTTTGATGCCATAGATCAAACTCATTAACTTTGGTGTGTCTACAAGCCATCTCTTCTCCGAGTTGATAGCAGTTGTCAGATGACCTAGTACCTGTCATGACACAGAGATTTGAATCATCAAAAACTTTGCATAATTTCTTATCAAATTACACATGCAAATTATCATCACAAATTTGGCTTATGCTTATTAGATTTGCGGTTAATCCTTCAACATGAAGCACATTGCGAAGCTTGGGCATACCAGCAACATCCAGAGTTCCCTTTCCAACAATGTTTCCCTTTGAACCTCCATCATAGGATACTTTTTCACTTTTCTGTTCAACATAGTCAGTGAAAAAAATTTTGGAACCTATCATGTGAGGAGAGCTACCGCTATCAAAGTACCATGCACCTGAAACATTAGTTCTCAAAGCAGTATAAATCATATGACATTGAATATCAGCTTTTGGTACCCAAATCTTTCTTACATAAGATCTGTTTTTAGGGATGTTGTTGGGAGGTGTTGGCAACACCTTCGATGCAGATCAATACCTGTAGTCTTCCTGCAGCTTAAAACAGTATGTTTTGATATGACCTGGTCTATGACAGTAGTGACAAATGTACTTACATTTCCTTCTAGATTTTGAAGGAGCAGCAGGCTGTGGCTTTGGTTTTGGAGGGTCAATTGGTGAGGCCTTTTTACTTGAGCTTTTTGCACTGCTACTTTCCTTAACAAACACAGGGTCTTTCGAACTTTCACCAACCTCAAATATGTTGTTTTCAAAACCTTAACCAGCCGTACCATCTCTTCCCATCATGAGAAACGAATCAAGCTGGGAAGTGCTTGAATTAAACTTGGCCAATGTAGCATTTGATTTTCCGAGTTCTTGCTTCACTTGGCTTAGTTCGATATCTTTCTTACTCAGCATGACTTCCAGTCTTGACACATCAGCCTTTAGATCAGAATTTTCCTTCGAAAGAATAGTATTCATCTTATTCCTTTCAACCCAATCAGTATGTAACTCTTCAAACATCATCCGAGCTTCTTCCATGGACATTGTCTCTTCACCTGTATCATTATCACACATGTTATCAGTAATGGAGGAATTCAAACACACTGACCTTTGGGAGATGTTGCGGCCAGGTTTGGCGACACCTGCGGCAACACCTAAAGGATTCACTTGTAACTTTTTCTTGCTCTTCAGTAGGGAAGATAAGGCAGTATGGCTTTCTTCATCTTCCTGTTCTTCTTCTTCAGACTCTTCATCACTCAAAGATGTGTTCATTCCTTTCCTAAGCGTGTTGGCACACTCATTTGCATAGTGTCCAAAACCTTGACAAGCATGACATTGAACAGTGTCCAACTTCTTTGAGACAAACTTCTTCTTCCCTTCCAACATCAGTCGAGGCTTAGGAGTATCAACAGGTTTCCTTGGTGATTGTTCTGGTCCAGTAATCCTTAAAAGCTTGTTAGAGAACATTGGATCTTTGAGTTTTTGATCCGTCTTTCTTGACTCTTTCATCTTCTTCAGATAATCATTGAATTTCCTAGTCATAAGAGAGATCGAATCATCTTCCAAGTCAGATTGATGAACTTCTTGATAAAATTGAACATACTTCTCGTATGAGGGTTTCGAGGCTTGAAGGGCTATTGATTTTCCTTTATCCTTCTCTTGTTCTGAATTGTTCTTCTCAAAAACTTGAAGGATGCTAATCAGTTCAATCATCTTCATCTTTGAAGTGTCTTTAATTTCTTCAAGCGCCCAAATCTTCCCATTAAATCTTTTAGGCAAGGATCGAAGAACCTTGTTCACCATAGTTTCACTAGCAATAGGTCCTCCAAAAGCATGCGCCTCTATAGCTATCTCCCTAAGTTTCTTATCATAATCAACAATAGTTTCATTCTCATCCATCCTGATATTCTCAAATCTTTCATTTAACAATCTCAATCTTGTTCTTCTCACGCTATCAGTTCCTTCACAGTGTTCTTGAAGAGCATCCCATGCATCCTTAGCAATAGTGCAGTCGGCTATGATTCCATACATCCTCATATCCACAGTTGCAAAAATTGTATTGAGTGCTTTAGCATTGTAGCTTGAACTTTGTGTTTCCTCGGCAGTCCAAGTTTCTTCTTGCTTGATGATGTAGTCTCCATCTTCATCTAGCGTCTTTGGAGGAGTCCAACTAGTCAGAATACTTTGCCAAGCACGAACATCCATAGCCTTAATAGTATATCGCATCCTATTCTTCCATAGTGCGTAATTCATGCCATCAAGGACCGAAGGTTTCAGGAACGAGTTCGCAACAGACGATGAGTCCATATTATTCCCTGTAATAAAATAAACAAACCAAGATCAGTTCTTAGTGTATCAAGAAATGGCTCTGATGCCACTAGTAAGGGAATGGGGGTTGCACATAAACTATTTGAGGTGTTCTCACAAGATGTTGACAACACCTACAATAACACCTTGAATAATTTGCAGAGGAATATAATTAAAGCGTAAATAAAATAAACAAGAAACCAAATAAATAGACTCAAATGATTTAAGCAAGAGTATAAAATACTCTTGCAGTGCCTCAGGGCAAAACTTCACTAGAAAACTTCCAAAGAGTTTTACAAACCCTAACACTAGTGATTATTGTAAATTTAAATTTCTCAAACCAAGTGAGAAAATAAATAGTAAACGTTCTCCTAAAAGCATTCTATAAGAAATAGAATAACGAAAACACAGTAAGGAGAAAAACTATGTTGAAGCCAAAATCACACGAGCAGCACACTTCTTGATCTCCAATCTTCAAGTGTTCTACACGGCTTCAAGTTGTCACAGCTTCAACTAAGCTTCAGAGAGATCTTCAGCTTTTCACTATGTACGTACTTAGGTTCTCACGTTTTTCTCTCTATCAAAATTCTCTTATTTTCTTGTGTACGTCTATCTCAAAATAAATAGGCCAAGAATCCTTCATCAATATGTTTCCTTGTAGGCGTAGGATTTTTTTGATTTGATCATATCAAATCTACACAAATAAAGAAAAATAAATAATAGATATGATATGTTAAATATTCTAATCAGCTTATCAATATCGCAAATAGGAAATAAATCACATAAATAAAGATTACTTCATGTCCAAGAAAGGCATAATATATTAAATAAAATCTTTTTCAAAATAGGATGATTTTAAGGAATAAAATATTTCTTTCAAAATTCATAATAACTTATATTTAGAGGTTGCAAACACTATCTAAATCTGGTGTGGGATACTGTTGCAAGATTGACCGGTGGGACAGGTAATTTACTAAAAGTTATAGTTTGTGGTAATTGTACAATTCAAATCTTTTAAACTGCACTGCAGTCGTATTACTATGGTTTGATCGCTCTATTTAGCAGGAAAAATTATTGCACTCCAACACTCATCCTTACTTTAATTTTTCCAAGGTTTGGCTCAAGTTTTACAAACAATTAGTGACATGCACCATTATCTTATCCAAATATAATATTGATTTTCATCTGTATATCATACATCCTTCATTATCTCATCAACGAACCAAGCAATGCTTCTAGATTATATTTTACTGATCATCATACAACTTCAATATGTGTACGCACTATACATACGTGTATTCAACTTTATCATAAAGTGCAATTAGCTTTAATTACTCTGAATGTAATTACTTTCAAAAAAATATTTGATAAATAAAATGGGATCAGTAGAATTAATTTCTAGCAAAAGAAATTAATGAAATATTTATCTAATTATATCCTCATTCATTTGTAAATATTTATATATAAATTATAATTAATTCTTCTTCCAATTTATTCTCCTTTATAATTTTCGTTGTCCTTCAATTTCTTCTGTTTCATTCATCACCTCCTCTTTTTTGCTTCAGAAATTCTTCAATATTAAAGTTTAGTTTATACAAGATTTTGGAAGTTTCAACCATCACAATCAAGGTAAATTAAATTAAATAATCTCAATATATATATATATATATTTACTCTCCTTGTTTAATTATAAATATTTTCGTGGTCTTTTTTGGGGGTATGTTTCATCGAATTAATGATTTGTGATATTTTTATTTAGGGTACCGATTTTTTTTGGTTAAAATTAATTGATTCTGAACGATTATATAATTAGGGTGTATAAAAATCAACAGATTTGAATTATTTTTTTTCTGAATTATAGTTTAACATTATATAAATAAGAAATATATTAACCATTAATGATTAATTTTTTAAATTTTTCCCGAATAAATTATTTTCTTTAAATTGAGATCATGTCGATAAATCCAGATTATTATTAACCGTTAACGTTTTTTACTTAATTTAATCTATGGAGAATTATAAGATTCTTGTTTTTAATTAAAACATATGAAACATATAATAAATTTAAATGTCTAGCTAGATCCTCCACAAAGCGAAAAATAACTAACGACCGTCAAAACCATCGCTAATTTGAAATTGTCGGGGGTTTAGCAACAAATTTAAATCTCATATTGATTTTTTTGTCACAAAGCTTAGCGACGGTTTTGAAATTCAAATCTAAGACAGATATCTGCATTTCTCTATGATTTTAATGAATTATTAATTCTTTAAATTTAACATTTTTAAATTCGATCTAGACAATTAGCTTATAACTGTACATCTATTTTTCAAGAATAATCAAATGTAAGGTGGTATTAATCCATTTGACTCTAATTTTTGTTTCTAGAGAAGAAAATTAACATTATATTATTTGAATATATATATATATATTTATATATATATATATATATATAGAATATGAGATTATATAATTTGAAATGGGTCAAGGTGATCCTTATCTTTATTATATTATCATGTATAAAGTCATTAGAGACTGAATTTGGTTAGAAATATGAACAGACTAAATTGTCATTATTTCTTTTTTCTGTGATCCAAAATTAGAAGTGCTCTTTCCAAAAAAAAATCAGAAAGGGAAAAAAAATTATTCGATCAAATCCAACCTCCTCAATCTTTCTCCACGTTTTCAATATTCTTTTTTCAGCTTACAATTTATGTAAATTTATAATGATAAATCTTATATCTTTACTAATTGATTATATAAGATAACATATGATTATATTCAAATATTACATTATACACGCAATGCGTGTGTTTTGTGAATAGTTTATATGGTTAGTGAATTAATTATTCATTTTAAATTGAAAAAATCTTTAATTCTTTCGTAATCTAATTTTATTTCTTTATTAATTCCATGCATTTATAAGTTCTGATTTTTTTTTACCATATAAGCACGTGAGGCGCACCCCCCGCCCCCCCCTCCCCCATATATAAACTAGTAATATAGTATTAAATATATCCTTGGCGTAGCTGGTAAACTCTTCTATAGGAAGAAATTTGGAAGAAAAAGAGCATGGTTTGAATATGACGGTACTCATTTTGTTTTTTGAATTTTTTACTACTTGGGTTAGGGGTGACCAAAATATCGGTTTAATCGAAATAACAGACCGAACCGAATTAAATCGAAAATTCGGTTCGGTTTGATCGGTCAATCGGTTTTTTTTTTCAAAATTTTCGGTTAATTCATTTTAGTCGGTTTGGTTTCGGTTTCGAATTTTAAAACATCGGTTAAACCGATTAAATATAATATTTTTTATAAAAAAATTATTATTGGGCCTGTTTTTATCTTTGCATGAAGATTATTTATATTGGGCTAGTGGGCTTTATACACAATATGTTAAAACCAAAAAAGATAACTCACCCTAGCCCAACCCCAACATCTTCGGCGTCGTCTTCTTCTCTCATTATATCTGCGTACCAGGAGTCTAGCCCCTTTGTCTTACACAAACACACACACGACCCGATCCTGGTCGTCACACCACCACCGTCTTCCCAAGAACCGGCCACTTCCATCACTTGAGAATACATCCAGCACCCCTGAGAAAACTGCAGTCGCTGAACCTTCTGCTCAACCAACATCCTCTCTTATGTATGTTCAAGACTTCTCTGTAGTAGAAGATGTTATAAGCTCATTCATCAAGGATCCAAGCACGATTCTTGTTCCAGAAGAAGCTTCCACTGCTTCATCGCTTGAAGAGCATGTCACCTCAGTGGTCAGGGAAGTATCTTCATCTCTTACTTTGCCTGAAGCTTCTTTAGCTATTACATTAGAAGTAGAATCCATTCTCCCGGATATTGCTATTTTCTCTTCTGAATATCATCAAGAAGTCCGTACAGTAGCCGTTTCCACTAAAGACACATCTTTCATTCCCCAGGCTCAAGATCCTGCTACTGTATCTGTTTCATCTCCTCAAGCCCTTGACTGTGAACCCATCGTTGATCCCACTACTGCATTAGTTCTGTTTTCAAGAAATCCTTTAACGTCAAGTACCCCAGGCTCAGTCTGCCTCTATTCAAAGTCTTGATGCAAAAGTCGATACCATTTCTACTCAGATTGCTGAACTCTTTCAATTTATTGTGGATGTTGATGCCAAAAAGAGGAAAAGTCACCCATGGTAATCCTCTGGCGATAGGACTAATCAAGGAGAAAACAGGAGAATTAATCCTGGTCCAAAACCCATGGACATTCCTATGACTGATCGCATTTAGTTTCACATACTCTGATCTTGATTACTACATTTCTTCTAACAGTAATCTTGCTCTATATTTTTGCTGCTAGGTTTTGGAATCACCAAAAAGAAAAAAAATTGATAAGTAATTTAGTTTTGGAGATAATAACCAGTAGTAGTACCACTAGTAGTAGATACTTTCAGTATTAATCAAAAGCACCTGAAACAAATTCAGAGGCTAAGTTCAAATTATAGTACTATCAGAAATCAGTAGGCTAAGTCAGGTCTTATCACATTATCCGGAGACTTAATTTCAATAGATCACTTCAAGCATAAACCAACAATCTACTCATTAGTAGACACCTCATTTATTATTTGTTTTGATTGTATAGTACACTTCATTTAATGTCGCAGACTAGCATTTATAGCGCATTTATTTCACATCCTTTTTGAAGTATGATAGATGTAACGTACTAAGAAAACTTACTCTTCAATTTCAGGCACGATAAATAAATAAGCTAATAGATCCGTTTATTAAAATTTGATCAAATCTATATATAAAAATCTTTGGCTCATTCGAAGAGTGTACCCAACCAAACACACATATACAGAGATCATCCGCCTTCAAGAAAATATACACCAATCTCAAATAATCTCGAAGAAAACACTCAGCACACTCAACATTGCTATATCAGATCCTTAGATCATTTTGTGCACCTGATTCATTGTATCTCATGGAGTATACATTTTGTAAACTTTTGAAAAAAGTTCTATCAAAAGTGAGTGAGTTGTAAAAGTGTTGTGTAGACTAGGAGTTTCAATAAGCAGTGAATAAGTCCTACTGAAATGGGTTTGTACCAGTTAGTGTACCAATCAAAGCTTCGAGTGATATCTTTTGGAAACAGAAAAAGGGGAGACGTAGAAGATTTTAACCTTCGAACTTCCAGAAACAAATCCGTCTCTACTACTTTACTTCTTTGAGCTTTAGAAATTTCAGAAGTCTGTTTCCGCACTGTACCAGTAGACTACTGCATTGCTATCAAGAACGAGATTTGCTTGTTATACTGCTGATGGGTTATTACCCAATTTGACTTTCTCCCGGACCCAAGCACAATGACTCAATCCATTTGGATATCATATTATTTATTGGGACACTTTATCAAGGCCCAAAAATTACAAAAATCCAATAAGAGGCTCAAGCCCATATTCAAACTCTTCGACTATGTATAAATAGCTCAAGTCCTCTAGTTATTAAGGTACACACTCTATAGTCACATGTTCTAGTTCTCTAGAACTTTTATTTGGCAAATACTGACTTGAGCGTCGGAATGTCTTCGTCGGGCAACCCCCGGTGCCAGTCACTTTGTTTTGTGATGCAGGTAACAACCCATGAAGTTTGAACTTTGGAACAGTTCGAGTATTAATCCGCTATTCAGATCCCTACCAATTACCCCGATTCTCTCCAATCGGGCAATATCAATTTTTTGGCTACATCAGCTTGGCTCCGTCTGTGGAAAATTGTTCACTGCATCATTGAGAATGCATACTCCATCACAAACATCTCAAGGAAATAATCGCAATGAAGATACACCTCCAATCTCCAAACCACCGCCTGAATTTAGTTTCACACAGAAAACGTTGACTACCTTAATGGAAGGAATAGCCGCATGCGCAGCAACTAAAGCGATCGCTCAGTTTTTGGAATCCCGTCAACGCCGAAGCACTGACAAGAGAGCTAATAGAAGAGGGATCACATCTCATGACCCCGGTAACAAAAACCCAAAGAAAACTAAGTCTAATGTGAAAGACAAAGATCTTGAGGGGACCAAGAAAAATACTACTCATAAAGAGGGTGAAACAAGTGCTCACACAGTTCACGACGTCTCTGACGAAAACAAAACCACTAATCCAACACGTGGAGATGGATATCACACATATATAACTGGAGAGAATTCGTCAGCAATCTTGCCTGTACGTCGGAGCCCATTCACTAACGTCATTCTATTTGAAGCATTGCCTAAGGGAGTCAAAATCCCCAGCCTACCTGAGTTCGATTGAACTATTGATCCTCAAGATCATATTAACAAATTCTACGCAAAAGAAGATTTGTATGACGTCACATATGCTGCTTATTGCAAGATATTCCGAACAACGTTATCAGGGCGAGCTCTCAAATGGTTCAATAAGCTTTTGTCCGGATCTATTGCCAACTTGGAGCAACTTACCGAGTTTTTCATCCAACAATTCTTAATCAACAAGAAATACCCAAAAAAAACAGCATACTTATTCACAATTTTTCAGAAAGAAGAAGAAAGTTTGAGAGACTATTTTAAGAGATTTACTCACGCAGTTCATGAAGTCACACACGTGAACCACGATATGTTATCTGGAATAATACAGCAGAACTTGCATCTAGGAAGGTTCAAAGAATCTATAGTAGGAAAATCCCCAAACACCTTGGAGGAACTTTTGTCCAGAGCCGAAAAATAAATCCGAATCGAGGAAACTGATGAGTTGTACACCTCGGGAAAGAGAAAAAGAAACGAAGAATACAATGAAATATAATGCAAGATAGAGAGTCATGTCAATCTAAAGAAACTCTATACTCATAGAGCAAACATCTGCAAGCTAAAATAAATTGTTTGCCGCTACTTTATTTGTTCTACCGATCAAAACTTTTTATTTAATTATTTTCTATTTTAAGCTTCATAATAAACTTATGTTTATTTGTTTACTTCTCTATTTAATTATATAGGAAGAAACTCAGCTCCGTCAACGAATGCTTAACTCATACATCACGACTCATGCAATCATTAAGGCTACTCATCCATCAGAGGCTTGGCCAGCCCTGTAGGACTACCTAAGACACGATGCTGTAAGAGGTCAAGACGAGAAAAATACAGTCCCGGGATACCTCACCACCTAACAACTAGAGTTGGTTCAGGACTTCCCCATGAGACAAAATCTTAGGAACTTGATCCACTTCTATATACTCCATGTTAAGCACTACGTTATTTCTCCTAGAGCACAACAAAAAGTCATAGTGACTATAAATAATTCACAAAGTCATAGTGACTATAAACAATTCAAAAAAGTCATAGTGACTATAAATAATTCACAAAGTCATAGTGAATATAAACAATTCAAAAAAGTCATAGCGACGATAAATAATTCATCAAGTCATAGCGACTATAAAAAAATTTCAAAAAAAGTCATAGCGACTATAAACAATTCAAAAAAGTCATAGCGACTATAAATAATCCAAGAAGTCATAGCGACTATAAAAATTTTTTTAGAAGAAGTCATAATGATTATAAAAAATTTTCAGGAAAAGTCATAGAGACTATAAAAATTTTTTCAGAAGAAGTCATAGCGACTATAAACAATTCAAAAAAAGTCAGAGCGACTATAAACAATTCAAAAAGTCATATATAGCGACTATAAATAATCCAAGAAGTCATAACGACTATAAAAAATTTTCATAAGAAGTCATAGCGACAATAAAAAATAGAAGTCATAGCGACAATAAAAAAAAAATTCAGAAGAAGTCATAATGACTATAAAAAAATTTCAGGAAAAGTCATAGAGACTATAAAAAAATTTTCAAAATAAGTCATAGTTAATATAAAATAATTTTCAGGAAAAGTCATGGAGACTATAAAAAAAATTTCAGAAGAAGTCATAGTGACTATAAAAAATTTATCAAGTTATAAAGACTATAAAATTTTTCAGAAGAAGTCATAGAGACTGTCAAACTTTTTTCAAAAGAAGTCATTGTGACTATAAAAAAAATTTCAGGAAAAGTCATACCGACTATAAATATTTTTTCAGAAGAAGTCATGA
Source organism: Henckelia pumila (assembly GCF_033568475.1). NCBI lineage: Eukaryota > Viridiplantae > Streptophyta > Magnoliopsida > Lamiales > Gesneriaceae > Henckelia > Henckelia pumila. The sequence goes on along the minus strand of NC_133122.1, from coordinate 79,844,056 downwards.
TATCGACTATAAAAAATTTATCAAGTCATAATGACTATAAAAAAAATTCATCAAGTCATGATAACCATAAAAAATTCACAAAGTCCAAAAGACTATACAGAATCATAGCCCCAAGGGGTTACATCCAATGCACCAACCTAAGAGGTTACGTAAAATATACTAACTCAAGGGTTTTCATCGAAAATACTAGTTGGTTCCGATTTATGAAAATAGTGAAAATTTACTTATTACATTCACTATCATCGTTAGGTTCCGCTAGATCAACAAACCAGTTGGTATTTCAGTTCACCCTCAACAAGTACAATATCTTATACCAGAATAGATATCCCACCAAATATATATATTTTTAAAATATATATCTAGTACACCTTTTCCATTACCACTCAATGTAAATAACCAAGTCATAATATTTTTAAAATATTAGACAAAAATTGTAAATGTGAGACAATAAAAATTCTCACGATTTTATGGTGAAGCAGACCATGAATTTAAACACAAATAAAATAATTATTATCAACAACAAATAACATGTGTGTATATGCATATGCGTGTATATACATGCATCTATCCATCCCTCTCACGGCCCAAGGAATTCATCGTCGCTTCGTCGCCGCACCATTGTCGTCGCACTATCATCGCTTCCGTACCACGGCCGCTGTCGCGCCGCAACCACCGTGCCCAGATTGAGCCAGGAAATGAAGCATCCACCGACTGTGGATGTTCCAAGCTAAAACTTGACTCCGGGCACTGTTTTTTCTACATCTTCTCGCGCGGCCATTCTCCTTGCACAGAAACGCCACGAACGATGCCGCCTCCATCGAGCCAAATCAGGAAAGCTTGGAAGCTAATCCATGGCTGGAAATCGACATGAGCCATCGCCAAATCTCCCAGCCGCCATCGCCTTCACAACCTCTCCTTCTCTTCATCGTGCCGCTGCCTCTCAACTCGTCGGCGATGATCCATGGTGATGGTGGAAGATTGCATAGATGGGGATATACACATATTTGCAAACATAGATACACATATACATACAATACATATTTTATCTTGGGAGAGGAGAAGAAGAGAGGAGAGAGAAAAATAGATTTTATTTGTACCTATTATGATAATATTTTGACTCTCTTTACTCTGTTAATTTTCCACCCGCGGCTGCTGCCATAAAAAAATTCAGAAACAATATTGAGTTAGTAATTTGTGATGAAAACACTATGGTGTTGAATTTATAATAGTAATCCAGTCAGAGTTCTACTGAGTTTCTACAATTAGTATTCTGGCATGACTTTAATTTATATCATATTACACCACAATCCTACTACAATTCCATGTTCATTATTTAGACAGGACTGTGCATCCTACAATTTTCAATTCAACTAGAACTTTGTTTCCTAATATCTACAATTCAATTCCAACACATTTCTACTATAATTACTTCATAACGGTGTCTCCAAATTTTCTACTCTCGGTCATCCCGAAGCATGCGACATGTCCAAGAGTAAGAGGCTTACGATGGGTAACGACACAAATTTTACTATGTCCTGGAACTAGATTATTTGACTTTTACTACAAGTCTCCTACAAGATTACTCCAAAAACTCCTTCTCTCGGTCATCTCGCTCACACGACATGCCCGAGAGTGGTGGGCTTATGATGGATTATTACCCAATTTGACTTTCTTCCGGGCCCAAGCCCAATGACTCAATCTATTTTGATCTCATATTATTTATTGGGACACTTTATCAAGACCCAAAAATTTCAAAAAGCTCATAAGAGGCTCAAGCCCATTTTGAAACTCTCCGACTATCTATAAATAGCTCAAGTCCTCTCGTTATTAAGGTACACACTCTATAGTTACATGCTCTAGTTCTCTAGAACTTTTATTGGGCAAATACTGACTTGAGCATTGGAGTGTCTTTACGGGGCAACCCCGGCGCCACTCACTTTGCTTTGTAATGCAATTAACAACCCATGAAGTTCAGACTTTGGATCAGTTCGAGTATTAATCCGGCTATCCAGATCCCCACCAATTACCCAGATTTTCTCCAATCGAGCAATATCAATTTTTTGCTACATCAACTGCTAAAACCAGTTCCAGGCTCGCAAAGAAAAAGAAATTTGGGAGTGTTCATTCATCTCTCTCTCCCCCCCCCCTTAGTGACCCGCAATTAATCAAGGTAATTAAGGAAATAATTACTAAATTTTGCCTAAAATTATCCGAAGTGGATCGGAAGCTCCGAAGCACAGATCGGAAGCTCCGATCGGGATCGGACGTTCCGTTGGAGGATCGGACATTCCGATCTGGATAGGGCTGGCGTCATCACCGACGTCAGCAAGATGACGTCACTGCTTACGCACGTGAGGTGACATCGAACGTTCCGATGTCACGATCGGACGCTCCATTCGTGATCGGACGTTCCGATCGCCGTCTATAAATAAGGGGTCCGAGTCCTCATTCTGTGCACCAATTTCCCTCATCTCCTCTGGTTTTTGAACCTTCTTACTTAGATCTACGGAGTTCTAGGCATCCTATTGGGAATCCGGAAGTTGCCTAGCGATCCCGGCATCGTAGCGGAGGTGTGCCTAAGTTTTGAGGCGATTCTACACAAGCGGGCTGACGACGGACGAAGGTATAATTTGGCTTCCTAAAAATATTTAGGAGTATGAAATAGCTTAGTTAAGGCTTTTAGAGCGTTTATAGTGATGCATGGACTTTTGCATGTGTAGACGCAGTAGAGCAGACTTGTAGGCTTTGGACCTAGACGGGTGTGCAAGGAGTTGACCTGCAGTGTTAGAGGTACGTAAGTACTGACCGAGATAGTCGGCATGATATTTATATATATGTGTGTGATGCATGATGTATGTGCTGTATTGGCTATGTTTTACTGTTTTTAGCACATGCATATGTTTTTACGGAGACTGCATCGGGATGATGTGAGTCATGACAGTTTCCATCAGTCGAGGCGATTCTTCCTGAGGATTCGTGTCTTGGGAATATACGAGTACCATGCGGAGTCACTCTCTTGCCCGGTACTGTGTATTCTAGGAGCCATGAGTAAAGTGATTTAACCATGATTTTTAAAGTCATGTGCATGCTCATATTTGTATTTATATCATTTCTTTCGTATTGAGCTTAGTCGCTCACGCCCTTTATGTTTCATGTTTTGGGACACCTTGTGGCGGGTCAGGTCTGAGGCAAGACGGTCCCGGTGGTTCCCAGCATGGTTGAGGTTGCTACCGTGCAGAGGTAGTTTGTTAGGGATTCTGATACCCTAATTTCGATTTGGTTGTATAAATAATTATACACTGTTTTCTATCATCGGTTGTATTCTGCCGATTGGATTTGTTGTACTTTGGAATTATCCGCTATTTAAAGCTTTAATTATTGTTGCTTGTGCTAATCACTCTGATTAGGTAGTGGATCCGGGTAGGGTCGCTACATTTATTGGTATCAGAGCGCATTGCAACTGGGAATTAGTAAAGCGGATTTTAAGAGTTGTCTGTTGTTGTTGACAGATGGCAGATGATGATTATGAGAGTCAGGCTAGCGGTGGTCGTTGGGGTGATCCACCAAAGAGACATCACCGTAGACATCATCATGAGGATCATAGGCGTTTTAGTATGAACCGTTTTCTTCAGATGGCTCCTAAGCCATTGGTAGGTGGCGAGGCTCCTGCAGTTGCTGAGGACTGGTTGGAGCGTATGGAGAGTTGTTTTCGGGGGTATCAGTGTACTGAAGCCCAGAAGATGGAGACTTTAGCTTTTGTTCTAGAGGGAAATGAGAAGAGGTGGTGGAGAGCTACTTCTACTCCGTTTATTGCCGCCAAGGGTACCGCTACTTGGGCTGAGTTTAAGTCTTCCTTTGAGAAGCATTACTTTCCTCCAGCTTTGCTTCAGACGAAGGCGAGCGAGTTGCTGAGTTTGCGACAGGGTACTATGACCATTGATGAGTACCAGCAGAAATTCTTTGAGCTTCTTTCTTTCAGTCCCCATATTGCGAGTAGCTCATAGACGATGCACGATCTATTTCTTCAGGGCCTTAACCCTGACATTCATCAGTTGGTTGCCGTGGGCAGAGAGAGGAACTTCGAGAATTTGGTGAACAATTGTCACCAGGCAGAGGACAGTCTGCAGAGGAACAGGACTTTTGGATCTTCTACATCCAGACCATCTAGCTCTTTGGGTCCAAGGGCCCAGTTTTTTAAGAGACAGGGTGGTACTTCTTCTTCTTCTTCCGGATCTGACGGTGTTCATCGTTTTGGTGATTCACGACGTTGTCGTCAGTGCAAATGGAAGCATCACCCAGGACCGTGTCCTCATATCACTGGTGTTTGTTTTCAGTGCGGCCAGGAGGGTCACATGAAGAGAGATTGTCCCACTTTGGCCGGTACAGTGAGTGGTTCGGGGAGTGTTGGTGGTTCTCAGACCACTATCTATCAGCCACCGCAGTATCAGCAGCAGCCTTCGTAGCAGCAGCGTCAGCAGTCGCAGCCATCGCAGCGACATCATTCTCAGTCTTCTTCGAGAGGACAGTCATCGCGCCCGCGTGCTCAGGGGCACGTGTTTGCGCTGAACCAGGAGCAGGCTCAGGCAGACAGTAAGAACATGATTGCAGGTACTTTTAGTTTGTGCGGTTTTCCTGCTTATCTTTTGATCGATACCGGTGCTTTGCATTCATTCATATCAGCTCGATTTGTTAAAAGGCATAGATTACCTTTTGTTTCCTTAGATGTCTTGTTAGCGGTTTCGACTCCGATGGGTCTGGAAGTCTTAGCTAAGCGTCTTGTTTTGGGTTGTATTTTGGGATTTGAGGGACATCTATTGAGCGCTAACCTGATGGTTTTAGCGATGGATGACTTTGATGGTATCATCGGGATTGATCTTCTGACTTCGTATCGAGCGGTAGTGGATTGCTACCAGAGATTTGTCCAGTTTCGCCCCGAGGCTGAGGATGCTTGGTATTTCTATGGTGAGGGAGTGCGACCCCCGATGCCAGTGGTTTCTGCTCTGAAAGCCCGACGTGCTTTAGAGTCTGGCGGGGAAGGCTACCTGATCTATGCGATTGATGCATCCTTAGAGGGTCCGAACATGGAGGAGATACAAGTAGTCAGTGAGTTCCCGGATGTGTTTCCCTACGAGATTCCAGGGTTACCACCTGTGCGAGAGATCGAGTTTGGCATTGACTTGTTGCCAGGGACAGCGCCGATTTCCCGAGCACCATACCGATTAGCTCCATCTGAGATGCGAGAGTTACAGCAGCAGTTGCAGGATCTTCTTGATAAGGGCTACATTCGACCCAGTGTTTCACCTTGGGGAGCCCCGGTTCTATTCGTCAAGAAGAAGGATGGTTCGATGCGTTTGTGCATTGACTATCGTCAGTTGAACAAAGTGACAGTAAAGAACAAGTATCCTCTCCCGCGGATTGAAGACCTGTTTGATCAATTGCAGGATACTTCTGTCTATTCCAAGATCTACTTGCATTCTGGGTATCATCAGTTGCGAGTTAGAGACGAGGATGTTTTGAAGACAGCATTTCGTACTCGATATGGGCACTATGAGTTCTTAGTGATGCCATTTGGTCTGACGAATGCTCCAGCTGTTTTCATGGATTTGATGAACAGGGTTTTCCGAGAGCTCTTGGATAAGTTCTTTGTAGTGTTCATCGATGACATCCTTGGGTATTCTCGTAGCATGGATGAGCATGCCTTTCATCTTCGTACTGTTTTACAGACCTTGCGAGAGCATCAGTTGTATGCTAAGCTCAGCAAGTGTGACTTCTGGATTGACTGAGTTGTGTTCCTTGGTCATGTCATTTCTAGAGATGGAGTATCAGTGGATCCTAGCAAGACAGAGGCTATTCTTAATTGGTCGCGCCCAACGACAGCATCTGAGATTCGTAGTTTCTTGGGTTTGGCCGGATACTACCGTCGATTCGTGGAGAATTTCTCTCAGATAGCCAGGCCTTTGACACAGTTGACGCGAAAGGATGTTTCTTTTGAGTGGTCTTCCGCGTGCGAAGACAGTTTTCGTGAGTTGAGACGTCGATTGACGACTGCTCCAGTGTTATCCTTGCCGACTGGATCTGGTGGTTTCGTAGTCCACACCGATGCTTCTCTTCAGGGTTTGGGGTGTGTGTTGACTCAAAATGGGCTTTTGATTGCCTATGCCTCCAGGAAAATAAAGACTCACGAGGAGAATTATCCCGTACATGATCTAGAGCTTGCAGCCATTGTCTTTGCTCTGAAGATATGGCGTCATTATTTGTACGGTGAACGATTCCAGATTTTTACTGATCATAAGAGTTTGAAGTACCTGTTCACTCAGGCAGAGTTGAACATGCGACAGCGCCGTTGGATGGACTTGCTGAAGGACTATGATTGCGAAATCAATTACCATCCAGGATCTTCTAATCCGGTTGCTGATGCGCTTAGTCGCAAGATTTATTTGAGTTCCCTTCGTACTAGTGCAGTGTCACGAATGGTCGAAGAGTGTTGTTCCTTGGGTTTCACTTTCCGTCATAAGAAGGAACAACAGGGAGTTCGTGTTGCGTCTGTGCTTGCCGAGCCAGCCTTGTATAGACGTATTCGTGAGGCACAGGGTGTTGATCCCAAGATGCAGATATTAGCCCGATTCACTGAGGGTGAGAATTCAGCTGGTTTCCATTTTCAGGCGGATGGTTTGTTGTGTCTTTCTGGCCGTGTGGTTGTGCTTGATGATTCCACACTTAGAGACGAGATCTTATCGCAAGCTCATCATAGTAGGTTCTCAGTACATCCTGGCAGCATAAAGATGTACAAGGATCTACGTACTCGATTTTGGTGGAAAGGAATGAAGCGCAGCGTTTATCAGTTCGTGTCCCGATGCCTTGTGTGTCAGCAGGTCAAGGCAGAGTATCGTCGACCCGGAGGTCTACTTCACAATCTCGATATTCCTGAGTGGAAGTGGGAGCATGTGACGATGGACTTTGTCACCCACTTGCCTATGTCTTCTAGGAATTGCGACGCGATTTGGGTTGTTGTTGACCGATTGTCGAAATCCGCGCATTTCTTACCATATAACCGGGATTTCACCTTTGACAGGATGGCACGGCTGTATGTGCAAGAAATTGTCCGTTTTCATGGTATTCCACTGAGTATTGTGAGCGACAGAGATCCTTGTTTCACTTCAAGATTTTGGGGGAGTTTTCAGCGTGCTCTTGGTACCACTTTGAGTTTGAGCACAGCATATCATCCAGAGACTGATGGACAATCGGAGAGGACTATCCGTACTCTCGAGGACATGCTTCGAGCTACCGTAATGGATTTTGGCCCAGCATGGCACGATCATTTGCCATTGGTGGAGTTCTCTTATAACAATAGCTACCATAGCGGCATTGGCATGGCACTATTTGAGGCTCTTTATGGACGTCGTTGTCGTACACCTTTGTTTTGGGACGAGGTTGGTGAGCGGCAGGTGGAGGGTCCTCAGATGATTCAGCAGATGACTGATGCAGTAGAATTGATCCGACGCAGGATTAAAGCATCCCAGGATCGACAGGCTAGCTATGCGAACACTCACCGCAGGCCACTTCATTTTGAAGAAGGAGAGTATGTATTCTTGCGTGTATCACCTTTCCAGAAGGTGATGAGGTTCGGTCTCAAGGATAAGTTGTCACCAAGATTTATTGGTCCTTTCGAGATTCTCGAGAAAGTTGGAGACGTGGCTTATCGTCTAGCCTTGCCACCAAATCTTTCGGAGATCCACGATTTGTTCCACGTGTCCTTGTGGAGGCAGTATGTGGCGGACGAGTCGCATATTTTGCATCCGACCGAGGTAAAGGTAGATCGGGATCTATCGTCTGTGGAGAAACCCCTGCGGATTCTTGACAGGAAGGACAAGGTACTTCGTAACAAGCGAATACCATTGGTTATGGTACAGTGGAAACGCAGAGGTACAGAGGAAGCTACTTGGGAGTTGGAGAGTCGGATGTTAGCCGAGCACCCCGAGTTGTTTTAAAAATTTTGTACTCTGTTGTATCGAATGTATATTGTTCAGTTGTAATAAGAGCATAGATTTTGCGTACTATGTTTTCCTTAAGATGTAATTTCGATGACGAAATTTCTTAAGTGGGGGAGAATGTAGTGACCCGCAATTAATCAAGGTAATTAAGAAAATTAATTACTAAATTTTGCCTAAAATTATCCGAAGTGGATCGGAAGCTCCGAAGCATAGATCGGAAGCTCCGATCGGGATCGGACGTTCCGTTGGAGGATCGGACGTTCCGATCTGGATAGGGCTGGAATCATCACCGACGTCAGCAAGATGACGTCACTGCTTACGCACGTGAGGTGACATCGAACGTTCCGATGTCATGATCGGACGCTTCGTTCGCGATCGGACGTTCCGATGAGGGATTGGACGTTCCGATCGCCGTCTATAAATAAGGGGTCTGAGCCCTCATTCTGTGCACCAATTTCCCTCCTCTCCTCTGGTTTTCGAACCTTCTTACTTAGATCTACGGAGTTCTAGGCATCCTATTGGGAATTCGGAAGTTTTCTAGCGATCCCGGCGTCGTAGCGGAGGTGTGCCTAAGTTTTGAGGCGATTCTACACCAGCGGGCTGACGACGGACGAAGGTATAATTTGGCTTCCTAAAAATATTTAGGAGTATAAAATAGCTTAGTTAAGGCTTTTAGAGCGTTTATAGTGATGCATGGACTTTTGCATGTGTAGACGCAGTAGAGCAGACTTGTAGGCTTTGGACCTAGACGGGTGTGCTAGGAGTTGACCTGCAGTGTTAGAGGTACGTAAGTACTGACCGAGATAGCCGGCATGATATTTATACATATGTGTGTGATGCATGATGTATGTGCTGTATTGGCTATGTTTTACTGTTTTTAGCACATGCATATGTTTTTACGGAGACTGCATCGGGATGATGTGAGTCATGATAGTTTCCATCAGTCGAGGCGATTTTTCCTGAGGATTCGTGTCTTGGGAATATATGAGTACCACGCGGAGTCGCTCTCTTGCCCGGTACTGTGTATTCCAGGCGCCATTAGTAAAGTGATTTAACCATGATTTTTAAAGTCATGTGCATGCTCATATTTGTATTTATATCATTGCTTCCGTATTAAGCTTAGTCGCTCACGCCCTTTATGTTTCGTGTTTTGGGACACATTGTGGCGGGTCAGGTCTGAGGCTGGATGGTCCCGGTGGTTCCCAGCAGGGTTGAGGTTGCTACCGTGCAGAGGTAGTTTTTTAGGGATTCTGATACCCTAATTTCGATTTGGTTGTATAAAGAATTATACACTGTTTTCTATCGTCGGTTGTATTCTGCCGATTGGATTTGTTGTACTTTGGAATTATCCGCTATTTAACTCTTTAATTATTGTTGCTTGCGCTAATTACTCTGATTAGGTAGTGGATCCGGGTAGGGTCGCTACACCACCCCCCCCCCCTTTCCCTCTAAACACTCCATCCAATTCTAACAGAGTAGTACTAGGATGAGTAAATTCCTGGGAAGCTCTAGTGTGTAAAGCTGCTGATGTTGCGCTGTTTGATCTTGTTGGCTAGGTGGACTATAAAAGATGGACATCAGATCTTAAAGGGTAATACTGTCTCTGCCAGGGACAGGGCTGACACTAGGGAAAGGATAAAACTAATTTTGAAAGGCATATGAGACAACACCAGCAATCATACACGCCCCTCCGATCCTTAGACTCGTGAGGTTAACAACCCGACTCATCTGCGTAGTCACAAGTATAAGAAAATAAATGTGCACCTTGGTAAAAAATTATAGATTTTGACCTAGTGGTAAACGTTTGATCCTAGCAATCAATTAATTAAAAATACCATTGAGTGAATAATTAAACATCATTAAAGGTAAATCATTCCATGTTTATAATATTTATAGCATTAAACTTGAATTAAGTTGAAATTAAAAAATTATAATTTGAATTACGTTAATATCTAACTACATTATTATAATATCTTGGTATTCATGAAACATGTAACACTATATTTTGAGATAGGATTCAAATTGAAAATTTCCTATGCATATATTTTTGTCCAAATTTTTAGTAATACAATTTCGTGAGATTTAAATATATGGTTAGGTACTACAGCTAGATACGTAAAATAAAATATTAATTGATTACACATTCTTGTTTTGACTAACGTTTAACTTAATTCTACAAAGAATTAATAACATGGTATTTGTTGTCTTTATATTATATATTCTTCATTATCTCATCCACGAATCTTGCTATACTTAGATTATATTTTTACTTATACAACTTCAATATATGTGTACACATACATGTCTTCAACTTTATCATAAAGTGAAATTAGCTTTAATTACTCCGAATGTAATTAATTACCAAGGAAAAATCTTTGATAAATAAAAGGAAATCACCAGAATTTATTTTTAGCAAAAGAAATTAATGAAATTATCATTATATAATTGTAACCCCATTCGTTCGTAAATATTTCTATATAATAATTCTTCCTCCAATTTATTCTTCATTATAACTTGTGTTTCCCTTCATTTCGATCAATTTCATTCATCACCTTCTCTTTCTTGTTTCAGTAATTATTCATTAAATTTTAGCTGATACAAGATTTTAGAAGTCTCAACCATCAAATTCAAGGTAAATTAAATTAAATAATCTCAAATTCTCAATATAGATTAGCGACCGTTTAGCGAAAAAATTTCAATTTCGTCTTTATTTTCTTTTTTGAAAAACTTAGCGACATTTTAAAAGCGACGGTTAATTTGAAATTAGCTAGCGAGGGTTTAACAACAAATTTTAATCTCTTCTCGATTTTCTTTGTTGCAAATCTTAGCGACGGTTTTTAAAAATTCGTAGCCAAAGCGGATATTTGAATTTCTTTATGATTTCAATGAATTATTAATTTATTAAATTTAAAATTTTTAAATCTCAGAAAATTTTCTTATAACAACACGTTTATTTTTTAAGAATACTCAAATATAAGGTACATGATATCCCATTTGACTCTAACTTCTGTACTTAAAGAAAAAAAATTAACATTACATTATTGGCATATGTATAATAGCGAACGTGATTATATAATTTGGAATATGTCAATGGGACACTTATACTTATATGGTTATAGTGAATTAATCATTTTTAATTGGGAAAATCTTTCTTTCGTAATCTAATTTTATTGCTTTATTAATTCTATACATAATAAGTATTATTTTTTTGCTATACAAGAACATGCGTGTTAGAATATAAATATATATGTATATATATACATTTATTTATTTTTTATTTTAAAAAAACTACAAATGTTTTTATTACTAAAACTTTTACAAATAGTTAGTTACTCCTGTTAGAATATAAATATATATATGTATATATATACATTTATTTATTTTTTCTTTTAAAAAAACTACAAATGTTCTTATTACTAGAACTTTTACAAATAGTTAGTTACTCCTGTATAAGGTGCAGATTTTTAAACAAGTAGTCATATGATTATTTGATGCACATAAGTTGAACACAGTGCACACAGTTTTTTCACATCGAGTGATTATCATTATTTTTTGATAGAATTTAAATTTCTTGTTAACTTAGATTTATGAATTTCTTTTTCAAACCCTCTTATTTGATATTTGATCTGTGAAAATGAGAAGCGGCCAAGGACAACAATGAGCAACCTAAATTCCTCGGCAGAAATATCTGGAGCTCACGAAGAGCTAGTGTTTATAGCCTCAACAGCTCTAATTGAACTAGCAAACTCTCGTATGAGCCCCGAGCTAGAGGAGGCATGCAACGCTATCATCTCCTTGTCACAAAAACAACCAAAATTGCATGATGAAGATGCTCAGACATATGCAAACCCTACTCACTAGGGCGAAGCTATTCATTAAGCTACCTAGGTTGTATCCTGGATGGTAATTTTGTAATTGTGTATGTAGAGGGATAAAGAAGATGTCTATGTGGAGAGAGAGAGAGAGAGAGAGAGAGAGAGAGAGAGGAGAGAGAGAGAGAGATGGATTGTTTATTTAAAACTTCAGGATTATACATTAAAGATTAAAGGCTTTTTTTTATCCTCGTTAGATCTGCATTTCTTTATGATTTTATGAATTATTCATTAAAGTTAACATTTTAAATCCCAATTAAACAATTAACTACTTACAAAAGTACATGTATTTTTCGAGAATACTTGTATATATATATATATATAAGTTGAACACATCCTGTGACGACCCCGGGCTCGTCTACTTTATTCCAATGACTCAACACAAAAACATTAGAACTAAGCACAAGTAATACAAAAGAAACAAATAAAAATATATATATATATATTTTTTAAAATGGCCATCCTCTCGATCGGTGAAAACTGACCGATCGAGCGGCCAAGAAATCCCAAACCCTCGGGTTTGGCATTTCACATGCACCGCTCAATCGGTCAAAATGCACTGATCGAGCGGCCCCTACAGTGCAGAAATCTGCCGATTTTTCTGGTTCTGTTCTTGGCTAAATCCTTGCCATCTAATAACATGTAATTCAATATAACAAGGCTACACATACTAGAACAACATGTTCAAGATACATGACAACTTTATTCAAAAACCAAGCTTACAAGAGACTACAAGTATTCAAGCTAACTTAAAAGTTACATCCACTAGATTGGTACAAAACACAACCAACACATGATATAAACATAAACTCAAGTTCTTGATAGCACTTATACATTCTTAGCTCGGAATATCACTTATTTAAACTTCCAATCGCTCAAGACCTTCTACGACTCGGCCCTGCATCATCTGTTGCAATGCACACACAAAACAAAACAACAACCGGATAACCCTGTAAGTATAAAACTTAGTATGAAACCATGGAAACATATATTGGAACACATATAGCAAGTTTCATGCATTTCATTATAGAAGACAACCTAAATACCACAAGGCAGTTAGCTACACAATAAAGATTCAAGGCCTAATGAACGACTCGATTTTGATTCTAAAACGCACCACTCATCATCAGGCTCAAGCTCATCACTGATGCTATAACCGAAATCGATCTATCAATTATAAATACTCATCATTGATATTTGATATCGAAGTTTATAACTCATCAACTATATCGACAAGACTTTACTAAATGTTAGGCTCACATATATAACAAGATGACATAACCACAATCATCATATTTTAGCTCAGCAAGCATAACTAACAATCTAAACATGTATGTCAAGTATTGTGTGATTTAAGGAAATCGAGAAGGTAAACTCGTCTCGACGAACATCCCCAACTTGATCATCGTCGTGTCATACCTTTTCTTGATAAAGAGCTAGCTAACTCCACAGGCTACAAAACAAACAAGCTCTATCAAAAATTCTGCTCAAATACAATTCAATCCTCAAGGTGTAAACCTCACCAACCTTGATCAATATTTCCCGATTCGAAACTGAAGCTTCACGAGTGCGACGTTTCTGAACTCAATCTAGAAATATAACATTAATAGACTAAGAACATCAGCAATCAACTCAAATCAAGCTTAGATCACTCAAATATGATCAAACTAAACCATTTCCAAACCGGCGGCGTAACGTAACAAACCGGTAACCGAAACTCATAACCAACAATTCTAACCACCATAACCAATTTTTACACATAATATATCATCAAGATATCACCATAAACCAGCCAAATCAGATAGCATAATTTTGAACAAGAGCTGGAAATCATAACAAATTCAAACATTATCCGTTCTTCATTCCGATTTTGATATAACAATCAATAAAAACTCAAGCACACATTGAATCCATAAGAATCTGATTATCACCTCATAATTTCGAACTCAGCTGAATCAAAGAGGTTCTTACATCAAAATGAAGCTCTTGTTGCGAGGATTCCAAAACCGTGCTCAGAATTTTATTCGGATGGACGGATCTTGAAATAATGAAGATTGAAGATCAAATTTAGACAAAGAAAAGGAAATCTCGGTTTTGCTATTGAAGAAGAAGATAATTCTGATGCAATAACATGTATATACACCTAGGTATACATAAGATGCCAAGTGTCCCACCCAAATATAGCAAATTGCACTTTGGCCCTTAACATTTCCACTATTTGCAATTCAATCCCTGAGAAACCTTTTTAATTCAATTTCAATCTTAAATAATTTAAAAATAATAGAATTTAAATTCAAACTCCAAAATTCCCCAATTAAATATACCCGGATTAAAATTAAATAATCTCGGGCCTTACAATTCTCCCCTACTAAGATATGATTTCGTCCTCGAAATCGCATGTATTCTGAACACATATAAGATAATAGAAGAGCAGAAATACTGAATAAAACTCACATCAGTGAAATAGCTCTGGATAACGCTGTCTCATATCCTGTTCTGTTTCCCAAGTAGCTTCTTCAATTCCGTTTCTACTCCATTGTACCTTAACAAGTGGAATGGATTTGTTTCTGAGCTGCCTTTCCTTGTGATCAAGTATTTGAATAGGACGTTCGAAATAGCTCAATTTTTTATCCAACTCAGCTTCATCTGGATGAAGAATATGGGAAGCATCGGGCTCGTACTTCCTCAACATAGACACGTGAAATACATCGTGAATACCTGACAGTGCTGGAGGTAATTCTAGTCGGTATGCAAGATCACCAACTTTATCAAGAATTTCACAAGGTCCAATAAACCTCGGTGATAGCTTACCCCTCTTTCCGAATCGAACAGTGCCTCGAAAAGGAGAGATTTTCAGAAATACTCGATCACCCTGTACAAAATTCAAAGGTATACGCCTCACGTTCGCATATTTTGCTTGTCGATCTTGCGATGTTCTCATTCTGATCTATATCAACTTTACTTTTTCAGAAATCTCTCTGATCATGTCTGGCCCTGTAACTGGTGTTTCAGAAAGATCATCCCAAAACAACGGCGATCGGCATTTTCTACAATACAGTTCTTGAAATGGAGCCATCTGAATGTTTGATTGATAACTGTTATTATAAGAGAATTCAACAAGTGGCAAAGATTCTTGCCAACTCGCACCAAAATCAAGTATCACAGCTCTCAACATATCTTCTAAAATCTGTATAGTACGTTCTGACTGCCCTTCAGTCTGAGGATGATACGCTGTACTCAAATGAAAACGTGTACCTAAAGCTTCCTGTAGGCTATGCCAGAAATGTGAAGTGAATCGAGGATCTCGATCTGATACAATTGACTTAGGCACCCCATGAAGTCGTACTACATCTCTGATATATATATATTGGCCATCTGGTCATGACGACACGTCATCTGATAAGGAATAGAGCATGCAGACTTAGTCAGTCTATCAATCACAACCCAAATAGCATCACATCCCCTCGAAGATCTCGGTAGTCTTGTGACAAAATCCATAGTAATATGATCCCATTTCCATTCAGGAACTGCTAAACTGTGCAATAAACTACTTGGTCGCTTCCTTTCAGCTTTTACCTGTTGACAGTTTAGACATCTATATACAAACTTTGTCACATCAGTTTTCATTCTTTTCCACCAAAACTGTTGTTTCAGATCATTATACATTTTCCTACCCCCTGGATGGATACTAAACTTGCTGCAATGAGCTTCATTCAGAATTTTCTGTCTTAATTCTGCAATATCAGGTACCACAATACGAAGATTAACAAACAAAATTCCATCCATACTAACCTGAAACTCTAACTCTTGTCCAGTTCTAATTCTTTCAATCGAATTTAGAACGTTTTGATCAGTTTTCTGGGCTTCTTTAATTCGAATAAATAACTCCGGCTCAGCTGTGATTGCATAAACCTGTACAGGTTGTATATCTGTCTCAAAATCCAGACCAGAAACACAGCAATCTTCAATCAACTGAGAGACACACATAGTAGATAAGGATAAATCACATACCTTTCTACTCAGTGCATCAGCCACTGCATTAGACTTCCCTGGATAATACTTAATTTCACAGTCAAAATCTTTCAGCAAGTCCAACCAACATCTTTGTCTTATATTTAATTCCGCTTGAGAAAACAAATACTTCAAGCTTTTATGATCAGAAAATATCTCAAAGGTCTCACCATATAAATAATGACGCCAAATCTTCAACGCGAAGACAATAGCTGCAAGCTCAAGATCGTGTACTTGATATATGATCTCGTGAGGTTTTAATTACCTGGAGGCATATGCTATCACATGACCTCGCTGCATCAAAATACAACCCAAACCTTTATGAGAAGCGTCAGAATAAACAGTAAAACCACCTATACCTGATGGAATAGATAATACAGGTGCACTAGTTAGCCTTTTCTTCAGTTCCACAAAACTAGCTTCACATTCATGTGTCCAAACAAACGGAGTATTCTTCTGTGTTAACTGGGTAATCGGCTTCGCAATGCTAGAAAATCCTGCAATAAATCGACGATAATACCCGGCTAAACCCATGAAACTACGAATCTCAGGTATGGATGTAGGTCTAGGCCAGTTAATACCTTCCTATACCTTGCTAGGATCAACAGATATACCGTCTCCTGAAATAACATGGACAAGAAACACAACTCTGTCCAACCAAAACTCACACTTGGACAGCATATCATACAAATGCTCAGTTCTCAAAATCTGCAAAACAATCCTCAAATGCTCTGCATGCTCAGTCTTAGTCTTAGAATATATCAGAATATCATCAATAAAAATGATAACAAACTCATCTAAGTATCTCTGAAATAGTCTATTCATTAGACCCATAAAGAGAGCAGGAGCATTTGTTAAACCAAATGGCATTATTATAAACTCATAGTGGCCATACCTCGTTTAAAATGCAGCTTTAGACACATCTGCTTCTCTGACCCTCAACTGGTGATAACCAGACCTCAAATCAATCTTTGAATAGACGAAAGAATCCTGCAATTGGTCAAACAAATCATCTATTCGAGGTAATGGGTATCTATTCTTTACCGTGACCTGATTTAATTGGCGGTAATCGATACATAATCTCATCGACCCATCCTTCTTTCTGAAAAATAATACCGGAGCGCCCCAAGGTGACACACTCGGCCTAATGTAACCTTTGTTCAGCAAATCTTCAAGTTGATCTTTCAACTCTTTCAGTTCAAGTGGTGCCATCCTATAAGGAGCTTTAGAGATAGGTAATGTAACTGGTACCAACTCGATACTGAAATCAATCTCACGCATTGGAGGCAGTCCCGGTATTTCATCCGGAAAAATATCTGCAAACTCACATACAACATGAATATCTGCCAGTTCAGGACTAGCTTTCAACACATCCAATGCATAAACTAGAAATCCTTCAGCTCCAGTCTATAATAACTGTTCCATAGATAAGCTAGAAATCAAAGAAATTTTAGCACGAGAACCCTTACCAAAGAATTTTCATTCATCTTCCATGTCTGGTCTAAATTGGAAAATCTTATGAAAACAGTCAACCGTGGCCCTGTACTTGGTTAGTGCATTGATTCCAATAATACAATCAAAATCACACATACCAAGTACTATACAATCAAGCTCAATTGCATTACTGTCAAACTGTATTTCACAACCCCTGACTATACTGGCAGATGTCTTATATTTTCCCATGGGCGATGAGATAGTAAATACAGAAGATAAACGCTCAACAGGCAAAGCATGCAATTCAACAAATTTTTTAGCTATAAAAGTATGTGATGCTCCAGTGTCAATCAACACATAAGCAGGATAACTAGAGAGAACACAATTACCTGCAATCACATTGTCCGGTGCCGCCTGTGCCTGATCTTCTGTCAATGCAAAAACTCTAGCTGGCTGTCATGGAGGTTGGCCTACACTCTGGCTCTCTCCCTGTCTACTCTGAGCTGGTCTACCTGAAGATTGAAAGGAATGCACAGCAGGAGCTTGTCTATCAGCCTGAGTTGATCCCTGTGATGTTCCCTGTGTAGGACACACTCTGGCATAATGTCCTGGCCGGTTGCAGAGATTACAAGTTCCAGAAACTCCTTTGCAAGCATCACTAGAATGTCTTCCCCCACATTTACTACAAAACCAACCTGTAGACCCTGAACCCTGACTTAATACATATGTCTTTGAACCACCAAAACTAGAGGAACTACTTCCTTGCTTCTTGAACTGTTTACCTTTGGGCCGAAACCAATATCTTTTGTTGCTACTGCTATCACCTCCTTCATACCTGATTTGTTGCTGATGAACGGATGATTGAGGTTTCATTGATGGTGCCTGTGGCTATTGAGAAGACTGAGGCCTGTACGAAGTCCCTTTCTGTCTCATAATATCAGCTTCTGCACCTTTGGCTTTATCGAGAGCATCAGCAAGATTATTAGGTCGCCCCGCATTGACCAAGGTGAAGACATCTGGATTAAGATCGTTGATGAATTGATCGGTCTTCGCTTCCTCATTATCCGCAATATGAGGTGCAAAACGGAGTAAATGGAAAACTTTGCAACATAATCTTAAATGCACATACTACCTTGTTGCAAATTGGCAAACTCCGCTCCTTTGTCCTTTCTATAAGACTGAGGAAAGAAATGTTTGAAAAACTCAGCTTTAAACACATTCCAAGTAATAACAGTTCCTCGATTCTCCAACGCTTTCTAAGTCATGATCCACCAATTTTTAGCCACATCATGCAACTGATGGATAACCAATCGAACTCTTCGGTCATCGGTGTAATCAATAGATTCAAACAGTTGTTCGATATCATCAAGCCAACTTTCACATGCTACAGAATCCTCAGTACCATGCAGACTCGGTGGTTTGAATGACTGAAATCATTTCAACAACACTTCCATTGGATTAGCAGTCGCATCCATTGGAGTAACAGTAGTACTGCCTTGCTCAGTCGTAGGTACCGGTGGAATATTAGGAACTACTGTAGGAACCTGTTCCATCGGAGGTACTTTCTCAGCCGGTGGTGACTGTAGATTCGTCCAACCACTAAGAAGAGGTAAAGATCGGGGAGGCATAGCTGATCTGTAGCGACCCTACCCGGATCCGCTACCTAATCAGAGTTAAGAGCATAACTAAACATGCATTAAATAAATCGCTGCGGAAGACTTAAATAAAAACAGACCGGCAGAATACAACCGGTTAAATAAATTCGATTTATACAACCAAATCGAATAAATAGCCTAAAGGAAAAACCTACAGCTAATCCTATTGTCTTCACTGATCACTGGCTACTCCAAGCTCCTGGTGCTCTACTCTGCACCTACTTCTGCCCCGTCGAATGGGGTGTCCAGATACACAAAAAAAAACTGGACGTGAGCTCTAAGCTCAATACGAAAGCACTGGGTAAAATATACAAATATGATGCATGCAAATGATAGGGTATCCATATCTGGGATAACTGTATATAACTGCTCAGTAATGGCGCCTAGGACATGAGTGGTACAACCCGGGGAGCAAACCCTGCGTACACTGCTTATTCCTACAGGACGTGGACCGTGTCCCCCGATGCTAGCCACCCATGACCCGTCAGTCAATAGGCCCTAGACATCAACCGTCCAGACAGGGATGAGCGACCCTACGTGGCTCATCTCACAAGATGGACAGACACAATATGATATGCATATGCTGCATAATAAATGACATACAAAATGCAACATATAAGCATGCAAAACTCGCTGGCAATCTCAGTCTGTACTTGCGTACCTTACTACAGGCAGTTCCTAGCAGTCCCACTCTAGGTTCCAAGCCTATATCAGCTCTACAATGCAAATACCCATGCATCAATAATTAAGCTCTAAAAGCCTTAACTAAGCTATTGCATACTCCTAAATAATTTAATGAGACCATAGCTATACCTGCGTCCGTCGTCAGCCTGCTGATGACAATTGCCTCAAAACTAGGCCACAGCTCCGCCTCGACGCCTGGATCGCTATGCCACTTCCGGATTCCCAATAGGATGTCTAGAACTCCCTAGATCTGAGTTAGAAGGATTAGGAATCAGAGAGAAGAGAGGGAAAGGTGCACTTGAAAATGAAATCTCGGCCCCCTATTTATAGACGGAGTTCGGAGCCTCCGAACCCGGTTCGGAACGTCCGAACACGATCGGAACCTCCGATCCCACCTTCGGAGCGTTCGATCGCCCAATATTACGTTAGCCATGACATCACCTTGCTGACATAAGCAATGACGTGTGCCTTGGTCCCGATCGGAAAGTCCGATCTTGCCGATGGAGCTTTCGATCTCGATCGGAGCCTCCGATCCTGAGTTCGGATCCTCCGATCCAGTTCGGAGCCTCCTGGCTTGGTTCGAAGTTTCCGAATCCTCCGGACCTTCGGGACCTTTCTTGCTACTTTCGAGTGTCCTGAATCCATTTCTGGACTCCATTAACCCATTTGGAATTTCTTTAATCATGTTTTACTTAATCTAAACATGATTACTCGATTAATATACTCATTAATCGCTAATTCTGGATACGGGTTACTACATGATCACTGAGAGTAACAACAATTCAACACATAACATCATATCGCAGTTCCAATATCTCATACTCTTTAATCTCATGAGCATGTCGTATTCCATCACAAAACACTTCCATTACATGTTTAGCCATTAACTCATATAAGCACATATTTTCAATAAATAAACATGCTAGCATATAACTTGTGATTACAAGAGTAGAACATGCTTGCATAAAATTCATATATACAAACCATGCATTAAACTCATGCATCATGAATTTATGCGACTCACTCTACCCCGCTTAGCTTCTAATGTCGACTCAAGACAACTTAGGCTCTGATACCAAACAATGTGACGACCCCGGGCTCGTCTACTTTATTCCAATGACTCAACACAAAAGCATTAGAACTAAGCACAAGTAATATAAAAGAAACAAATAAAATATATATATATATTTTTTAAAATGGCCCTCCGCTCGATCGGTTAAAACTGACCGATCGAGCGGCCAAGAAATCCCAAACCCTCGGGTTTGGCATTTCACATGCACCGCTCGATCGGTCAAAATGCACCGATTGAGCGGCCCCTATAATGCAGAAATCTGCCGATTTTTCTGGTGCTGTTCTTGGCTAAATCCTTGCCATCTAACAACATGTAATTCAATATAACAAGGCTACACATACTAGAACAACATTTACAAGATACATGACAACTTTATTCAAAAACCAAGCTTACAAGAGACTACAAGTATTCAAGCTAACTTCAAAGTTACATCCACTAGATTGGTACAAAACACAACCAACACATGCTATAAACTTAAACTCAAGTTCTTGATAGCACTTATACATTCTTAGCCCGGAACGTCACTTCTCTAAACTTCCAATCGCTCAAGACCTTCTACGACTCGGCCCTGCATCATCTGTTGCAATGCACACACAAAACAAAATAACAGCCGGATAACCCGGTAAGTATAAAACTTAGTATGAAACCACAAAAACATATATTGGAACACATATAGCAAGTTTCATGCATTTCATTATATAAGACAACCTAAATACCACAAGGCAGTTAGTGTAACGACCCACTGTATCAAGACGGGTCTTTTCAGCGTGCTTTTGTCCTCACTCACACGCACCCTGAGAAACTTCTCAGGAGGTCACCCATCCTATAATTGCCCCAAGTCAAGCACGCTTAACTTTGAAGTTCTTATGTGATGAGCTCCCGAAAAGAAGATGCACCTTCTTGATATGAGCAGTACATATGAAATCTTTTAAGCTCTCCTCAACTATGGAGTCCCATACCTACACAGTCTCAGAATCCCCTCTCATTCCGGCACGTGATCGGTTCATTCATGTCTCCCGCCGCCTAGAAGCCTTTCAGGAGCCGCTCATTGTCCGTGCAACCTCTTGGCACCAGCGATCACTCCCCGCCTCCTCAGCCCCGGGCGTCACAGTTAGCTACACAATAAAGATTCAAGGCCTAATGAACGACTCGGTTTAGATGCTAAAATGCACCACTCATCATCAGGCTCAAGCTCATCACTGATGCTATAACCAAAATCGATCTATCAATGATAAATATTCGTCATTGATATTTGATATCGAAGTTTATAACTCATTAACGATATCGACAAGACTTGACTAAATGTTAGGCTCACATATATAACAAGATGACATAACCACAATCATCCTATTTTAGCTCATCAAGCATAACTAACAATCTAAACATTTATGTCAAGTATTGTGTGATTTAAGGAAATCGAGAAGGTAAACTCGTCTCGACGAATATCCCCAACTTGATCATCGTCATGTCATACCTTTTCTTGATAAAGAGCTAGCTAACTCCACAAGCTACAAAACACACAAGCTCTATCAAAAATTCTGCTCAAATACAATTCAATCCTCAAGGTGTAAACCTTACCAACCTTGATCAATATTTCCCGATTCGAAACTGAAGCTTCATGAGTGCGATGTTTCTGAACTCAATCTGGAAATATAACATTATTAGCCTAAGAACATCAGCAATCAACTCAAATCAAGCTCAGATCACTCAAATATGATCAAACTAAACCATTTCCAAACCGGCGGCGTAACGTAACAAACCGGTAGCCGAAACTCATAACCAACAATTCTAACCACCATAACCAGTTTTTACACATAATATATCAGCAAGATATCACCATAAACCAGCCAAATCAGATAGCATAATTTTTGAACAAGAGCTGGAAATCATAACAAATTCAAACGGTATCCGTTCCTCGTTCCGATTTTGATATAACAATCAATAAAAACTCAAGTACAGATTGAATCCATAAGAATATGATTATCACCTCATAATTTCGAACTCATCTGAATCAAAGAGGTTCTTACATCAAAATGAAGCTCTTGTTGCGAGGATTCCAAAACCGTGCTCAGAATTTTATTCGGATGGACGGATCTTGAAATAATGAAGATTGAAGATCAAATTTAGACAAAGAAAAGGAAATCTCGATTTTGCTGTTGAAGAAGAAGATAATTCTGATGCAATAACATGTATATACTCGTAGGTATACATAAGATGCCAAGTGTCCCACCCAAATATAACAAATTGCACTTTGGCCCTTAACATTTCCACTATTTGCAATTCAATCCCTGAGAAACTTTTTTAATTCAATTTCAATCCTAAATAATTTAAGAATAATAGAATTTAAATTCAAACTTCAAAATTCTCAAATTAAATATACTCGAATTAAAATTAAATAATCTCGGTCCTTACACATCCCATTCAACTATAACTAGCTTTTTTAAGATTAAAATTAACATCGTCACATTTATCGTATATATATATATATATATATATAACAAAATATTTCAAATGTGTCAAAGGCATACTTATTTATCGATAGTGAATTATGTAATATTAAATTGAGAAAATCTTACTTTCGTAATCTAATCCTACTCCTTTAATTCCTACATTAAAAAGTTCTGATTTACCACTCATACCAGATATATACATAGATATATTATCTTTTTTTTTTCCTTTTTTGAAAATCTACAAATATTTTCAATTAATGGATTTAGAAGCACATGCACATAAGTTGCACACCAAGTGCACAGTTTTCAAACATCGAATTTCTAATCTTCCCATGAACTTCAATTTATTTATTTTATTCGATCTTTGATATATGAGATCAGAAACGACCAAGAACGAAAATGAGCAACACAAATTCCTTAGTAGAGAATCCAGAACACACCAACAACCAACATTGTTTAGAGCCGCAACATCTTTACTCGAAACTCCTACATGAACCCCAAGCTTGAGGAGACGTGTGATACCATCGTCTCCATGTCTCGAAAACAAAAAAATTTCCATGAAGAAGAAGCTCGGAGGTACTCAAACCCTACTTACTCAACCCTTCGTATATACTGCCTCGGATGGCACCAACTCAGCAGTTGCTCCATTAAGAAAGGTCCATGGTAGCAACAACCCAGTCAAAGTTAGAGACCACCATGTGTTCAAGGACAATCGACCACCGCAATTTTTATTGTTAAGGTATTGTTTGCAACCTCTAAAAATAAGTAGATATGAATATTTTCTTAAAAAATTACTGGAGAAAAAAATTCATAATAACTTATATTTAGAGGTTGCAAACACTATCTAAATCTGGTGTGAGATACTGTTGTAAGATTGACCGGTGGGACAGGTAATTTACTAAAAGTTATAGTTTGTGCTAATGGTACAACTCAAATCTTTTAAATTATACTGCAGTCGTATTACTATGGTTTGATCGCTCTATTTAGCAGGAAAAATTATTGCATGCATTTATAAGTTCTGATTTTTTTTACCATATAAGCACTGTCAGGGGCGGATCTACAGTGTGACCAGCCCCCCCCCCCCCCCAAAGAAATTTTTATGTTTAGTGTATATATATATATATATATATAAACTAGTAATATATTACTACATATATCCTTGGTGTAGCTGGTAAACTCTTATATTGGAAGAAATTTGGAAGAAAAAGAGCAGGGTTCGAATCTGATAGTACTCATTTTGTTTTTTGAATTTTTTACTACTTGGGTTAGGGGTGAGCAAAATATCGGTTTAATCAAAATAACCGACCGAACCGAATTAAATCGAAAATTCGGTTCGGTTTGATTGGTCGATCGGTTTTTTTTTCAAAAATTTTGGTTAATTCGTTTTAGTCGGTTTTGTTTCGGTTTCGAATTTTAAAACATCGGTTAAACCGATTAAACCGATTTAATATAATATTTTTTATAAAAAAATTATTATTGGGCCTGATTTTATCTTTGCATGAAGATTATTTATATTGGGCTAGTGGGCTTTATAAACAATATGTTAAAAACAAAAAAAGATAACTCACCCTAGCCCAACCCCAACAGCATCGGCATCGTCTTCTTCTCTCATTATATTTGCGTACCAGGAGTCTAGCCCCTTTGTCTTACACAAACACACACACGACCCGATCTTGGTCGTCACACCACCACCTTCTTCCCAAAAACCGGCCACTTCCATCACTTGAGAATACATCCAGCACCCCTGAGAAAACTGCAGTCGCTGAACCTTCTGCTCAACCAACATCCTCTCTTATGTATGTTCAAGACTTCTCTATAGTAGAAGATGTTATAAGCTCATTCATCAAGGATCCAAGCACAATTCTTGTTCCAGAAGAAGCTCCCACTGCTTCATCGCTTGAAGCGCATGTCACCTCAGTGGTCAGGGAAGTATCTTCATCTCTTACTTTGCCTGAAGCTTCTTTAGCTATTACATTAGAAGTAGAATCCATTCTCCCGGATATTGCTATTTTCTCTTCTGAATATCATCAAGAAGTCCGTATAGCAGCCGTTTCTACTGAAGACACATCTTTCATTCCCTAGGCTCAAGATCCTGCTATTGTATCTGTTTCATCTCCTCAAGCCCTTGACTGTGAACCCATCGTTGATCCCACTACTGCATTAGTTCTGTTTTCAAGAAATCCTTCAACGTCAAGTACCCCTCCACGTGTCACTTCCGAAAAACATAAATCCGCAATTGAGGATATCAAGCTCTGCATTCTTCGAGCAGATAATCTTGTATCTGAGCCAGAAACATCTGTCACCGAGGAGCTCATCACTTTGAATTATCTTCGCACAAATATTTAAACCATGGTCAGAGATATTAATTATGCTCAGTTGGATAATCGTAAGGTCGTAACTTCATTCACCAAGATAGCCACAGATTACATTTTGAAGATTTATGAAGAGATAACTCGTTTCTATATCAACGTCTTACTAATAAATCGGGATCCTACTATTGCATATGCTACCTTATCCCTTGGACAAACAAATGTTCTCTTTGTTCCTAACAAGAATACATAATCTCTCCGACTTCTATGTTCTCAAATAGAAGGACTTACTGCTGCAAATCAGGCTCATTCTGCCTCTATTCAAAGTCTTGATGCAAAAGTCGATACAATTTCTACTCAAATTGCTGAACTCTTTCAATTTATTGTGGATGTTGATGCCAAAAAAAGGAAAAGGCACCCATGGTAATCCTCTGGCGATAGGACTAATCAAGGAGAAAACACGAGACTTAATCCTAATCCAGAACCCATGGACATTCCTATGACCGATCGCATTTAGTTTCACATACTCTATTCTTGATTACTACATTTCGTCTAACAGTAATCTTGCTCTATATTTTTGCTGCTAGGTTTTGGAATCACCAAAAAGGAAAAAATTGTTAAGTAATTTAGTTTTGGTGATAATAACCAGTAGTAGTACCACTAGTAGTAGATACTTTCAGTAATAATCAAAAGCACCTGAAACAAATTCAGAGGCTAAGTTCAAATTATAGTACTATCAGAAACCAGTAGGCTAATTCAGGTCTTATCACATTATCCGGAGACTTAATTTCAATAGATCAGTTCAAGCATAAACCAGCAATCTGTTGGAGAACACGACGATCAGATCAATCAGAATTGATACCCGGTGCAGCGGAAGTTTAAAAATTTTATATGGAACGATTCCATAATGGGTATCAAAATTTTACGATTAAATTGTGTGTGTAAAAATTAAATAACAATTATAAATTTTTACCTCCAATCTCGAATCGAGATTATGGACACCAACAGATTGCTCTGCTCTTGTTGTATCTCCCAGGAACTGATGGACGAACTGTTCTTCAATCAGGTCCACGAACAGAGATTTAATCCCTCTGATAGATTGCACTAGAAAATCTATCAGAAGTTTCTACGAAGAGAATTAACGAATTTGATCCGTTAAACCAGACTGTAATTCAAAATTCACAGACTGGATTTTTCCGAGCAAAGGGGAGGGGGGCGGCGGCCACACTTAAGAAAAATAGGGTTTTTTTAAAATAATTTTGTGACCTGTTGTGTGTAATTTCTATACTGCAATAACTTATTTATAATGTAGGCCGCTAACAGTTTAGGGCCCGTTAGTCATAAGTTCAAGCCCGACAAGCAAAGCCCGCATGTTCAGAAATTAATATAAAATTCATCATGACTCCGATTGATAAACAGATTTCACCAATGTGCACAGAAACCATTTCTGCACCTTTTAAAGTCAAGATAAATTTTTCTGAATCCGAATTCAGTGATTTCCAAAAATGCCCATCCCTATGTCATTTTAGGAAATCTTACTCCTCTACTCTTAAATAAGAAGTCCAACTTCTTTGTTCATTAAATTTAACTCTTTAAATTTAACTATCTCAACGGGGATTAAAAATTCATTACTCTGTGTGACCCTCAATGGTTCAGGGATACAGCTAGCCGTGGGCTCACAACTCCTTGTGACTCGGAACAACAATTTCCGACTTGCCCATCGAATCATGGTAAGAGCGCCTAGCAACATCGCCCCATGATTCCCTAGGTATCACTGATAGTGCCTGCAAGAACCAATAGATTTTGGTTAGCGTACAGTACGGTCCCTTCATCCATATATCCCGATCGAATCAACAACCATTGGTAAATCGAGAGTCGTTCGAGATTCGATAACTATGCAATACATCTTGAAGATCAAATAGTGACATCGCATGTGCTACTAAGAAACCATTTCTTAAAACACATCATGTACTCTGGCCAGAGATTCGTCACACTAATATCTCCTCAGATCGCATAGGATATCCACACTCGCAAGTATGTGGTGAATCCTTGACAACAAATCATCGACTCCTATATGTGTTGTAACTGTACCCAATCCCGACACCTGATGACCCCAATAGAGTCGGTAAACGAGTCAAAGCACAGTACTAGCATATAGAGTCTCAATGATGTTTCAAGTAATAAGGACTAATGGTGTACAACCAAAACCGCAGACTTTATCCACTCGATAAGTGATAACCACTTGGAAAGTCCGGATAGGGTAGTTCGATCATTCATCGTATGAATATCCATTTGCATGCTTTGAACATCTCTATGTTTCTTACCAATGAAACGTGGTACTCTGCATCGCAAATGCTAGTCTCAATCTCGAGCGATCCTTATCCTTATTATCGGACGGCTCAATCGACTAGGAACAGTTTAGAATATACAGTGACTATAAGATGTGTTTCATGATAGACATCCCCATGTTCTACCACATCTTACATACACTATAGTATATTCAAGGTCTTTATCAAAACAACAATAGTATATCACAATATAACAATATGAAGAAAGATAAAGTCATTGCCATTAATAAAAGTGTAAATTATATTAAACAAAAGATTGTTTATACAAAGAGTCATCAAAGCCCTTAGCCACAAGTTGGCTCACCGGGCACCTACTCTTTCAATCTCCCACTTGCCCTAAAGCCAACTAGTCATACTACGTAGACCCATTGCTTCGCGATGTTTGTCAAATAATGGTCCTGGCAAGGGCTTAGTAAGTGGATCAGCGATATTGTCTGTAGAGGCCACTCTTTCGATAGTGATGTCTCCTCTTTCCACAATCTCCCGGATGATGTGGTATTTTCTCAGTACGTATTTGGATCTTTGATGAGACCTTGGTTCCTTTGCCTGAGCAACGGCACTCGTGTTGTCACAGTACACCGGGACTGGACCAACAACTTCAGGAATGATGCCCAACTCTTGGACGAAATTTCTCATCCAAACGGCCTCTTTAGCAGCAGCTGATGCTGCAATGTATTCTGCCTCAGTGGTGGAATCCGTTGTGGTGTCCTGCTTGGAACTCTTCCAAGAGACAGCACCGCCATTGAGCATGAACACAAATCCAGAGGTTGACTTCGAGTCATCCACGTCACTTTGGAAGCTAGAGTCGGTATAGCCTTCCAATTTTAGTTCTCTTCCTCCATATACCATGAACATATTCTTAGTTCTTCGTAAGTACTTAAGAATGTCCTTCACGGCTTTCCAATGCATTTGACCGGGATTAGCTTGATATCTGCTTGTGACACTCAGAGCAAATGCTACATCCGGTCTGGTAGATATCATCTCATACATGATACTACCTATGGCTGACGCATATGGTACATGTGTCATTTTCTCTATCTCTTCATCAGTCTTGGGACACATAGACTTGGATAGAGAAACTCCATGACACATGGGTAGATGTCCTCTCTTGGACCCATCCATTGAAAACCATTTCAATATGGTGTCGATGTAGGTTGATTGAGTGAGTCCTATCATTCTCTTAGATCTATCTCTATAGATCTGTATCCCTAGAATATAGGATGCCTCACCCAAATCCTTCATCGAGAATCTACCTGATAACCATATCTTTGTTGACTGCAACATCCCTACGTCATTCCCAATGAGTAGGATGTCATCAACATAAAGTACTATGAATGTCACAGCATCCTTAACTACTTTCTTGTATACGCATGGTTCCTCCGGGTTCTTGATGAAACCAAAATCCTTTATTGTTTCATCAAATTTCTGGTTCCAACTTCTTGATGCTTGTTTTAGACCATAAATTTATCTCTGAAGCTTGCATACCTTATGCTCTCTTCCCATGGATGTGTACCCCTAAGGCTGCTTCATATAGATTTCTTCCTTAATGTCTCCATTAAGAAAAGCAGTCTTCACATCCATTTGCCATATCTCATAGTCATACCAAGCAGCTATGGCAATAAGGATTCTTATAGACTTGAACATTGCAACTGGTGAAAAGGTTTCATCATAGTCAACTCCTTGTCTTTGAGTATAACCTTTTGCCACCAATCGCGCCTTGTAGGTCAATACCTTACCATCAGGCACAAGCTTTCTCTTGTAGATCCATTTACACCCTATTGGAACAATTCCATCGGGAGGATCTACTAAAGACCAAACTTGGTTTGTATGCATCGAATCTATTTCCGACTGCATAGATTCAAGTCATAAATTTGAATCCGCATCAGAAATTGCTTCCTTGAAGTTTCTTGGATCACATCCAACATCGAGTTCATCTTGATCCCCTTCAAGAAGAAGACCATATCGAATAGGAGGTCTAGAAGTCCTCTCAGATCTTCTAGGTACAGGCGTGTCTATCAATGGTTCCTGAGGTGTAGGATCATTATTTTGTATTTCGGGTTCTTCTCGAATTTCTTTGAGTTCCATCATCTCGCCTTTCTTATCCAATAAGAACTCCTTCTCCAAGAAGGTGGCATTCCTTGAAACAAACACCTTTGTTTCAGAAGGATGATAGAAATAATATCCGATTGAATTCTTCGGATACCCTACAAAATAACATAAGGTGGATCGACTATCCAACTTATCTCCCACTGTCTGCTTCACGTAAGCAGGACATCCCCAAATCCTCAAGTACGAATACTTAGAAGCTTTGCCATTCCATAACTCGTATGGTGTTTTGTCCATTGCTTTGGTGTGGACGTTGTTCAACAACAACACCGCCGTTTCAAGCGCGTAGCCCCAAAACAAAGGTGGAAGCTCAGTGAAGCTCATCATGGATCGAAACATGTCCAACAAAGTTCGATTACGACGCTCCGATACACCATTCAGCTGTGGTGTCATAGGAGGAGTCCACTGAGAGAGAATCCCATTCTCTTTCAGATAGTCCAAAAACTCGGTACTCAAGTATTCTCCACCTCGATCTGATCGAAGTGCTTTAATACTTTTACCTAGCTTGTTTTCTGCTCAGCCTTGAATTCTTTGAACTTTTCAAATGCTTCAGACTTATATTTCATTAAATATAAATACCCATACCTAGAATAATCATCAGTAAAGGTAATGAAGTAGGTGTGGCCATATTGAGTACCAACTCTAAATGGACCACAAACATCTGTATGGATCAAATTCAACAGATTTTGACTACGCTCAGGTTTCCCCTTAAAAGGAGATTTAGTCATTTTTCCTTTTAGGCAGGATTCACAAGTAGGTAGAGAGTTAATATCAGACATATCAAACATGCCCTCTCCCACTAGCTTGTTCATCCTCCTTGAGGAAATATGACCTAGCCTAGCGTGCCAAAGGTTTGCCGGGTTTTGGCTATCGATTTTCCTTTTGTTTGTTGTTGCCGGTTTATCAACATAATTTATTGGAACGTCTTTTAGTTTTAAGTTATATAGATCATTTTCAAGTTGTCCATTTCCAATCAAACATTCATTCTTGTAAATATTGCAAATCCCATTCACAAAATTGCAAGAATAACCATCTCTATCAAGCATAGAAACAAAAATAATGTTTTTAATCAAATCCGGAACAAATAAAACATCTCTCAAAAGTAACTTAAAACCGTTCTGCAAAATTAAATAAATATCTCCCACAGCTTTAGCTTCAACTCTGGAACCATTTCCGAGCCTCAGCTGGGTCTCACCCATTCTAAGCCTGCGACTTCTTGTCATCACCTGCAAATCATTGCAAATGTGAGATCCACATCCGATATCCAATACCCAAGAAGTAGTATTAAGTGAAACATTTATTTCAATATAGAACATACCCTTCGCAGTTCGCAACTGCTTTAGATATTCCTTGCAGTTACGCTTCCAATGACCGGGCTTCTTGCAGTAATGGCAAACATCCTTGGATTTTTCCATGTTTGAAGCCTTTGTCTTGTACTTCTTCTCGGGTTCGATTTTCTTGGGTGGGGCAGAACGTTTCTTACCCTTTGTACTTGGCCCCTTCTTAGCAGAAGAAGAGGAGCCCACCAAGAAAGCCGGTTTATCCTTCTTTAAAGTGGATTCATATGTCACAAGCATATTGACCATCTCTTCAAGGGAGGCCTCTATCTTGTTCATATTGAAATTCACCACAAAACCGTCAAACGAAGAAGGAAGAGATAGAAGTAGTAAGTCCACGTTGAGTTCATGCTCCAACACCAAATCAAGGGTTACCAACGTCTGTATGAGCCAAATCACTCGTACCCCATGATCACGGACCGAAGTCCCTTCACGCATGCGACACGTCATTAGCTCCTTTACAATAGCGAACCTTTCAGCCCTCGATTGAGCCCCAAAAAGTTCCTTGAGTTGTACGTGAATGTCAGCAGCATTCACGGTGTCCTCAAATCGCCTCTGGAGTTCATCAGACATCGAGGCTTGCATATAGAATTTGGCCTTGATATCATGGTCCCACCATGTATCAAGTTTGGCTAACTCTTCCGGACTTATGTCAGCTGGTGCTTCCTTCGGAGGAGATTTTTCTAACACGTAGAGCATCTTCTCCGAAGTCAAGACAATCTTCAACTTACGGAACCATTCCGTATAGTTTGCGCCAGTCAATTTATTTTGTTCGAGGATCGAGAAAAGTGGATTACGCGAATTCATCTTTATGAAATACTGAAAAGAAACAGACAAATATCAGTGATTGTTTAATTAATTTACTAAGACATAAAATAGGCGAAATTTATTTTATGAATCTCACTCCCACTATTTTAACGATTTCACTACCCTCTAGTGAAAACGGAAAACTGTTTTCCTTAGTGAGAACATGGAGTCCAATTGACAAACTATGGTCCCGAATAATATCAGCCAACCATAATTTTCAAAAGGTAGAGCCCAATTGCTTCCAAAGCAACCTCCACGTTTTTACCTCATGTCCAATAAGGGCCCAATAATATGACGCCGTTTATTGTGACATGTCAAGATGACCCATCAATATTAAGTGGTGATGGACGGTCGCCATGTGGATTCCCCAATAATATGAGCCGATCCCATGGGAGTTTCACCCAACTTACAACATGTGTCGATCCAATGTACAGCTTTCCGACGAACGGGCCCCCCCAATAATATGAGCCGGACAGTATCCACGGGTAGCATCTCATACATTGATCGTTGATGGAAGGTAGGAACATTTAAACAAATTTAAATATCTTGATATCAATTTTAAATCATATTTAAAATGAGGGATTTTAATTTTGAAAATTTGTCTCATCATTTTTAAAATTTTGTATGCTTGCCGGATTCACACAATTTTGTCTAAAACATGCATACAACAATAATATCACATATTATATAGGATGATCGATTTCATTTCTAATCGACCCGTGGTTGCCAATCACGAGTCTTAGTCCAATCCTAGGTAATATGCAGTATGCAATGCAATCCTATTACATTGTGCTTCCAATTTACATTTCTTCTGTCTTTATTGTCTGCTGGGCCCACATCCGTCTTCAAATCTTCATCTCCCACTAAATCTAATATATTTACAATAAATAACAATGACAAGTAGGGGATACATTTTTAAGGGGTGGGAACGGGCCATAAACCAAGCCCACTTTTATTACATATGACAATTCATATTGGGCCATAAACCAGGCCCATTAATAAATCCAACAACAATAAAAACAAATGTAAATTCCTAACATACACCTACAAAATTGGTCATGGCAATCGATCATCCTTATCCAATAACATTTAATTCAAAATTAATTTATTGGATAACATGCAATGGCAATTTAAATTTAAAAGGATAAAATCATATTTCATATATAAAATCTTATTTTACATACAAAATCATATTTTATCTTTTTATCAAATAAAATCATATTTTATCTATAAAATCCAATTTTATACATAAAATCATATTTTACTCAATATATCCATAAGATCATATCTTATCATCAATTGTACCAAAAAT
This sequence comes from Henckelia pumila, assembly GCF_033568475.1. Lineage (NCBI taxonomy): Eukaryota > Viridiplantae > Streptophyta > Magnoliopsida > Lamiales > Gesneriaceae > Henckelia > Henckelia pumila. The sequence goes on along the minus strand of NC_133122.1, from coordinate 79,810,668 downwards.
AATTAATTTCAAAATTCAATTTAACGGATAAAATATTTAAATTTTCCAAAAATTCAAATTTATCCAAAAATCAATTTTAAAATTTTTGGACTCGAACAATTCGATCCGACGCCTCGTGGACCAATCAAAAACAATTTTCGATCGGACCAAAAATAGAATTTTTAACATATTAAAATTTAATTTTAAAATTAAAAATTAATTTTTCCGCGGGCCGCCCGGGACACTCCTGGGCTACCCGCGCCCCAAAGGGGCTCGGGCCGGGCAGCCCGGCTGCCCCTAGGGCAGTGATCTGTTGGAGAACACGGCGATCAGATCAATCAAAATTGATACCCGGTGCAGCGGAAGTTTAAAATATTTTATATGGAACGATTCCATAATGGGTATCAAAACTTTACGATTAAATTGTGTGTGTAAAAATTAAATAACAATTATAAATTTTTACCTCCAATCTCGAATCGAGATTATGGACACCAACAGATTGCTCTGCTCTTGTTGTATCTCCCAGGAACTGATGGACGAACTGTTCTTCAATCAGGTCCACGAACAGAGATTTAATCCCTCTGATAGATTGCACTAGAAAATCTATCAGAAGTTTCTACGAAAAGAATTAACGAATTCGATCCGTTAAACCAGACTGTAATTCAAAATTCACAGACTGGATTTTTCCGAGCAGAGGGGAGGGGGGCGGCGGCCAAACTTAAGAAAAATAGGGTTTTTTTTAAAATAATTTTGTGACCTGTTGTGTGTAATTTCTGTACTGCAATAACTTATTTATAATGTAGGCCGCTAACAGCTTAGGGCCCATTAGTCATAAGTTCAAGCCCGACAAGCAAAGCCCGCATGTTCAGAAATTAATATAAAATTCATCATGACTCCGATTGATAAACCGATTTCACCAATGTGCACAGAAACCATTTCTGCACCTTTTAAAGTCAAGATAAATTTTTCTAAATCCGAATTCAGTGATTTCCAAAAATGCCCATCCCTATGTCATTTTAGGAAATCTTACTCCTCTACTCTTAAATAAGAAGTCCAACTTCTTTGTTCATTAAATTTAACTCTTTAAATTTAACTATCTCAACGGGGATTAAAAATCCATTACTCTGTGTGACCCTCAATGGTTCAGGGATACAGCTAGCCGTGGGCTCACAACTCCTTGTGACTCGGAACAACAATTTCCGACTTGCCCATCGAATCATGGTAAGAGCGCCTAGCAACATCGCCCCATGATTCCCTAGGTATCACTGATAGTGCCTGCCTGCAAGAACCAATAGATTTTGGTTAGCGTACAGTACGGTCCCTTCATCCATATATCCCGATCGAATCAACAACCATTGGTAAATCGAGAGTCGTTCGAGATTCGATAACTATGCAATACATCTTGAAGATCAAATAGTGACATCGCATGTGCTACTAAGAAACCATTTCTTAAAACACATCATGTACTCTGGCCAGAGATTTGTCACACTAATATCTCCTCAGATCGCATAGGATATCCACACTCGCAAGTATGTGGTGAATCCTTGACAACAAAGCATCGACTCCTATATGTGTTGTAACTGTACCCAATCCCGACACCTGATGACCCCAATAGAGTCGGTAAACGAGTCAAAGCACAGTACTAGCATATAGAGTCTCAATGATGTTTCAAGTAATAAGGACTAATGGTGTACAACCAAAACCGCAGACTTTATCCACTCGATAAGTGATAACCACTTGGAAAGTCCGGATAGGGTAGTTCGATCATTCATCGTATGAATATCCATTTGCATGCTTTGAACATCTCTATGTTTCTTACCAATGAAACGTGGTACTCTGCATCGCAAATGCTAGTCTCAATCTCGAGCGATCCTTATCCTTATTATCGGACGGCTCAATCGACTAGGAACAGTTTAGAATATACAGTGACTATAAGATGTGTTTCATGATAGACATCCTCATGTTCTACCACATCTTACATACACTATAGTATATTCAAGGTCTTTATCAAAACAACAATAGTATATCACAATATAACAATATGAAGAAAGATAAAGTCATTGCCATTAATAAAAGTGTAAATTATATTAAACAAAAGATTGTTTATACAAAGAGTCATCAAAGCCCTTAGCCACAAGTTGGCTCACCGGGCACCTACTCTTTCACAATATACTCATTAGTATGTTGGAAAACGGTGTTCAGATCAATTAAGAATTGATACCCGGTGCAGCGGAAGTTTAAAATTTTTATTTTATTATGTGGAACAATTCCATATATGGGTATCAAAACTTTTACGATTAAATTTGTTCAAGTAAAAATAAAACACAATTAAATTTTTACCTCGTCAAGCAAAGGCTTGATCGTGGACTCCAACAGAATTTAATCTGCTCTTCTTGTAAATCCCGGGAACCGATGACAGTCACGATCTAACTCCGGAATTAGGTCCACGAATGAAAAACAGAAACCCTCTGATTGACTGCACTAGAAATCAATCAGAAGTTTTACGTAGAGAATAAACAGATATGATCTGTTAATTCGATTTGTAATTTTTCACAAAAATCACAAGCCGAATTTTCTCCAAAGGGACAGAGGAATTTTCGAAAAATCCTCTTGAATAGTATAGAGTGAATTTCGAAAATTGCAGTATTCAATGTGTGTAATTTTCGAACCCAACACCTCTATTTATAGATAATTTCTAGTTATAATTGTATCAGGACTCTAACTCCTTAAAGCCCACAATCCATAACTTAAGCCCAACAATCCAAGCCTGTTGTTATAGAAATTAATATAAAATTCATCGTGACTCCGATTGATAAACTGATTTTACCAATGTGCACAAAAACCATTTATGCATCTTTTAAAGTCAAGATAATTTTTCTGATTCCGAATTCAGTGATTTCCAAAAATGCCCATCCCTATGTCATTTTAGGAAATCTCACTCCCTTTTAATTAAGAAGTCCAACTTTTCTTTCATTAAATTTAACTCTTTAAATTTAACTATCTCTACGGGGTTTTAGTAATCCATTACTTGTGTAACCCTCAATGGTTCAGGAATACAGCTAGCCGTGGGCTCACAACTCCTTGTGACTCGGAACAACAATTTTCGACTTACCCATCGAATTATGGTAAGAGCGCCTAGCAACATCGCCCCATGATTCCCTAGGTATTACTGATAGTTCCTGCAAGAACCAGTAGATTTTGGTTAGCGTACAGTACGATCCCTTCATCCATATATCCCGATCGAATCAACAACCATTGGTATATCGAGAGTCGTTTGAGATTTGATAACTATGCATTACATCTTGGAGATCAAATAGTGACATCGCATGTGTTACTAGGAAAACCCATTAACCTAAAACACATCATGTACTCTGGCCAGAGATTCGTCACACTAATATCTCCTCAGATCGCATAGGATATCCACACTCGCATGTATGTGATGAATCCTTGACAACAAAGCATCGACTCCTATATGTGTCGTAACTGTACCCAATCCCGACACCTGATGACCCCAATAGAGTCGGTAAACGAGTCAAAGTACAGTACTAGCATATAGAGTCTCAATGATGTTTCAAGTAATAAGGACTAATGGTGTACAACAAAAACCACGGACTTTATCCACTCGATAAGTGATAACCACTTGGAAAGTCCGAATAGGGTAGTTCGATCATTCATCATATGAATATCCATTTGCATGCTTTGAACATCTCTATGTTCCATACCAATGAAACGTGGTACTCGGCATCGCAAATGCTAGTCTCAATCTCGAGCGATCCTTATCCTTATTTGCGGACGGCTCAATTGACTAGGAACAGTTTAGAATATACAGTGACTATAAGATGTGTTTCATGATAGCCATCCCCATGTGCTACCACATCTTACATACACTATAGTATATTCAAGGTCTTTATCAAAACAACAATAGTATATCATAATATAACAATATGAGAAAGATAAATTCAATACCATTATAAAAGTGTAAATTATATTAAACAAAAGATTGTTTTACATAGAGTCATAAAAGCCCTTAGCCACAAGTTGGCTAACCGGGCACCCACTCTTTCAATCTTCTACTTGCCCTAAAGCCAACTAGTCATACTACGTAATCCCATTGCTTCGCGATGTTTGTCAAACAATGGTCCTGGCAAGGGCTTAGTAAGCGGATCAGCGATATTGTCTGTAGAGGCCACTCTCTCGACACTGATGTCTCCTCTTTCCACGATCTCCCGGATGATGTGGTATTTTCTCAGTACGTGTTTGGACTTCTGATGAGACCTTGGTTCCTTTGCCTGAGCAACGGCACCCGTGTTGTCACAGTACACCGAGACTGGACCAACAGCTTCAGGAATTACACCCAACTCTTGGATGAATTTCCTTATCCAAACCGCCTCTTTAGCAGCAGCTGATGCTGCAATGTATTCTTCCACAGTGGTGGATTCCGCTGTGGTGTCCTGCTTGGAACTCTTCCAAGAGACAGCACCGCCATTGAGCACGAATACAAATCCAGAGGTTGATTTCGAGTCATCCACGTCACATTGGAAGCTAGAGTCGGTATAGCCTTCCAACTTCAATTCTCTCCCTCCATAAACCATGAATAAATTCTAAGTCCTTCGCAAGTACTTAAGAATATCCTTCACAGCTTTCCAATGCATTTGATCGGGATTGGCTTGGTATCTGCTCGTGACGCTCAGAGCATAGGCCATATCCGGTCTGGTAGATATCATCCTATACATGATACTACCTATGGCTGACGCATATGGCACGTGTGTCATCTTCTCTATCTCTTCGTCAGTTTTGGGACACATAAACTTGGATAGAGAAACTCTATGACACATAGGTAGATGTCCTCTCTTGGACTCATCCATAGAAAACATTTTCAATATGGTGTCGATGTAGGTTGATTGAGTGAGTACTATCATTCTTTTAGATCTATCTCTATAGATCTGAATTCCTAGAATATAGGATTCCTCACCTAAATCCTTCATCGAGAATCTACCTGATAATCATATCTTTGTTGACTGCAACATCCCTACATCATTCTCCATGAGTAGGATGTCATCAACATAAAGTACTAAGAATGTTACCGCATTCTTAACTACTTTCTTGTACACGCATGGTTCCTCCGGGTTCTTGATAAAACCAAAATCCTTTATCGTTTCATCAAATTTCTGGTTCCAACTTCTTGATGCTTGTTTGAGACCATAGATTGATCTCTGAAGCTTGCATACCTTATGCTCGCTTCCCATTGATGTGTATCCCTCAGGCTGCATCATATAGATCTCTTCCTTAATGTTTCCATTTAGAAATGCAGTCTTTACATCCATTTGCCATATCTCATAGTCATACCATGCTGGTATGGCAATAAGGATTCTTATGGACTTGAACATTGCGACTGGTGAAAAAGTTTCATCATAGTCAACTCCTTGTCTTTGAGTATAACCTTTTGCCACCAATCGTACCTTGTAGGTCAATACCTTTCCATCAGGCCCAAGCTTTCTCTTTTAGATCCATTTGCACCCAATTGGAACAATTCCATCGGGAGGATCTACTAAAGACCAAACTTGGTTAGAATGCATCGAGTCTATTTTCGATTGCATAGCTTCAAGCCATAAATTCGAATTCGCATCAGAAATTGCTTCCTTGAAGTTTCTTGGATCACATCCAATGTCGGGTTCACTTTGATCCCCTTCAAGAATAATACCATATCTAATAGGAGGCCTAGAAGTCCTCTCGGATCTCCTAGTAATAGGCGTGTCTTGTGATGATTCTTGAGGTGTAGGATCACTATTTTGTATCTCGGGTTCTTCTCGAATTTCTTCGAGTTCCATCATCTTGCCTTTCTTATCCAATAAGAATTCCTTCTCCAAGAAGGTGGCATTCCTTGAAACAAACACTTTTGTTTCAGCAGGATGATAGAAATAATATCCAATTGAATTCTTCGGATACCCTACAAAATAACATAAGGTGGATCGACTATCCAACTTATCTCCCACTGTCTGCTTCACGTAAGCAGGACATCCCCAAATCCTCAAGTACGAATACTTAGGAGCTTTGTCATTCCATAACTCGTATGGTGCTTTATTTACTGCTTTAGTGTGGACGTTGTTTAACAACAATACCGTCATTTCAAGCGCGTAGCCCCAAAACGAAGTTGGGAGCTCAGTGAAGCTCATCATGGATCGAACCATGTCCAACAAAGTTCTATTACGACGCTCCGAAACACCATTAAGCTGAGGTGTCATAGGAGGAGTCCATTGAGAGAGAATCCCATTTTCTTTTAGATAGTCCAAAAACTCGGTACCTAAGTATTCTCCACCTCGATCCGATCGAAGTGCCTTAATACTTTTACTTAGTTTGTTTTCTACTTCAGCCTTGAATTCTTTGAACCTTTCAAATGCTTCAGACTTATATTTCATTAAATATAAATACCCATACCTAGAATGATCATCAGTAAAGGTAATGAAGTAGGTGTTGCCACATTTAGTACCAATCCTAAATGGACCGCAAACATCTGTATGGATCAAATCCAACAGATTTTGACTATGCTCAGGTTTCCCTTTGAAAGGAGATTTAGTCATTTTTCCCTTTAGGCAGGACTCACAAGTAGGTAGAGAGTTAATATCAGACATATCAAACATGCCCTCCCACTAGCTTGTTCATCCTCCTTGAGGAAATATGACCTAGCCTAGCATGCCAAAGATTTGCCGGGTTTTGACTATCGTCCTTCCTTTTAATTGTTGTTATCGGTTTATCAACATAATTAATTGGAACGTCTTTTAATTTTAAGCTATATAGATCGTTTTCAAGTTGTCCATTTCCAATCAAACATTCATTCTTGTAAATATTGCAAATCTCATTCACAAAATTGCAAGAAAAACCATCTCTATCAAGCATAGAAATAGATATAATGTTTTTGACCAAATCCGGAACATATAAAACATCTCTCAAAAATAACTTAAAATTGTTCTGCAAAACTAAATAAATGTCTCCTATAGCTTTGGCTTCGACTCTAGAACCATTCCCGAGCCTTAGCTGGGTCTCACCCATCCTTAGCTTACGACTTCTTGTCATCACCTGCAAATCATTGCAAATGTGAGATCCACATCCGGTATCCAATACCCAAGAAGAAGTATTAAGCGAAACATTTATTTCGATGTAAAACATACCCTTTGCAGTTCGCAACTGTTCGAGGTATTCCTTGCAGTTACGTTTCCAATGACCGGGTTTCTTGCAGTAATGGCAAACGTTTTCATCTTTTATCCCATTTTAAACCTTGGCCTTTCCTTTCTTATTTGGTAAAATCTTATTGGGCAGGGCAGAACATTTCTTACCCTTTCCACTTGGTCCTTTCTTAGAGTTAGAAGAGGAGCCAATCAAGAGTACCGGTTTATCCTTCTTTAGTGTGGCTTCATATGTGACAAGCATATTGACCATCTCTTCAAGGGTGGCCTCTATCTTGTTCATATTGAAGTTCATCACAAAACCGTTAAACGATGAAGGAAGTGATAGAAGCAACAAGTCCGCGCTAAGTTCATGCTCCAAAGTCAAGTCGAGTGTTACCAACTTTTCAATGAGCCCAATCATGCGCACCCCATGCTCACGGACCGAAGTCCCATCTCGCATGCGGCTCGTCATGAGCTCTCTGACGGTGGCTTACCTCTCCGACCTTGACTGAGCTCCAAAGAGTTCCTTGAGGTTCTTGTGAATGTCAGCAGCATTCACGGTATCCTCGAATCTCCTTTGAAGCTCATCAGACATCAAAGCCTGCATGTAGCATTTGGCCTTGATATCATGGTCCCACCATAAATCAAGTTTGGCCAACTCTTCCGGACTTGTATTAGCCGGGGCTTCCTTCAGAGGCGGCTTCTCTAACACGTAGAAAGCTTTTTCCAAAGTAAGAATAATTTTCAACTTACGGAACCATTCCGTATAGTTTGCGCCAGTCAATTTGTTTTGTTCGAGAATTGAAAACAGTGGATTGCGAGAAGTCATTGTAATAGTATACTGAAAAGGAAACAGACAATAATCAATGATTTTTTAATTAATTTTCTAAGACATAAAATATGGCGAATTTTAATTTTATGAATTACACTCCCACTATTTTAACGATTTCACTACCCTCTAGTGAAAACGGAAACTGTTTTCCTTAGTGAGAACATGGAGTCCAATTGACAAATCATGATCTCGAATAATATCAGCCAACCATAATTTTCAAAAGGTAGAGCCCAATTACTTCCAAAGTAACCCCCATGTTTTTACCTCATGTCCAATAAGGGCCCAATAATATGACGTCGTTTATTGTGACATGTCAAGATAACCCATCAATATTAAGTTGTGATGGACGGTCGCCATGTGGATCCCCAATAATATGAGCCAATCCCATGGGATTTCCACCCAACTTACAACATGTGTCGATCCAATGTACAGCTTTCCGACGAATGGGCCCCCCCAATAATATGAGTCGGACCGTATCCGCGGGTAGCATCTCATACATTGATCGTTGATCGAAGGTAGGAATATTTAAACAATATTTAAATTCCCTTTTTATTAATCTTGAAATCAATTTTAAATCATATTTAAAATGAGAAATTTTTAATTTTGAAAATTTGTCTCATCATGCAATTTATGTATGCTTGCGGGATTCATACAATTTAGTCTAAACATGCATACATCAATAATATCATATATTATTTAAGGATGATCGATCTCATTAACTAATCGACCCGTCGTTGCCAATCACGAGTCTAAGTCCAATCCTAGGTGATATGCAAGTATGCAATGCAATCCTATTACATTGAGCTTCCAATTTACATTTCTTCGGTCTTCATTGTCTGCTGGGCCCACCATTTCTTCAAATCTTTGTCTCCCACTAAGTCTAATAAATTTACAATAAATTTTGATGACAAATATGGGATACATTTTAGGGGTGGTAACGGGCCATAAACCAGACCCACTTTTATTACATATGACAATCATATTTGGGCTATAAACCAAGCCCATAAATAAACACCAACAACAATAAGAAAAATGTAAATCACCTAACATACACCTAAAACATTGGTCATGGCAATTGATCATCCTTTATCCATTAATTAATTCAATAATTAAATAATTGGATAAACATGCAAAGGCATCATAATTTAAAAGATAAAATCATATTTTATCTTATCCATCCATAAGATCATATCTTATCATCAATTGCACCAAAATAATTAATTTTATAAAATTTAATTTAACGGATAAAATTTATAAATTTTCCAAAAATTCAAATTTATCCAAAAATCAATTTTAAAATTTTCGGAGTCGAACAATTCGATCCGATGCCTCGTGAACCAATCAAAAACAATTTTTGATCGGATCAAAAACTAGAATTTCAAAAATTAAAATTTTAATTAAAAATTAAAAATTAAAAATAATTTTTCCGGGTTGCCCGGGACAATCTCGGGCAGCCCGCGCCCCAAAAAGGGGGGCCCGGGCTGGGCAGCGATCCAATCGCTGCCCAATTTGCCCATTAAAATTCAATTTTAAATTTTTGTTTTGTTTCATAAACCGAGGCTTAAAAATTTTGTACAATCGATTAAATTAATCGTTTGATCTGAGCAACCTGGCTCTGATACCACTGTTGGAAAACGGTGTTCAGATCAATTAAGAATTGATACCCGGTGCAGCGAAAGTTAAAAATTTTATTTTATTATATGGAACAATTCCATATATGGGTATCAAAACTTTTACGATTAAATTTGTTCAAGTAAAAATAAAACACAGTTAAATTTTTACCTCGTCAAGCAAAGGCTTGATCGTGGACTCCAACAGAATTTAATCTGCTCTTCTTGTAAATCCCGGGAACCGGTGACAGTCACGATCTAACTCCGGAATTAGGTTCACGAATGAAAAACAGAAACCCTCTGATTGACTGCACTAGAAATCAATCAGAAGTTTTACGTAGAGAATAAACAGATATGATCTGTTAATTCGATTTGTATTTTTTCACAAAAATCACAAGCCGAATTTTCTCCAAAGGTACAGAGGAATTTTCGAAAAATCCTCTTGAATAGTATAGAGTGAATTTCGAAAATTGCAGTATTCAATGTGTGTAATTTTCGAACCCAACACCTCTATTTATAGATAATTTCTAGTTATAATTGTATCAGGACTATAACTCCTTAAAGCCCACAATCCATAACTTAAGCCCAACAAGCCAAGCCTGTTGTTATCGTGACTCCGATTGATAAACTGATTTTACCAATGTGCACAGAAACCATTTCTGCATCTTTTAAAGTCAAGATAATTTTTCTGAATCCGAATTCAGTGATTTCCGAAAATGCCCATCCCTATGTCATTTTAGGAAATCCCACTCTCTTTTAATTAAGAAGTCCAACTTCTCTTTCATTAAATTTAACTCTTTAAATTTAACTATCTCTACGGGGTTTTAGTAATCCATTACTTGTGTAACCCTCAATGGTTCAGGAATACAGCTAGCCGTGGGCTCACAACTCCTTGTGACTCGGAACAACAATTTCCGACTTACCCATCGAATCATGGTAAGAGCGCCTAGCAACATCGCCCCATGATTCCCTAGGTATTACTGATAGTGCCTGCAAGAACCAGTAGATTTTGGTTAGCGTACAGTACGGTCCCTTCATCCATATATCCCGATCGAATCAACAACCATTGGTATATCGAGAGTCGTTCGAGATTCGATAACTATGCATTACATCTTGGAGATCAAATAGTGACATCGCATGTGTTACTAGGAAAACCCATTAACCTAAAACACATCATGTACTCTGGCCAGAGATTCGTCACACTAATATCTCCTCAGATCGCATAGGATATCCACACTCGCAAGTATGTGGTGAATCCTTGACAACAAAGCATCGACTCCTATATGTGTCGTAACTGTACCCAATCCCGACACCTGATGACCCCAATAGAGTCGGTAAACGAGTCAAAGTACAGTACTAGCATATAGAGTCTCAATGATGTTTCAAGTAATAAGGACTAATGGTGTACAACCAAAACCGCGGACTTTATCCACTCGATAAGTGATAACCACTTGGAAAGTCCGAATAGGGTAGTTCGATCATTCATCATATGAATATCCATTTGCATGCTTTGAACATCTCTATGTTCCATACCAATGAAACGTGGTACTCGGCATCGCAAATGCTAGTCTCAATCTCGAGCGATCCTTATCCTTATTTGCGGACGGCTCAATTGACTAGGAACAGTTTAGAATATACAGTGACTATAAGATGTGTTTCATGATAGCCATCCCCATGTGCTACCACATCTTACATACACTATAGTATATTCAAGGTCTTTATCAAAACAACAATAATATATCATAATATAACAATATGAAGAAAGATAAAGTCAATGCCATTATAAAAGTGTAAATTATATTAAACAAAAGATTATTTTACATAGAGTCATAAAAGCCCTTAGCCACAAGTTGGCTAACCGGGCACCCACTCTTTCATAGTAGACACCTCATTTATTATTTGTTTTGATCGTATAGTACACTTTATTTAATGCCGCAGACTAGCATTTATAGCGCATTTATTGCACATCCTTTTTGAAGTATGATAGATGTGACGTACTAAGAAAACTTACTCTTAAATTGCACGCACGATAAATAAAGAAGTTAATAGATCTTTTTATTAACATTGGATCAAATCTATATATAAAAATATTTGGCTCATTCGAAGAGTGTACCCAACCAAACACACATATACAGTGGATTGCGAGAAGTCATTGTAATAGTATACTGAAAAGGAAACAGACAATAATCAATGATTTTTTAATTAATTTTCTAAGACATAAAATATGGCGAATTTTAATTTTATGAATTACACTCCCACTATTTTAACGATTTCACTACCCTCTAGTGAAAACGGGAACTGTTTTCCTTAGTGAGAACATGGAGTCCAATTGACAAATCATGATCCCGAATAATATCAGCCAACCATAATTTTCAAAAGGTAGAGCCCAATTACTTTCAAAGTAACCCCCATGTTTTTACCTCATGTCCAATAAGGGCCCAATAATATGACGTCGTTTATTGTGACATGTCAAGATAACCCATCAATATTAAGTTGTGATGGACGGTCGCCATGTGGATCCCCAATAATATGAGCCAATCCCATGGGATTTCCACCCAACTTACAACATGTGTCGATCCAATGTACAGCTTTCCGACGAATGGGCCCCCCCAATAATATGAGTCGGACCGTATCCGCGGGTAGCATCTCATACATTGATCGTTGATCGAAGGTAGGAATATTTAAACAATATTTAAATTCCCTTTTTATTAATCTTGAAATCAATTTTAAATCATATTTAAAATGAGAAATTTTTAATTTTGAAAATTTGTCTCATCATGCAATTTATGTATGCTTGCGGGATTCATACAATTTAGTCTAAACATGCATACATCAATAATATCATATATTATTTAAGGATGATCGATCTCATTAACTAATCGACCCGTCGTTGCCAATCACGAGTCTAAGTCCAATCCTAGGTGATATGCAAGTATGCAATGCAATCCTATTACATTGAGCTTCCAATTTACATTTCTTCGGTCTTCATTGTCTGCTGGGCCCACCATTTCTTCAAATCTTTGTCTCCCACTAAGTCTAATAAATTTACAATAAATTTCAATGACAAATATGGGATACATTTTAGGGTTGGTAACGGGCCATAAACCAGACCCACTTTTATTACATATGACAATCATATTTGGGCTATAAACCAAGCCCATAAATAAACACCAACAACAATAAGAAAAATGTAAATCACCTAACATACACCTAAAACATTGGTCATGGCAATCGATCATCCTTTATCCATTAATTAATTCAATAATTAAATAATTGGATAAACATGCAAAGGCATCATAATTTAAAAGATAAAATCATATTTTATCTTATCCATCCATAAGATCATATCTTATCATCAATTGCACCAAAATAATTAATTTTATAAAATTTAATTTAACGGATAAAATTTATAAATTTTCCAAAAATTCAAATTTATCCAAAAATCAATTTTAAAATTTTCGGAGTCGAACAATTCGATCCGATGCCTCGTGAACCAATCAAAAACAATTTTTGATCGGATCAAAAACTAGAATTTCAAAAATTAAAATTTTAATTAAAAATTAAAAATTAAAAATAATTTTTCCGGGCTGCCCGGGACAATCTCGGGCAGCCCGCGCCCCAAAAAGGGGGGCCCGGGCTGGGCAGCGATCCAATCGCTGCCCAATTTGCCCATTAAAATTCAATTTTAAATTTTTGTTTTGTTTCATAAACCGAGGCTTAAAAATTTTGTACAATCGATTAAATTAATCGTTTGATCTGAGCAACCTGGCTCTGATACCACTGTTGGAAAACGGTGTTCAGATCAATTAAGAATTGATACCCGGTGCAGCGAAAGTTAAAAATTTTATTTTATTATATGGAACAATTCCATATATGGGTATCAAAACTTTTACGATTAAATTTGTTCAAGTAAAAATAAAACACAGTTAAATTTTTACCTCGTCAAGCAAAGGCTTGATCGTGGACTCCAACAGAATTTAATCTGCTCTTCTTGTAAATCCCGGGAACCGGTGACAGTCACGATCTAACTCCGGAATTAGGTTCACGAATGAAAAACAGAAACCCTCTGATTGACTGCACTAGAAATCAATCAGAAGTTTTACGTAGAGAATAAACAGATATGATCTGTTAATTCGATTTGTATTTTTTCACAAAAATTACAAGCCGAATTTTCTCCAAAGGTACAGAGGAATTTTCGAAAAATCCTCTTGAATAGTATAGAGTGAATTTCGAAAATTGCAGTATTCAATGTGTGTAATTTTCGAACCCAACACCTCTATTTATAGATAATTTCTAGTTATAATTGTATCAGGACTATAACTCCTTAAAGCCCACAATCCATAACTTAAGCCCAACAAGCCAAGCCTGTTGTTATAGAAATTAATATAAAATTCATCGTGACTCCGATTGATAAACTGATTTTACCAATGTGCACAGAAACCATTTCTGCATCTTTTAAAGTCAAGATAATTTTTCTGAATCCGAATTCAGTGATTTCCGAAAATGTCCATCCCTATGTCATTTTAGGAAATCTCACTCTCTTTTAATTAAGAAGTCCAACTTCTCTTTCATTAAATTTAACTCTTTAAATTTAACTATCTCTACGGGGTTTTAGTAATCCATTACTTGTGTAACCCTCAATGGTTCAGGAATACAGCTAGCCGTGGGCTCACAACTCCTTGTGACTCGGAACAACAATTTCCGACTTACCCATCGAATCATGGTAAGAGCGCCTAGCAACATCGCCCCATGATTCCCTAGGTATTACTGATAGTGCCTGCAAGAACCAGTAGATTTTGGTTAGCGTACAGTACGGTCCCTTCATCCATATATCCCGATCGAATCAACAACCATTGGTATATCGAGAGTCGTTCGAGATTCGATAACTATGCATTACATCTTGGAGATCAAATAGTGACATCGCATGTGTTACTAGGAAAACCCATTAACCTAAAACACATCATGTACTCTGGCCAGAGATTCGTCACACTAATATCTCCTCAGATCGCATAGGATATCCACACTCGCAAGTATGTGGTGAATCCTTGACAACAAAGCATCGACTCCTATATGTGTCGTAACTGTACCCAATCCCGACACCTGATGACCCCAATAGAGTCGGTAAACGAGTCAAAGTACAGTACTAGCATATAGAGTCTCAATGATGTTTCAAGTAATAAGGACTAATGGTGTACAACCAAAACCGCGGACTTTATCCACTCGATAAGTGATAACCACTTGGAAAGTCCGAATAGGGTAGTTCGATCATTCATCATATGAATATCCATTTGCATGCTTTGAACATCTCTATGTTCCATACCAATGAAACGTGGTACTCGGCATCGCAAATGCTAGTCTCAATCTCGAGCGATCCTTATCCTTATTTGCGGACGGCTCAATTGACTAGGAACAGTTTAGAATATACAGTTACTATAAGATGTGTTTCATGATAGCCATCCCCATGTGCTACCACATCTTACATACACTATAGTATATTCAAGGTCTTTATCAAAACAACAATAATATATCATAATATAACAATATGAAGAAAGATAAAGTCAATGCCATTATAAAAGTGTAAATTATATTAAACAAAAGATTATTTTACATAGAGTCATAAAAGCCCTTAGCCACAAGTTGACTAACCGAGCACCCACTCTTTCATAGTAGACACCTCATTTATTATTTGTTTTGATCGTATAGTACACTTTATTTAATGCCGCAGACTAGCATTTATAGCGCATTTATTGCACATCCTTTTTGAAGTATGATAGATGTGACGTACTAAGAAAACTTACTCTTAAATTGCACGCACGATAAATAAAGAAGTTAATAGATCTTTTTATTAACATTGGATCAAATCTATATATAAAAATATTTGGCTCATTCGAAGAGTGTACCCAACCAAACACACATATACAGAGACCATCCGCCTTCAAGAAAATATACACCAATCTCAAATACTCTCGAAGAAAACACTCAGCACACTCAAAATTGCTATATCAGATCCTTATATCATTTTTTGCACCTGATTCATTGTATCTCATGGAGTATACATTTTGTAAACTTTTGAAAAAAATTCTATCAAAAGTGAGTGAGTTGTAAAAGTGTTGTGTAGACTAGGAGTTTCAATAGGCAATGAATAAGTCCTACTGAAATGGGTTTGTACCAGTTAATATATCAATCAAAGCTTTTAGTGATATCTTTTGAAAACAGAAAAAGGGGAGACGTAGAAGATTTTATCCTTCGAACTTCCAGAAACAAATCCATCTCTACTACTTTACTTTTCTTTGAGCTTTAGAAATTTCAGAAGTCTGTTTCCGCACTGTACCAGTAGACTACTGCATTGCTATCAAGAACGAGATTTGCTTGTTATACTGCTGATGGGTTATTACCCAATTTGACTTTCTCCCGGGCCCAAGCCCAATGACGCAATCTATTTGGATCTCATATTATTTATTGGGACACTTTATCAAGGCCCAAAAATTCCAAAAATCCCATAAGAGGCTCAAGCCCATATTGAAACTCTCCGACTATCTATAAATAGCTCAACTCCTCTAGTTATTAAGATACGCACTCTATAGTCACACGTTCTAGTTCTCTAGAAATTTTATTGGGCAAATACTGACTTGAGCGTCGGAGTGTCTTCACCGGGGAACCCCCAGCGCCACTCACTTTGTTTTGTGATGCAGGTAACAACCCATGAATTTCGGACTTTGGAACAGTTCGAGTATTAATCCGGCTATCCAGATCCCCACCAATTACCCAGATTCTCTTTAATCAGGCAATATCAATTTTTTGGCTACATGAGCTTGGCGCCGTCTGTGGGAAATTGTTTAGTGCATCATTGAGAATGCATACTCCATCACAAACATCTCAAGGAAATAATCGCAATGAAGATACACCTCCAATCTCTAAACCACCTCCTGAATTTAGTTTCACACAGGAAATGTTGACAGCCTTAATGGAAGGAACAGCCGCACGCGCAGCGACTGAAGCGATCGCTCAGTTCGTGGAATCCCGTCAACGCCGAAGCACCGAAAAGAGAGCTCATAGAAGAGGGAACACATCTCATGACCCCGGTAACAAAAACCCAAAGAAAACTAAGTCTAAAGTGAAAGACAAAGATCTTGAGGGGACCAAGAAAAATACTACTCATAAAGAGGGTGAAACAAGTGCTCACACAGTTCACGACGTCTCTGACGAAAACAAAACCACTAATCCAACACGTGGAGATGGATCTCACACATATGAACTGGATAGAATTCGTCAGCAATCTTGCTTGTACGTCGGAGCCCATTCACTAACTTCATTCTATCTGAAGCATTGCCTAAGGGAGTCAAAATCCTCAGCCTACCTGAGTTTGATGGAACTAGTGATCCTTAAGATCATATTAACAAATTCTACGCAAAAGCAGATTTGTATGACGTCACAGATGCTGCTTATTGCAAGATATTCCGAACAAGGTTATCAGGGCGAGCTCTCACATGGTTCAATAAACTTCCGTCCGGATCTATTGTCAACTTGGAGCAACTTACCGAGTGTTTCATCCAACAATTCTTAATCAACAAGAAATACCCAAAAAAAACAGCATACTTATTCACAATTTTTCAGAAAGAAGAAGAAAGTTTGAGAGACTATGTTAAGAGATTTACTCACGCAGTTCATGAAGTCACACACGTGAACCATGATATGTTATCTGGAATAATAAAACAGAACTTGCATCCAGGAAGGTTCAAAGAATCTATAGCAGGAATATCCCCAAACACCTTGAAGGAACTTTTGTCCAGAGCCGAAAAATACATCCGAATAGAGGAAACTGATAAGTTGCACACCTCGGGAAAAAGAAAAATAAATGAAGAATACAATGAAATATAAGGCAAGACAGAGAGTCATGTCAATCTAAAGAAACTCTATACTCATAGAGCAAACATCTGCAAGCTAAAATAAATTTCTTGTCGATACTTTATTTATTCTACAGATCAAAACTTTTTATTTAATTATTTTCTATTTTAAGCTTCATAATAAACTTATGTTTATTTGTTTACTTCTCTATTTAATTATATAGTAAGAAACTCAGCTCCGTCAACAAATGCTTAACTCATACATCACGACCCATGCAATCATTAAGGCTACTCATCCATCAGAGGCTTGGCCAGCCCTGTAGGACTACCTAAGCCACGATGATGTAAGAGGTCAAGACGAGAAAAATACAGTCCCGGGATACCTCACCACCTAACAACTAGAGTGGGTTCAGTACTTCCCCATGAGACAAAATCATAGGAACTTGATCCACTTTAAGCACTACGTTATTTCTCCTAGATCACAACAAAAAGTCATAGTGACCATAAATAATTCACAAAGTCATAGTGACTATAAACAATTCAAAAAAGTCATAGTGACTATAAATAATTCACAAAGTCATAGTGACTATAAACAATTCAAAAAAGTCATAGCGACGATAAATAATCCATCAAGTCATAGCGACTATAAAAATTTTTTCAGAAAAAGTCATAGCGACTATAAACAATTCAAAAAAGTCATAGCGACTATAAATAATCCAAGAAGACATAGCGACTATAAAAAATTTTTCAGAAGAAGTCATAATGATTATAAAAAAATTTCAGGAAAAGTCATAGAGACTATAAAAAAATTTTCAGAAGACGTCATAGCGACTATAAACAATTCAGAAAAAGTCAGAGCGACTATAAACAATTCAAAAAAAGTCATAGCGACTATAAATAATCCAAGAAGTCATAACGAATATAAAAAATTTTCAGAAGAAGTCATAGCGACTATAAAAAAATTTTTAGAAGAAGTCATAATGACTATAAAAAATTTTCAGGAAAAGTCATAGAGACTATAAAATTTTTTTCAAAAGAAGTCATAGTTAATATAAAATATTTTTCAGGAAAAGTCATGGAGACTATAAAAAAATTTTCAGAAGAAGTCATAGTGACTATAAAAAATTTATCAAGTCATAGCGACTATAAAATTTTTCAGAAGAAGTCATAGCGACTGTCAAACTTTTTTCAGAAGAAGTCATAGTGACTATAAAAAAAATTTCAGGAAAAGTCATAACGACTATAAATATTTTTTCAAAAAAAGTCATGATATCGACTATAAAAAATTTATAAAGTCATAATGACTATAAAAAAAAATTCATCAAGTCATGATAACCATAAAAAATTCACCAAGTCCAAAAGACTATACAAAATCATAGCCCCAAGGGGTTACATCAAATGCACCAACCTAAGAGGTTACGTGAAATACACTAACTCAAGGGGTTTCATCGAAAATATTACTCCAAAGGATTGCAGAAAACGCATTCCCTCAAGAGATTGCTTAGAAGACAAAAATCTCCCAGCGTTCGGAAAACTTTTCGTCGAAAATATTATAAGTGGTGTTCCTAAAGCATCCACCGGAATAGCAGTTGCGGTCCAACGCCCATATGTGAGCAAAAGAAATAACCGATGTTATACCCCGCGGTCCGATTTTTGAAGATAGTGAAAATTTGCTTATTACATTTACTATCATCGTTAGGTTTCGCTAGATCAACAAACCAGTTGGTATTTCGGTTCACCCTCAACAAGTACAATACCTTATACCAGAACGGATATCCCACCAAATATATATATTTTTAAAATATATATCTAGTAAACCTTTTTCATTACCACTCAATGCAAATAACCAAGTCATAATATTTTTAAAATATTAGACAAAAGTTGTAAAAGTGAGACAATAAAAATTCTCACGATTTTATGATGAAGCAGACCATTAATTTAAACACAAATAAAATAATTTATATCAACAACAAATAGCATGTGTGTATATGCATATGCGTGTATATACATGCATCTATCCATCCCTCTCACGGCCCAAGGAATTCATCGCCACGCCATTGTCGTCGCACTATCATCGCTGTCGTACCACGGCCGCCGTCGCGCCGCAACCACCGCGCCTAGATTGAGCCAGGAAATGAAGCATCCACCAACGGCGGATGTTCCATGCTGAAAGTCGACTCCGGGCACTGTTTTTTCTCCATCTTCTCGCGCGGCCATGCTTCTTGCACAGAAACGCCACGAACGATGCCGCCTTCGTCGAGCCAAATTAGGAAATCTTGGAAGCTAATCCATGGCTGGAAATCGACATGAGCCGTCGCCAAATCTCCCAGCCGCCGCCGCCGCCGTCACTGCCTCTCCTTCTCTCCGCCATGCCGCTACCTCTCAACTCGTCGGCGATGATCCATGGTGATGGTGGAGGATTGCATAGATGGGGATATACACATATTTGCAAGCATAGATACACATATACATACAACACATGTTTATCTTGGGAGAGGAGAAGAAGAGAGGAGAGAGAAAAATAGATTTGATTTGTATCTATCATGATATTATTTTGACTCTCTTTGCTTTGTTAATTTTCCACCTGCGGCTGCTGCAATAAAAAAATTCAGAAACAATATTGAGTTAGTAAGTTGTGATAAAAACACTACGGTGTTAAATTTATAATAGTAATCCAGCCAGAGTTCTACTGAGTTTCTACAATTAGTATTCTGGTAGAACTTTGATTCATATCATATTACACCACAATCCTACTACAATTCTATGTTCATTATTCAGACAGGACTGTGCATCCAACAATTTTCAATTCAACTAGAACTTTGTTTCCTACTATCTACAATTCAATTCCAACACATTCCTACTACAATTACTTCATAACGGTATCTCCAAATTTTCTACTCTCGGTCATCCCGAAGCATGCGACATGCCCAAAAGTAGAGGCTTATGATGGGTAACGACACAAATTTTACTATGTCCTGGAACCAGATTATCTGACTTTTACTACAAGTCTCCTACAAGATTACTCCAAAAACTCCTACTCTCAGTCATCTTGCTCACACGACATGCCCGAGAGTGGGGGGCTTATGATGGGTTATTACCCAATTTAACTTTCTCCCAGGCCCAAGCCCAATGACTTAATCCATTTGGATCTCATATTATTTATTGGGACACTTTATCAAGGCCCAAAAATTTCAAAAAGCCCAATAGAGGCTCAAGCCCATTTTGAAACTCTCTGACTATCTATAAACAACTCAATTCCTCTCGTTATTAAGGTACGCATTCTAGTCACATGCTCTAGTTCTCTAGAAATTTTATTGGGAAAATACTGACTTGAGCGTCGGAGTGTCTTCGTCGGGCAACCCCCGGCGCCACTCACTTTGCTTTGTAATTCAGGTAACAACCCATGAAGTTCGGACTTTGGAATAGTTCGAGTATTAATATTGCTATCCAGATCCTCCACAAATTACCCAGATTCTCTTCAATCAGGCAATATCAATTTTTTTGCTACATCAACTGCTAAAACCAGTTCCAGGCTCGCGAAGAAAAAGAAATTTGGGAGTGTTCATTCATCCCCCCCCCCCCCCCCCCTCTCCCTCTAAACACTTAATCCAATTCTAACAGATTAGTACGAGGATGAGTAAATTCCTAGAAAGCTTTAGTGTGTCAAGCTGCTGATGTTGCGCAGTTTGATCTGGTTGGCTAGGTGGACTATAAAAGATGGACATCAGATCTTAAAGGGTAATACTGTCTCTGCTAGGGACAGGGCTGTCAAAAGGGAAAGGATAAAACTAATTTTGAAAGGCATATGAGACAACACCAACAGTCAGACACGCCCTTCCGATCCTTAGACTCGTGAGGTTAACAACCCGACTCATCTGCGTTGTCATAAATATAAAAAAATAAATGTGCACCTTGGTAAACAATTGTAGATTTTGACCTAGTGGTATACGTTTGATCCTAACAATCAATTAATTAAAAATATCATTGAGTGAATGATTAAACAACATTAAAGGTAAATCATTCCATGTTTATAATATTTATATAAGCATTAAACTTGAATTAAGTTGAAAGTAAAAAATAATAATTTGAATAACGTTAATATCTAACTACATTATTGTAATATCTTGGTATTCATGAAACATGTAACAATATATTTTGAGATAGGATTCAAATTGAAAATTTCCTATGTATATATTTTTGTCCAAATTTTTAGTAATACAATTTCGTGAGATTTAAATATATGGTTAGGTACTACATCTAGATACGTAGAATAAAATATTAATTGATTACGCATTCTTGTTTTGACTAACGTTTAACTTAATCCTACAAAGAATTAATAACATGGTATTTGTTGTCTTTATATTATATATTCTTCATTATCCCATCCACGAATCTTGCTATACTTAGATTATATTTTTACTTATACAACTTCAATATATGTGTACATATACATGTCTTCAACTTTATCATAAAGTGAAATTAGCTTTAATTACTCCGAATGTAATTAATTACCAAGGAAAAATCTTTGATAAATAAAAGGAAATCACTAGAATTTATTTTTAGCAAAAGAAATTAATGAAATTATCATTATCTAATTGTAACCCCATTCATTCGTAAATATTTCTATATAATAATTCTTCCTCCAATTTATTCTTCATTATAACATTTGTTTCCCTTTATTTCGATCAATTTCATTCATCACCTCCTCTTTCTTGATTCAATAGTTATTCGTTAAAATTTAGTTGATACAAGATTTTAGAAGTTTCAACCATCAAATTTAAGGTAAATTAAATTAAATATTCTCAAATTCTCAATATATATTAGCGACCGTTTAGCAAAAAAATTTCAATCTCATCTTTATTTTCTTTTTTAAAAAATTAGTGACATTTTAAAAGCAACGGTTAATTTGAAATTAGCTAGCAATGGTTTAGCAACAAATTTCAATCTCTTTTCGATTTTCTTTGTTGCAAAGCTTAGCGATGGTTTTTAAAAATTCGTAGCTAAAGCGGATATTTGCATTTCTTTATGATTTCAATGAGTTATTAATTTATTAAATTTAAAATTTTTAAATCTCAGAAAATTTGCTTATAACAACACGTATGTTTTTTAAGAATACTCAATTAATATAAGGTACGTATATCCCATTTGACTCTAACTTCTGTACTTAAAGAAAAAAATTAACATTACATTATTGGCATATGTACAATAGCGAATGTGATTATATAATTTGGAATATGTCAATGGGACACTTATACTTTATATGGTTATAGTTCATTATTCATTTTTAATTGTGAAAATCTTTATTTCGTAATCTAATTTTATTGCTATATTAGATCTATACATTATATATGCGTGTTAGAATATAAATATATATATGCATATATATACATTTATTTATTTTTTCTTTTAAAAAAAGTGCAAATTGCTCAAAAATCCCCAATGCAAACATGTTTTGCTCTGCACTCCCTAGCCCCTTTTTTGTACCATAATTTTTGTTATTTTGTACCACATCTTGTTTGGTTTTGTACCACATCTTATATTGTTTTGTACAACATTTTATGACTAGGGACCCCAAAGCAAAACATGTTTGAATTTGGGGATTTTTGAGCAAATTGCCCTTAAAAAAACTACAAAATGTTTTTATTACTAGACTTTTTACAAATAGTTAGTTACTCTTGTATAAGGTGCAGATTTTTAAACAAGTAGTCATATGATTATTTGATGCACATAAGTTGAACACAATGCACATAGTTTTTGCACATCGAGTGATTATCATTATTTTCTGATAGAATTTAAATTTCTTGTTAACTTAGATTTATGAATTTCTTTTTCAAACCCTCTTATTTGATATTTGATCTGTGAAAATGAGAAACGGCCAAGGACAACAATGAGCAACCTAAATTCCTCGACAGAAATATATGGAGCTCACGAAGAGCTAGTGTTTATAGCCGCAACAGCTCTAATTGAACTAGCAAACTCTCATATGAGCCCCGAGCTAGAGGAGGCATGCAACGCAATCATCTCCTTGTCACAAAAACAACCAAAATTGCATGATGAAGATGCTCAGAGATATGCAAACCCTACTCACTAGGGCGAAGCTATTCATTAAGCTACCTAGGTTGTATCTTGGATGGTAATTTTGTTATATATATATATATATATATATATATATATATATATATATATATATATATATATATATATATGGTTTCAAGGTAACTCAATATTAAAAATAAAAAGAGTTCAGCTCAATTCATATAAAAGAGTGGGTTAAAGAAAGATAGTGCTTTAAGAAAAAGGTTCGATTCACATTTGTAAATGCGTATGTAGAAGGATAAAGAAGATGTCTATGTGGGGGAAAGAGAGAGATGGATTGTTTATTTAAAACCTCAGGATTATACATTAAAGATTAAAAGCTTTTTTGATCCTCGTTAGATCTGCATTTCTTTATGATTTTATGAATTATTCATTAAAGTTAACATTTTAAATCCCAATTAAACAATTAACTACTTACAAAAGTACATGTATTTTTCAAGAATACTTGTATATATATATATAAGTTGAACACATCCCATTCGACTATAACTAGTTTTTTTAAGATTAAAATTAACATTGTCACATTTATCGTGTATATATATAATAAAATATTTCAAATGTGTCAAAGGAATACTTATTTATCGATAGTGAATTATGTAATTTTAAATTAAGAAAATCTTACGCTTTCGTAATCTAATCCTACTCTTTTAATCCCTACATTAAAAAGTTCTGATTTACCAGTCATACCAGATATATACATAAATATATTATCTTTTTTTCCTTTTTTGAAAATCTACAAATATTTTCAATTAATGGATTTAGAAGCACATGCACATAAGTTGCACACCAAGCGCACAATTTTCAAACATCGAATTTCTAATCTTTCCATGAACTTCAATTTATTTATTTTATTCGATCTTTGATATATGAGATCAGAAGCGACCAAGAACGAAAATGAGCAACACAAATTCCTCAGTAGAACATCCAGAACACACCAACAACCAACATTGTTTAGAGCCGCAACATCTTTACTCGAAACTCCTACATGAACCCCAAGCTTGAGGAGATGTGTGATACCATCGTCTCCATGTCTCGAAAACAAGAAAATTTCCATGAAGAAGAAGCTCGGAGGTACTCAAACCCTACTCACTCAACCCTTCGTATATACTGCCTCGGATGGCACCAACTGAGCAGTTTCTCCATTAAGAAAGGTTCATGGTAGCAACAAGCCAGTCAAAGTTAGAGACCACCATTTGTTCAAGGACAATCGACCACCGCAATTTTTAATGTTAAGGTAGTGTTTGCAACCTCTAAAAATTAGTAAATATGAATTTTTTTCTTAAAAAATTACTGAAAAAAAAAATTCATAATAACTTATATTTAGAGGTTGCAAACACTATCTAAATCTTGTGTGGGATACTGTTGCAAGATTGACCGGTGGGATAGGTAATTTATTAAAAGTTATAGTTTGTGGTAATTATACAACTTAAATCTTTTAAACTGCACTACAGTCGTAGTACTATGGTTTGCTCGCTCTATTTAGCAGGAAAAATTATTGCACTCCAACACTCATCCTTACTTTAATTTGTCCAAGGTTTGGCTCAAGTTCTACAAACAATTAGTGACGTGCACCATTATCTTATCCAAATATAATATTGATTTTCATCCTTATATCATACATCCTTCATTATCTCATCAAAGAACCAAGCAATGCTTCTAGATTATATTTTTACTGATCATCATACAACTTCAATACGCGTACGCACTACACATACATGTATTCAACTTTATCATAAAGTGCAATTAGCTTTAATTACTTTCAAAAAAATATTTGATAAATAAAATGGGATTAGTATAATTTATTTCTAGCAAAAGAAATTAATGAAATATTTATCTAATTATATCCTCATTCATTTGTAAATATTTATATATAAATTATAATTAATTATTCTTCCAATTTATTCTCCTTTATAATTTTCGTTGTCCTTCAATTCCATACGTTTCATTCATCACCTCCTCTTTTTTGCTTCAGCAATTCTTCAATATTAAAGTTTAGTTTATACAAGATTTTAGAAGTTTCAACCATCACAATCAAGGTAAATTAAATTAAATAATCTCAATATATATATTTACTCTCCTTGTTTAATTATAAATATTTTAGTGGCTTTTTTTTGTGGGGGTATGTTTCATCGAATTAATGATTTGTGATATTTTTATTTAGGATATAATTTTTTTTTGGTTAAAACTAATTGATTCTGAACGATTATATAATTAGCACTACAAAAAAACTTTGAGTTTAGCCACGGCCAAAACCGTGGATAAAACCGTGGCTAAATTAATTTACCCACGGTTTTAGCCACGGTTTTTGAAACCGTGGTTAAATCCATCGTTGTTAAATTTAGCCACGGTTTAGAATCGTGGCTAAATTAGCCACGGTTTTATTAAAAGTCTTGGCTAGTTTAGCCACTGCTACAACTTAAATTGTAATTCACCCAAGTGTAGGTTGTCTGCAAGTAATATACTCGTGAGTACGAGATCGATCCACGGAGAGGATGTTGTAAGTTTAATTTTAGCAATAATATATTATAGATGAAAATATTATTATAAAACTTCAAATACACAAATTATAAAATTGTCAAGGTTTCAAAGGTTCATTGTTGGTTTATTTAAGATTGTTTAATAAAAATAAATAAAATAAACTAAAATAAGAATAAACATAAAAGAACAATGAAATATTTAAACAAGTATATCATATAATATAGTTCCCACTATATTAATATCAGTCGATATTTAATACATGGTACCCATAATATATATATATATAAATGCATAAATATAAATTGACATAAAAGTAAATGTTAGATCAAATCACAATATTTTATTTAGAACAACCGGCAGAGCCACGCTATCGTCAAAATAAAATATATGACTTTATGTTAGATGCAAGAAAGTAAATGTTAGTTGCGGAAAAGTAAATGTTAGTTGCGATAAAGTAAAAGTTAGATGCGAGAAAGTAAATGTTAGTTGCGGAAAAGTAAATGTTAGTTGCGATAAAGTAAAAGTTAGATGCGAGAAAGTAAATGTTAGTTCAAATCACAATATATTATTTAGAACAACCGACAGTGTCACGCTATCGTCTAAATAATATATATCACTTTATTATAAATAGATACATATATTTATAGTATATAATTATTGTAGTCTTTATTGTATCATATTTGACAACAAATCAAGGTAACCACATTCAAGGTACCAAGCATTTGATGTAAATAGATAACAACAAATCATCCAAAATTATACCTACAAATAAAGATCAATTAGTAAAAATAAAAATAGAAAAGAAAAGAATATACAAAATATAAACAATCTTACTTGACCAACAATGAAACCTTTTCACCTTGACATAAATAGATTTAGCTTTCCATGAACATGAAACTCAAGAATAAAGATAAAAGAAATTTCATACTTGAACTTGAGAAACTTGCACACTCAAACTTTTATTCTCACACACACAATATTTATTTTACAAATGAAGAATTCTCTACACTCTTGCACACTACAAAGCTTATACAACACATCTATTTATAGGCCAAATGAGAGCAAGAGTCCAAGGCTCATTAAATGTGAAATAGTAAAGTTGGTGGGTGCTTGTCTCCTTGAATGTCAATACCATGACCCAACTTTAATTGGCATGTTTGATGCCTTAGACCACTGATTCAGCTTTTCTTTTCAACATAGAACACGTAGTATATTTTGTGTAGATGTGTTTGGACAACTCATTCACCCCTTTTGGATAAAATATAAAATACTTATGATATTTTTACTCCAAGCTGGTCATAGTAAAAGTAAATCTATCTCCATTTTGATGTTTGATTATTTTGATCATCTTAATGAAGTTTTTGGAATTTCTTGTCTTCTACAAAGTTGAAGATGCCTCTTTTGTGATTCTACAGGTTTTGAGATTACTCCATTATGACCTCTGTAGCTTGAGTAATTTTATTTTTACCAAACCTGCGCAAACCGTAAAATACAACATTTTAGTAAAATATTTAAATATAAACACATAACACTAAAATAATACAACTTCATAATTTTAATTAAACTTAAATTTTAAAACACACTTTTTAACATATAAATAATTACAAATTTTAAGTTTCATCACACCCCCAAACCGGCTAATTACTAGTCCCTTAGTAATAAAATATCATAAAATATCATAAAATATCATAAAATCACAAGTTAGATTTTTATTCCTTAATATATATATTCAAATTTGCAAACTTTGAAATTTTAAAAACACACTTGTGAGGAAATCATATGTTTATTTATAAATCTCATTATCAACCAATATATTAATATGTAATTGGATGGGCTATACATATATATTTCACACAATATCAAAATATTAAATATATATAATTTTTTTTACATAAATATTTTCTAAAAACTTTGAGAATAATATAATTAAAAGGATAATAGAAATCATTTTCATAACATGTATATCATCAGGAATATTAATGTAAAAGTCTCAACTCCATATTCTCTCGGGTTAAAGAATTTCATATATAGCTGTTTTTCACTCATGGAGTTGGAAGAAAATTATACACTCTTTGAAAATGGCTAGTAAAGCAGACAATCAAATAACCTAATATTGAAAATAAGATAGGATGATTTACAAAGAATAAACCCTTTTTTTTTTCTTTTTTTTTTTGGTTTTTTTGTTTTTTTTGTTTTTTTGTTTTTTTGTTTTTTTTGTTTTTTTTTTTGCTTGGCTGCAAAATTGTTTTTACATAATCAAATACCTCCTATAAACTTTGAAAATGTAACATTTTTTTTTTCAAAGTTTATTTTTTTTTATTTTTTATGAGGTAAATCTATTACATTAATAATTATAGTAAAGATATTAATACTCTACATCTTTACAATCAAACTTCAAACAACTTTGCAGCCAATTTTCATTTTTCTTTTTTTTTCTTTTTTTTTTTTGTTTCAAAATGGGTTTAATCTAATCAACCATTTCTTAATAATCAATAAAAGCTTATAAGTTGTTTTCTCAATTCTTACCCCTCACTCACAAAATTTATGTGAGTAACTATTGCACTTTTACAAATTAATTCTCTCAATTATACATGTTATTATTTATTCAATCAATATCACTTTAATTATATACTCATAAAAGTTTTAGAAAATATGTATTTGAAAACACACAATTATATATTATTTATAACTTATATCTCATCAATTATATATTTTCTATTAAATTGATAAAAAGAAGAATAAATAAACATCTATACAAAAAGACTTCATTTTCTTAGTAGTTTGCAATTTAAATATATACGGAATATTAAAATTTAATCTATTGTGATAAGATGATAAATAAAAACTAATGCGTGTCAGGAGTTTTTGACTCCTTACTCTGCCATTGAAAAAGAAAAATAAATATTATTATAGAAATATATATATTTTTTTAAATTTTAATTTATTTTTTTTTAAGAAAAATAAAGAGTACATGATGAAAGAGATATCACCTGGAATTATTGAAGATGAGGAACAAACACAAACCATTTCATGACATGTTGAATCAATGATCCAGTTTTCTTTTCTTACTGGTTGGTTGAGACCAATTGATCTTTGTTATAGCTGAATCAGGTTGATGAACAAAAGCTTGGAGATCATCAATTAATTGGTCTTCATTCGAAGCAGAGATGAGCATCCTTCGTGAATTTTCTGAAATAAAATTTTGTTCCACGGCTACATCGAGAAAAGTCAACAAACCATCATAATAGTTATTGATATTCAACAAGCCAACAGGTTTATTATGGATATTAAGTTGTGCCCAAGAAACAACATGAAAAATTTCTTCTAAAGTACCAAAACCACCAGGTAAGGCAATAAAAGCATCAGAATTTTCTATCATTTTAGTTATTCTCTCGTACATTGATGAAACTTTCAACTCTTCCCCAACCGTAACACCTGTAATATTTCCTTCAGCTAAAGCTGTAGGAATAATACCCAAAAACCTGACTACCTCCAAGATGAGCTGCTGTTGAAATAGATCCCATTAACCCAATATTGCCTCCTCCGTAAACCAAGTGAATTTTTCTCTCTGCTAACTTTTTTCCAAGATTAATTGCTGCATCAACAAATATTTCATTCTTTCCAGTATTAGAACCACAAAAGACACAAATGTTTTTCAATTTTAGTGAAGAAGATCCTGTCATGTTTTTTTCTTTTCTTTTAAAAAATATAGAGAGAGTTGAGTGATTTTATAAGGAAAACAAGGAATAAGACAGAAATAGGAATACAGATGTGAACAAAATGATGAAAATAGTAAAAAAAAATAATATATAATAATAACATGCATGCGTATAAACAGTGATGTGATTGTGGCTCACAGTGTTCCTTCAATATTTATGAGTCGAGGGTTGGCTTACCATCCAATTTTCTTATAAATTGGCAAATAGAGTCTTTTTTAGTCAGATTCCCAAGACCATCACCATGACGCTGCGCTTGGAATAGTTTCCATAAACGGAGAAGTTGACCTTGTACATCTCTACTAGAATGCGTCTCAAGAGTCAATGACATATCATCCAATGACTCTTTACTCAGCCCATTCTTAATGAAATCAATTTTATCTTCTCTATTTGTGGAAACATATCCCAAAGATCTGCATTGTCTATTACAAGTCCATCTGGCACAATTATGACAAACATCTAACCTTTTAGCCCTTCTTTTCTTCGCATAGGTACTTTTTCCTAGTCCAGACATATTTCGAACAAGTAAGAATTTTGGAACTTCACCACCTAATCGAACCTTGGCTTCAATTATAAGAAGAATATCCTCCGGGATTCCTTTTTTCATAAGCATTCTCAATCTTTTACATATGCCTTCATAAATCATTCTCAGAACTTTTTTAGAAACAGATGGAAAATATTTACCAAGTTTTTTGATAGCTTCATCCATAATATATATTTATATATATATATATATATATATATATATATATATTCAATTATTTTGGGAAATTAAAATAAAACCGACTGAAAGTAGTCACGGAGTACTGTTATCCGCCACTTAACCGGGAAGTGAACTCAATTCTGCAAAAATAAAATAAAAATATAAGTAACAATTAAGTTGGATCATATAAAGGCATAAACTCTTCATTAAGAACTTCATTTTCTATAAACGGTTTAAGTCTTTGCCCATTAACTTTAAATACATTATTATTTTTAGGATTTTCAACATCAACAGCACCATGAGATAGACAAATTTAACAATAAATGGTCCAGACCATTGCGATCTAAGTTTTCCTGGAAACAAATGCAAGCGAGAATTATAAAGTAAAACTTTTTGTCCGATTTCAAAAGATTTTCTCATAATATTTTTATCATGAAATGCTTTTGTTTTATCTTTATAAATCTTTGCATTTTCATATGCATCATTTCTTAATTCTTCTAGTTCATTTAATTGCAATTTTCTTGATTTAGATGCATCATCTAAATTAGTATTAAACGCTTTAATTGCCCAATAAGCTTTATGTTCAATTTCAACAGGTAAATGACAATGCTTTCCAAAAACTAATCTATATGGTGACATCCCCAATGATGTTTTAAATGCAGTTCTATATGCCCATAATGCATCACTTAATCTTAAAGACCAATCTTTTCGATTTGGATTGACTGTTTTTTCCAAAATTTGTTTTATTTCTTTATTTGCAAGTTCAACCTGACCATTCGTTTGAGGGTGATATGGAGTAGAAACTTTATGTGTAATACCATATTTTCTTAACAACGAAGAAAATGATTTATTTATAAAATGACTTCTCCCATCACTTATTATAGCTCTAGGTATTCCAAATCGACTAAAAATATTTTCTTTCAAAAATTTTATCACAAATTTATGATCATTAGTTCTACATGCAATTGCTTCAATCCATTTTGAAACATAATCGACAGCTACTAAAATATAAGTGAATCCAAAAGATAATGGAAATGGACCCATAAAATCTATTCCCCAACTGTCAAATATTTCAATAATCATGATTGGATTTAAAGGCATCATGTTTCGTTTTGAAATTGAACCCATTTTCTGACAATTTTCACAAGATTTGCAAAATGAATGTGTATCTTTGAATAAAGAAGGCCAATAAAATCCACATTGAAAGATTTTTGCAGCTGTTTTCTTTGACGAAAAATGACCTCCTCATGCCTCAGAATGACAAATTTTAATGACACTACTTACCTCATTGTCGGGTATGCATCGTCGAAAAATTTGATCAGGACAATACTTAAACAAATAAGGATCATCCCAATAAAATTTTTTGACCTCTTTCAAGAATTTATTTTTATCTTGTGAACTCCAATGAGAAGGTATTTTATTTGTCACAAGAAAATTTACAATATTAGCAAACCAAGGCATAGTAGTAGCATAAAATAGTTGATCATCCGGAAAATTTTCATTTATTGGTATTTCATTTTGAGATGATTCAGAAATTATTCTTGATAAATGATCGGCTACTACATTTTCTTTTCCTTTTTTATCTTTTATTACAAGATCAAATTCTTGTAACAACAAAATCCATCTTATTAATCTCGGCTTAGCATCTTGTTTATTTGATAAATATTTTATGGCAGAATGATCAGTGTAAACAATAGTAGTAGAACCAATTAAATAGGATCGAAATTTATCTAATGCAAACACTACTGAAAGTAATTCTTTTTCAGTTGTTGAATAATTGATTTGAGCACTATTTAAGGTTCTACTTGCATAATAGATCACATAAGGTTTACCTTCTTTTCTTTGTCCTAACACGGCTCCTACAGCATAATCACTTGCATCACACATTAATTCAAATGGTAAAGACCAATCAGGAGGTTGTAAAATAGGTGATGTAGTTAAAAGATTAATTATTTTTTTAAAAGCAGTTTCACATTCTTGAGTCCATTCAAATTGTGCATCTTTTGTTAAAAGATTTGAAATTGGTTTCGATATTATGCTAAATTTTTTTATAAATCTTCTATAAAATCCCGCATGACCCAAAAATGATCGAATTTCTTTGATTGTGTTTGGTGATGGTAGATTAGCAATAACATCAACCTTAGCTTTATCAACTTCAATTCCTTTTTCAGATATGACATGCCCTAACACAATTCCGGATTTAACCATGTAGTGACATTTTTCCCAATTTAAAACAAGATTTTTTTCTTCACATCTTTTTAAAACTTCTTCCAAATTTTTAAGACAGTTTTCAAATGAGTTTCCAAAAACAGTTATATCATCCATAAAACTTCCACAAATTCTTCAATCATGTCACTAAAAATACATAGCATGCATCTTTGAAAAGTAGCCGGGGCATTACATAAACCAAATGGCATTCTTTTAAAAGAAAAAGTTCCGAACGGACAAGTGAAAGTAGTTTTTTCTTGATCTTCTAATGATATTGGTATTTGATAATACCCCGAATACCCATCAAGAAAACAATAATAAGGATTACCTGCCACTTTCTCTAAAATTTGATCTAAAAATGGTAACGGAAAGTGATCTTTTCTAGTTGCATCATTTAATTTTCTATAATCAATGCACATACGCCAACTAGATGGAATCCTAGCTTGTAATAATTCTCCCTTTTCATTTTTTATAACAGTGATGCCTGATTTTTTTGGTACTACTTGTGTTGGACTTACCCATTTACTATCCGAGATTGGATAAATAATTCCGGCATCTAATAGTTTTAAAACTTCATTTTTAACAACTTCTTTCATGTGTGGATTTAATCTTCTTTGTGGTTGTTGATATGTTTTAGCATTTTCTTCTAAGTGAATTCTATGTGTGCAGATTAAAGGATTTATACCTTTTATATCTTGCAAAGTCCATCCAATTGCATTTTTGTGTTTTTTAAGTAGTGTTATTACATCTTCTTCTTGTTTTGGTAAGAGGGTAGAAGATATTACAATAGGATATGTTTGATTTTCACCAAGAAAAGCATATTTTAGTTCTATTGGCAAGGGTTTTAATTAAAGTTTTGGACGATCATTTTCTTTTACTTCTTCAAGTTCATTAATTTCTTCAAATAACTTTGATTTAAAAACATTTTTTGAATCAAAACTTTCCACTAAACAAACTTCAAATTGTTGATTTAAGTTTTCTTGGTGTATATTTTCTTTCACAATTGTTTCTATTGCATTATCATCTTCATCTTCATTAATACTTGGTTGTTTACATAAATTGAACACATTAAGTTCTAAAGTCATATTTCCAAAAGACAATTTCATTATTCCATTTCGACAATTAATTAAAGCATTTGAAGTTGCTAGAAATGGACGTCCCAATATTACTGGAATTTCGTTATGTACTTCTATTGGTTGTGTATCCAAGACAATAAAATCCACAGGATATATGAATTTATCGACTTGAACTAACACATCTTCTACGATACCTCTAGGTATTTTGATTGACCTATCGGCTAGTAAAAGAGTGACAGATGTAGGTTTTAAATCTCCCAACTTAAGCTTTTCATAAATTGAATAAGGAATTAAATTCACACTTGCTCCCAAATCTAACAAAGCTTTTTTAATTTTATTTTTTTCCAATAATACATGAAATTGTTGGACAACCGGGATCTTTATATTTCAAGGTAGAATTATTTTGAATAATAGAGCTTACTTGCTCCGTTAAGAATGCTTTCTTCTTTACATGCAATTGTCTTTTCACAGTACATAAATCTTTTAAAAACTTTGCATAAGAAGGCACTTGTTTAATAGCATCTAATAATGGAATATTTATTTTTACTTGTTTAAAAACTTCATAAATATCAGAATCATTTTTTTGTTTTTTTATTATTTACTAATGCATGAGGAAAAGGAACATGTTTATTTATTTTATCATCAATTTTCTTATTTTTAGGACTCAAAGCATCATCTTTCTCAAAAGTATCAGGATTTGAATCCTTACTCTTTGAGTTTAATTGATCTTTGTTTTCATCACTATATGGATCATTAACTATTTTACCAATTCTAAGAGTAATAACAGATTTTACTTGATCAAATTTTTCTTGATTTTGATTTTTAGGATTAGGTTGTGGTTGAGATGGAAATTTTCCTTTTTCATGAATATTAAGTGCAGATGCAAATTTTGCAAGAGTTTCTTTCAAATCATTCATAGATTGAATGTTTTGAATATTGATAGACTCTTGCTTTTGAATGTATGCATGAATTTCATCTTCAAAATTTTTTCTTGGAGGTGGGATATAAGGAGCATAACCTTGATGATTTTGGTTATTTTGAAGAGGTTGTTGTGAAGGTTGTGCATTATTATCGTTCCTCCAACTAAAATTGGGATGATTTCTCCAACCAGGATTGTATGTTTGTGAAAAAGGATCTAATGTTGGTTTTTTAAAATTGTTAACATAATTGGCTTGTTCATGGAGACATTCTTTAAATGAAGGCAAAGTAGGACAATTTTTTGTAAGATGATCATGTGTGTCACATATATGACAAACAATTTATTGAACACTTTTTAATTGATCACTCTTTTTCATTTCTAATGACTCGATTTTTCTTGCTAAAGATGCAAGTTTAGCTTGAACATCTACATCATCTTTAAGATGATAAATACCACCCCATTTGTTGAATTATTGGTTTTACTTGGTGGTTCAATTGAGCCTATATTATCCCAATTTTGAGCATTTTCTGCTAATGACTCCAAATATTCCATAGCTTCATTTGGGTTTTTATCTTCAAAAGTTCCATTACACATGAATTCTATCATTTGCCTATCTTTAGGTATTAAACCTTCATAAAAGTGAGAAACTATTCTCCATATTTTAAAACCATGATGTGGGCATGTATTAAGTAACTCTTTATATCTATCCCAACATTGATAAAATGTTTCCCCTTGTTTTTGAGAAAAAGTTGTAATTTGTCTTTTAAAAGAGTTTGTTCTATGGGAAGGAAAAAACTTTTTTAGAAATTGTTGTTGCATTTCTTCCCATGATCTTATTGAACTTGATCTCAAATTTTGCAACCATGTTTTAGCTTTATCTTTTAAGGAAAAAGGGAAAAGCTTTAATCGAACAGTATCCATGCTACAATTTTGATCATTATAAGTGTTGCAAACCTCCTCAAATTCTCTTAAATGCAAATATGGATTTTCAGAATCTAAGCCATGAAAATTTGGTAAAAGTTGAATGACTTGTGGCTTAAAATTGAAATTAGATGCATCAGGAGGAAAAACTAAACAAGATGGTGTACTAGTTCTTATTGGATTCATATGGTGCCTAAGTGTTCTTGGTTGTTCATGTTCTTGATGATGATTATTATTATTATTATCATCTTGATTATTAGAATTATCGTCCATGTTTAAAATATTTTCAGATACTCGAACAAGTCTACCACTTTGTTTACGACTCCAAACAATCATACAATTAAAAACAACATACTATTTACATAATAACAAAATTAAACTTAATTTATACCTCCCCGGCAACGGCGCCAAAAACTTGCTACAACTTAAATTGTAATTCACCCAAGTGTAGGTTGTCTGCAAGTAATATACTCGTGAGTACGAGATCGATCCACGGAGAGGATGTTGTAAGTTTAATTTTAGCAATAATATATTATAGATGAAAATATTATTATAAAACTTCAAATACACAAATTATAAAATTGTCAAGGTTTCAAAGGTTCATTGTTGGTTTATTTAAGATTGTTTAATAAAAATAAATAAAAGAAACTAAAATAAGAATAAACATAAAAGAACAATGAAATATTTAAACAAGTATATCATATAATATAGTTCCCACTATATTAATATCAGTCGATATTTAATACATGGTACCCATAATATATATATATAAATGCATAAATATAAATTGACATAAAAGTAAATGTTAGATCAAATCACAATATTTCATTTAGAACAACCGGCAGAGCCACGCTATCGTCAAAATAAAATATATGACTTTATGTTAGATGCAAGAAAGTAAATGTTAGTTGCGGAAAAGTAAATGTTAGTTGCGATAAAGTAAAAGTTAGATGCGAGAAAGTAAATGTTAGTTGCGGAAAAGTAAATGTTAGTTGCGATAAAGTAAAAGTTAGATGCGAGAAAGTAAATGTTAGTTCAAATCACAATATATTATTTAGAACAACCGACAGTGTCACGCTATCGTCTAAATAATATATATGACTTTATTATAAATAGATACATATATTTATAGTATATAATTATTGTAGTCTTTATTGTATCATATTTGACAACAAATCAAGGTAACCACATTCAAGGTACCAAGCATTTGATGTAAATAGATAACAACAAATCATCCAAAATTATACCTACAAATAAAGATCAATTAGTAAAAATAAAAATAGAAAAGAAAAGAATATACAAAATATAAACAATCTTACTTGACCAACAATGAAACCTTTTCACCTTGACATAAATAGATTTAGCTTTCCATGAACATGAAACTCAAGAATAAAGATAAAAGAAATTTCATACTTGAACTTGAGAAACTTGCACACTCAAACTTTTATTCTCACACACACAATATTTATTTTACAAATGAAGAATTCTCTACACTCTTGCACACTACAAAGCTTATACAACACATCTATTTATAGGCTAAATGAGAGCAAGAGTCCAAGGCTCATTAAATGTGAAATAGTAAAGTTGGTGGGTGCTTGTCTCCTTGAATGTCAATACCATGACCCAACTTTAATTGGCATGTTTGATGCCTTAGACCACTGATTCAGCCTTTCTTTTCAACATAGAACACGTAGGATATTTTGTGTAGATGTGTTTGGACAACTCATTCACCCCTTTTGGATAAAATATGAAATACTTATGATATTTTTACTCCAAGCTGGTCATAGTAAAAGTAAATCTATCTCCATTTTGATGTTTGATTATTTTGATCATCTTAATGAAGTTTTTGGAATTTCTTGTCTTCTACAAAGTTGAAGATGCCTCTTTTGTGATTCTACAGGTTTTGAGATTACTCCATTATGACCTCTGTAGCTTGAGTAATTTTATTTTTACCAAACCTGCGCAAACCGTAAAATACAACATTTTAGTAAAATATTTAAATATAAACACATAACACTAAAATAATACAACTTCATAATTTTAATTAAACTTAAATTTTAAAACACACTTTTTAACATATAAATAATTACAAATTTTAAGTTTCATCAGCCACGGAATAAAAAAATCGTGACTAATTTAGCCACGGTTTTAATCAAAACCGTGTTTAATTTAACCACGGTTTTAAAAAAAACCGTGGCTAAATTAGCTACGGAATAAAAAAAACCGTGGTTAATTTAACCATGATTTTATATAAAACCTACATAAAACCGTGGTTAATTTAACCACGATTTAAAAAAAACTATGGCTGAATTAGCCACGGTTTTTTTTTAAAACCGTGACTAATTTAGCCACGAAAGATTAAAAAATATAGAAACCAATAAAATTAATACCACAACAAACACTAAAACATATATAAATTGTATCATTTAACAATTAAAAATCCAAATACTAGCTAAAACAACATGAACATATTATGCGCTAACTCTTTCCAAAATTAAATATAGAAACCCGTAAAAAGAATCTGAAGCTAGCTCCGTGAAATAACACCACAAATGCTCAGAAAATACTTACAACTCGAGTACGAAAATAGGTGGTGATCGTAAACTTGTTGTCGCTGCTCAAGTAATCCTTGTTCAGAAGATATAATTTCACATGAAAAAAAAAAATCACAGCTAGTAAACGAAAAAACGAAAGAAACAAACGCTAAACAATAATCAAAACAACAACCATATTTAACGTAGTAATTCCAATTTCAAAGAACAAAAATACTGTTAAGGAGACAAAACAACTGTTGACAAGCAATTAAAAGCAAGACAACATACAAGACGGAATTGAGGTCAAGAAAAGTTGACTAATAAGAATTCCAATAGCTTCACTAGATTCCTCGATAAGAATTCCAGATGCACGCTTATCACATCTTGGACAAATTTAAAGATTTTCTTGCATTTAATTTAAGCTTAATTGGTTTGAATATATACTTAAACGGGCTTCCACTGAAACAACCATTATTCTATGAGAAAATTCACATCATACAAGATTCAAACTCGTTATAAATAAGGTACATGAAAACAACAAGAAAATAGACAGAAACATAAAGATGAATATACTTGTATCCATAAATAGTATGCAAAAGAACGATACGTGATTTATTCTCGATGATGGATCTACGCAACATCCTCTTATGCTGTATGTCGAAGAAGATACATCTGAAGCAAGTTAAAAAATATATAACGAATCCCATATTCTGAAACATATGATAGACAACATAGTGTTTTTTCTTTGTAAATAGACAACATAGTGAATTCTCAAACACAATATCTAAAATAAATCCTTTCTAGATTAAATAATAGTGAGATATCATCCACGAATTCGCTGAAATACTGCTTTAAGCTTGTAACCCAAGCTTGACGACCAAGAAAAGACCATAAGTTATTCATTAATGGCTAAACCAATTCCAACATCTAAGCATTCATTAATATAGACCAATTCCAACACATCTAAGCATCCAAATTCGAAAATCTAAATTCAATTATTTTGAAAAGTTGAAATTATGCTCCAACAAATTGTGAAAAATATCGAATACCTTCAATCATCTTCAATATAGTATCTATAACCAATAATAAATCACATACAAGCCCAATATAATGTGAATGAATTATTTAACTTACTTTGTCACAAATCCATCGTGAATCCTAACACCGAACTTGACTGAGAAAAAAAACAAATAGCATTATCTTCATTAAATTTCACTCACTTCAGACACCATAGACAATAGATTGGCAAATCAGTGACAATACAAATTAAATAATTCTCAAGATTTCAGTAAAAGAAATAGAATACATAATCAAAAACTTTGTAAGATGAAGAGGAACTTTGGCAGCTATCCTGAAACCAAAAGAAAGGAAAGTCAACATTACTTTTAACATTAGAGCGCACCCACTATTTACTCCTCCGTGAAGAAAAAACTTTAAATTAAAAAAAACCCTATAGTATATCATACTACTTAATTCTATCAAAACAGCTAGCTACTGACCAAAAGAAAGACACCATCCCATGTGTATCCTTTTGGACATCAACCATCCTATCAATATTCAAATATCGAATATCCTATCAATATCCGAAATATCGAATATTTGACTCTAAAAGTTGAATTACCCCAAATTTTTAAATCTGAAATTTCCAGAAATTTCTCATATATTCTGAAATTTATATTATCAATTCTAACACATCAAAACATCTAAATAACGATTCAAACAACTCTAAAATTCGAAATACCTAACTTAAAAATTCTGGAATTTTGAAATAATTCTCCAATAATATGTGAAAAATAGTCAATACCTTCAATTGACTCCAATACAGTACCTACATCCAATAATAAATCTAATATCAATTATTGATAGTCAATTGAATCAAAATTCCCAAAATTTGAAACCCTAGATTCGAATTATACCTCCAAAACTTTGAAACAAGTTCCAAAAAACATAAATAACCTTTTCCTAAACCGAAGAGCGGTCGGCGACGGCGAAAAGCGGCGACAGGCGACGGCTGCCGGAATCGAGTTTCGGATGACGTGAGAAAACCTTGCAAAATGGGTATCACTAGCTAGATTTCGTCGCGAGGATTCCAAATCTATATTTATTTTTAAAAAATGACCACAAATGAAGGAGATACGAGCAATTGAAGTTACGGAAAGAATTTTTAAAAAAAGAAGAAGAAAAGAAACGCAGGGGTGGATCGGAGGAGATGAGATTGAGGGGAGAGAGTGTGGAGAGAGATAGGATATATATATATATATATATATATATATATATTTAGTATTGGATTTTATTATTTATTAAATATATATTAATTATTTTTAATTAATGAAGAGACAATTAATAAACAAAAAAAATAACATTGAAATGATTTCGACACTAATTATATACATCTATCTGATCTAAAATTAATTTAAAAATTATGTTCCAATCTTTATAATATAAAAAATATTAAAATATATGCATCAATTCTAACATTTCATTTCAATTTTATTTTTTTTGTTTATCAATATCTTCATTATTTATAAATAATTAATACATTTTTAATAAATAATAAAATCAAATAATTTTTCAAAATCGCGCTGGAGCACAATTTATAAAGAAAACTTACTGTCCAGGGCTCGCTCGAGCACAATTTTTTGTGCTCGAGCGAGCCCTGTACAGAAAAAAAGGTTATTATGTCGCGCTCGAGCGCAAAAAGTTGTGCTCGAGCGCGATTTTAAAAAAAGAGTTGTAATTTAGCCACGGAATAAAAAAACCGTGGCTAAATAACCACGGTTTTTAAAACCGTGGTTAAAATTTAGCCACGGTTTAAAAAATCGTGGTTAAATTACCACGATTTTTTAAAAACCGTGGCTAAAACTAGCCACGATTTTTAAAACCGTGGTTAATTTTAACCACAGTTTTTAAAAAACCGTGGTAACCACGGTTTTAAAAACCGTGGCTAAATAATCACGATTTTTGACAAACCGTGGCTAATGTTAGTCACGGTTTTAAAAAACCCACGGTTAGGAAGAAACTGTTGTTGTAAAATCGTAGCTAAACCTAGCCACTGTTTTGAAAACCGTGGTTAATTTTGCCACGGTTTTTAAAACAGTGGTTAAATAGCCACGATTTTTGACAAACCGTGACTATTTAGCCACGGATTAGATAATTAAAAATCATGGCTAAATAGCCCATTTTCTTGTAGTATATAGGGTGTATAAAAATCAACAGATTTGAATTATTTTTTTTTGTTTTTTCTGAATTATAGTTTAACATTATATAAATAAGAAATATATTAACCATTAATGATTAATTTTTTTAATTTTTCCCGAATAAATTATTTTCTTTAAATTGAGATCATGTCGATAAATCCAGATTATTATTAACCGTTACCGTTGTTTACTTAATTTAATCTATGGAGAATTATAAGATTCTTGTTTTTAAATAAAACTTATGAAACATATAATAAATTTAAATGTCTAGCTAGATCCTCCACAAGGCAAAAACTAATTAACGACCGTCAAAACCATTGCTAATTTGAAATTGTCGGTGGTTTAGCAACAAATTTCAATCTCATATTGATTATTTTGTCACAAAGCTTAGCGATGGTTTTGAAATTTCAAATCTAAGACAGATATATGCATTTCTCTATGATTCTAAGACAATTAGCTTATAACTGTACATCTATTTTTCACGAATAATCAAATGTAAGGTGGTATTAATCCATTTGACTCTAATTTTTGTTTCTAAAGAAGAAAATTAACATTATATTATTTGAATATATATATATATATATATATATATATATATATATATAATATGAGATTATATCATTTGAAATGGGTCAAGGGGATCCTTATCTTTACTATATTATAATTAGAAGTAGTTTTTCGGTATATCTTACTACAAATATTGTATGAAAAAAATTCATACTTATACCGATAGTAAAATTTCGAAACTTTGGTACGAAAAAAATCCAT
Source organism: Henckelia pumila (assembly GCF_033568475.1). Taxonomy (NCBI): domain Eukaryota; kingdom Viridiplantae; phylum Streptophyta; class Magnoliopsida; order Lamiales; family Gesneriaceae; genus Henckelia; species Henckelia pumila. The sequence goes on along the minus strand of NC_133122.1, from coordinate 79,768,624 downwards.
ATTCATACCGTATAAATACCGAAAAAAAATCGTTATACCGAAAAAAATGTCTGTATATCGAAAAAATTTCGATACAGTATGCCGAAATTCCGGTATTTCGGTACGGTATGCCAGCCCTAATTATAATTTACAAAGCCATTAGAAACTGAATTTGGTTAGAAATATGAACGGACTAAATTGTTATTATTTCTTTTTTCTTTGATCCAAAATTAGAAGGGCTCCTTCCATAAAAAAAATATCAGAAGGGCAAAAAAATAATTCGGTCAAATCCAACCTCCTCAATCTTTCTCCACGTTTTCAATTTTCTTTTTTCAGATTACAATTTTTGTAAATTTATGATGATACGAATTGATTATATAAGATAACATATGATTATATTCAAATATTACATTATACACACAATGCGTATGTTTCGTGACTAGTTTATATGGTTAGTGAATTAATTATTCATTTTGAATATATATATATATATAAACTAGTAATACGGTATTAAATACATCCTTAGCGTAGCTGGTAAACTCTTCTATTGGAAGAAATTTGGAAGGAAAAGTGCAGGGTTCAAATCTGATGGTACTCATTTTGTTTTTTGAATTTTTTACTACTTGGGCTAGGGGTGAGAAAAATATCGGTTTAATCGAAATAACAGACCGAACCGAATTAAATCGAAAATTTGGTTCGGTTTGATCGATCTATCGTTTTTTTTTTCAAAAATTTTGGTCAATTCAATTTAGTTGGTTTGGTTCCGATTTCAAATTTTAAAACATCGGTTAAACCGATTAAACCGATTTAATATAATATTTTTATAAAAAAATTATTATTGGGCCTGATTTTATCTTTGCATGAAGATTATTTATATTGGGCTTTATAAACAATATGTCAAAAACCAAAAAAGATAACTCACCCTAGCCCAACCCCAACAACATCGGCGTCGTCTTATTCTCTCATTTTGTCTGCGTGCCAAGAGTCTAGCCCCTTTGTCTTTCACAAACACACACACGACCCGATCCTTTTCGTCACACCACCACCATCTTCCCAAGAACCGGACACTTCCAACTCCGGTTTGTTCCACTACAGCGAAGTCCTGACCAGTACCCCGAATTCTGGCTCTACCGAACCGAATCTAAACACTAGCTTGGTCATGGTCAAAGTATTCATCCAACTTCTTCCACTTTAAACCAGTGGACTAAAAAAGTTAGAGGTAAATGGGTTTTTGTTTTTCGAAAATACGTAAATCGATTTTTGTTTTTAAAAAAGAGGTCAATTTTCTCATCTTCGAACCAACTGTAATGTGGTTTACCCAGTGATATTATTTATTTGTAGTGCACTCTTAATCGTGAAAAAGTTGAAGCATCAATAATTTGTCAGGAAGGAATTTGGGGATTATTTCGAATTTTCAAAGTTTTTTTAATTTTTTTTTAAAAATATCGGTTATTTCGGTTTAATCGGTTCGGTCAATTCGGTTTTCTTGCCAAAGATCGGTCGGTTCGGTTTTTCAAAAAAAGATTTCATTCGGTTCGGTTTTGTTAATTCCGATTCGGTAGGTTCGGTTTTGACCGATTGCACGCCCCTAACTTGGGCAGTTGGGCTAAGTAGCCCATAACAATTTATTTATTTATTTATTTTCATTTACGTTTTTCAATTTTTTTTAAAATTTTTTCTTGTTAGACTAAGTAACCCTATAATAAATTTTTTGATTATACAAATTTCAATCTCTATTATTAACGAGACTTTGTTTTTATAAGCTTAGTACATTAATAAGCTCATCTAATTTTTTATTTTAATTGGACAAATTCAATTCTCTATTATTGAACTCAAATTTGTCCATCATCGAGAGTTGACTAAACTTTTTTGTTTTTGTTTTAAATGTATTATCACACTATGCGTGAGCATCTCATAAATCTAAACTTAAATTTTATTTTTACTCATTTTTTTCATATTGAAAAATTTCTATAAAATTAGTAAAAAATATTTTCTGGACTTTAAATTAAAATTTAAAAGTAAAGCGCAAAATGACACACAAAATTAACGTTTTTAATAAGTTAAGATTTGATTTCTCTAGTGGTAAGTGGTAACGAATCGCTGTGGCCCTCGAAAATTTTAAAACTTTATTATTATATAAAAATATTTATATGTATCACCCAAATACAAATTTTAGAAAAATTAACGCACATATCACAAGTTAGCTCCGTCACAGCATATTATCGTCACCTAGTATATGCCCCCCCCCCCCCACACCACCCCCCCCCCCCCCACCACCCAAGTTAAGATCCTGGATCCGCCCCTGTAAGCACATGCTTGTATGAATATATATTATTTCAAAAAGTACAAATATTTTTATTAATGGAACTTTTGAAAAAAAACACGTAGAGACAACTCTAATATTTCAACTTCTATTTAACACACACGCACATGCAAACACAAAATCCTTGCTAATACTTTACTGAATGAAGAAGATTCATTCAAAGAATCAAAGTGAAGTAGAATCCTAAGACTCAAAGTGAAGTAGAATATATGTAACGAGTTCCAAATGCTTCGGCTGTAGGAAGTTTCGTGTATGTTATGTTATGCACTCGACCATATATTTGTTATGTTGTTGGGATTGTTAGTAGATATCAGTCAAACTCAGGACCAGAACATTGGACTGCTGTAAAGCATATTCTCAAGTATCTTCGTAGAACTAGAGGGTATATGCTTTTTTATTCAGCTTCATCTAATTAATGACAGGAATATTTTGACTTTTTGAAAAATATTTATTCATTTTTAAAAAAAATTAATTGATAGATAAAATAATAAATGATTTTTAAGATATGTTTTTATATTCTTTTTTATTATATATTTCTCTGATACCAATCGTAGGACCGAGTGTTTGTTACTTTACCAAAATCTATAGCTGACGATAATCGTGTAACTCAAATCTTTTAAACCGCACAGTAGTCCAAGCGGCAAGTGACATGGTTCAATCGTTTCCACCTAAAATAGACCATTATTGCACCCTAATAAGTTCAACTTAACTAAGAATAAAATACAATAATAAAAATTCAATTTGACCATAAAAATATTGAGATAATTAATTTAGCGTTATCTCAAATGACAAGAATATTTTTTATATAATAATTTTTTAAAATAATGTTTAAAATTTAAATATATTTACTACATTAATAGATATTTTTTAAAATTGTTTCGCAGATCCATATCAATGAGACGGGTCAACACGATCTCTATCTCAATAAAAATTAATAATTTTAGCATAAAAATAATATATTTTCATGAGTCGGACCGAATAAGATATTTATATCACAAAATTAACTCATATGACAGTCTTATAAAAGTTTTTTTATTACATTATTATATCAAAAAAAAATTAAATTTATTCTTATACTTATTAATTTCAATAATTAATTACATAAAATAACATTCTGTGCATCGCACGGGTAAAATACGAATATGTATAAAAACTGAGTTTTTACAAAATATAGTAATTTTTCACCAAAAGGAAATTACTAAAAAAAGAAATCATTTTAATTAATGTTATATATATAATGAGGATGATGATGATGTTTAATTCAAAATTTGAATTTTAATTAGATATTATCATTATTTTGAATTTCAATTAGTTGTTTTGTTTGTAAAAATATCTATAAATACTATATATGATAATATACTAATTTTTGGTTTAAAATTTGATAAAATGTTATATTTTAAAAAAAAATTCAATTAATTTTTTTGTCTCTAAATATATGTGAAAAGTAAATGTTATATATATATATATATATATATATAATGTCTCAAATTTCAGTTAATGTTTTATATGTCCATAGTGAAAATTTTCATAAATACAATATACGATAATGTATCAATTTTTTGTTCAAAATTTGAAATTTAATAGGATGTTATCATTATTTTTAATTTTAGTTAATTTTGTTGTCCAATGAAAATTATATATGATAATATACAAATATTCCGTCCAATGTTTAAATTTGATATTGTGTTATCACCGTTTTTAATTTAAGTTAATTTTTATGGTATTTTATGATAATTTACCTATTTTTGGTAAAATTTTGAAATTTGGTATATATGTGGAAATTTTCTTAAACTCAATACATGATTATATACCCTGTCAAAAAAACAATACTTGATAATATACTATATTTTTGTTCGAATTTTGAAATTTGATCATATTTGATCATTATTTTTAAAATTCAATTAATTTTCTATATATATATATATATATATATATAATATATTTAAATTTCAATTAATTTTGTCTATATATATGTGTATGAAAATTTTTATAAATGTTATACATGAGTCAGTGGGTCGATTTTAACTGTATGATTTGTGGTTAGGCTAGGCGTTTTCCTAGGATTGACCTAATGAGTCAGTGGACTAACATAGTGTCAGCAATGAGTGGACTCATCTAAAGGCATATGAATATTGTTCGGTTTAGAACATTGGGCTTTGTTCTATGTTGTTTCCTTAGAACAGTAGACTCTCTGACCTTTGATAGGTTTAGACTTGTGATGATGAGTTTTCATCAGGATGCCAGGTCCAGTATATACCGAGCGTTGTGGACTATGACCATGACTAGACGTGATGGGGCGCGACCCTATGCCAGTGTTACCTGGGAGCCTTTGTGCTTCAGGGGATGGTGGTGGGAAGGCTACTCAGTCTAGAGTTTTGGTAACAGTCACGATGAGGTATGACCTTGGATTAGATATCAGGTTTTATATCGATGGTTCGATATTGTCTGGTGTTCCAGAGATATAGGTTGAATATTCTGCTGTGGGAACCAGTCTTGGAGGGATTTCCTTGACAAGTGTGTACTCTGAGCAGATATGTTTTAACCTTTGGCTTACTGCTATACGTGTGGATCTAGTAGGTGGACGGGTTTCTACCAGTGATGACTAGGGGTTGTCATCAGAGTTGTGGTTAGAGTTTCCCTGTGATAGGAATCATCCAAGATACTAGCTGGGATGCTGTTTAGAGACTTTGACTCGAATACGAGGACTACTCCATGATGATTGACTTCATATGTTATAGATTATATCAGATGTTAAAGACTGTATAAGACTATTTAAGACAAGAGGGAAGCGTGGCCTATGCCCGTGAAGCCTTGGCGATTGTCCAGGTGGGTTATTGAGGTAAGATACCTTAGTCTTAATTTGTTGCACAATCTTAACAAGAGATATAATCAGAAGCGTGTCCGAAGATTGTGGAAATCTTTGGGATTCGTTAGTTATGATTCTTGGACTTGACGAGCCATGGTGTTCATCCCGAATGAACGAGTTAAGGATAGTAAGTCCAGTGATTGCGCTAAGTATTTTCTGATATTTTCAGAGGTTGAGCGTAGGATTTTTCATGGGATGGAAATGGTCTAGGTTGATAGATTGCAAGCAAATCTTGGGCTTATTTCGTCTTGATGTTCTCTTTGGGTGAACAAAACAACAATTAGTAGTGCTGATGTGGCACGAGATTTGTGCTAATGATTACTAGTGGTAATTGGCTAACTCTATCAGAGTTAGGTTGATTAAGTTCAGTATACGAGGTAGCTGTAAGTAGTAAGGCACGAGATTGTGTCGATATGCTACTAATAGCTATTTTATGGTTATCAAGTATGGGTGTGTTGAAACCAGAGCGATTTGGGTATTTCAAGTATTTAGAAATATTTCTTCGTGGCAGCTGAGTCATGGTTATTGATTGAGCCACGTAGGTTTAGATGATCAGTGGTTGTCTGATCGAACGAGTGCGATCATCAGTAGTTCGACGAGATCGATAGGGTAAATCCAATCAGTGATGATTTGGATATAGAAATTGAGAAATACTTAGGATAGTATTTTGTCGCTTAGTGCTTAGGAGATGAGTACTTAGTACAGTCTCGGAGCAGGTGATGCTTTGGAGTCTCTAGGTTTGCCAGAGATGAATCTAACGAAAGACTACAATTGACTTGTATGGTCAAGATAGGTCTTAACTTGACATGAGAAACAAGCGAAGGAATTGGTAGCTCCCCGGATAGTGTTCTTGTGATGATGTCTTAGTATACCATTGAGTTTGAGATCCAACGAGAATTGTGTACTCGTATGGACATCAGTTGTCTGATCGTGAGGTGTGAAATTAGTTGGGATCTAGTTCTCGAGATCCAGCAGGGTGTGTCATTAATTTTCAGCGTGTGGTGCGTGAGGTCATTGAGATGATCGAGGAAGTCGTTGATCGACTTAGTGGCCAACAAGATTGTTGCGGCAATTGAAGACTTCGCAAGGTAGCGATGAAGCAACTTTGTTCTTTACAATCGGCAAGCCACATTCGTGCGGACTGTTTGTCAAGGATATTGCGCTTTAGCAATGGAAGATAGTCGGATTTGTGTACGGTGACAAGTTACTTCTAGTATGAAATGTTCCACAAGTAATTTGGTAGCAAGCAAATTGAAATATTCCAGGGATGACATGTTCATCAGGAATCTTAGTCTTTTCAGTGCTAAGGCTGATGCGTTCAGCGAGAGCATGAATTGACTGTGTATAATCAGTTGGGATTAATTTGCCTCAAGATCGATGGGTCAGATCTCATAAGGATGAAATAAATGATGATGGAATCACTAGGAACTCTTAGATGAGTTATACCAAGTGCAAAAGACTATCAAGTTTTCGAGACGAGATAAGAAGTGTTTCCATAGGCGGGTATACTGTGGAGCATCCCAGTTGAGCATTTAGTGGGAGCTTGCTTTAGTCTTGATATGTGTACAATATCTGCAAGTGGGTATAACTATCGGGAGGATGTCCCAGGATGGCCAAGTCCCGTAGAGGGATTTGACCAGCTCATTGATTGAGACTTGGGTGAATATTCAGTTGTAGAGACGATGAAGTTCATCGGAGGCGCGATGATCTCCATTGCGGATTTTGCATGGTTTCATAGCGTCATGTTGGCAGCTGATAATAGATTTCATCAGGACACAATGATTAAGTTATACTAAGAAACATGAACTGTGATTAGTACAATACTGGATGGTCTGATTTCCCAGTAATTGCCTTTGGGAAGCTTGTTTTGCTTCGAAGGAGCATGGGGAGGATGACCAGTCTAGGGAATCTTGTTAAGCAGTTACGTTGGTGTATATCTTTGTGTCAACTAGTTTCTCTCGGGGAGAAATTCGGAATTTGCTGTGACATCACAGTGTTGGGAATGGTGTTTCCTGACTAGAGGTGTTAAGCACAGAGAACTTTTGGAATCATTAGATGGTTAGATTAGATTAGTGATTCGATGAATATCGTAAGCTAGTCAGGTTATGACTTGGTCTTAGTCAGTCTAAGATTTCCCTTGGGATGATGATCTCGATCAAGCGGGTGTTTGTATCCTTCATGGTAAGAGAGATCGTGGTCAAAATGGAAGATGTATCAGTGTTTTGATACGCTAGTGCCAGAGGAGTTCGACTATCGACCAGTAGCGCAGTAATCTTCAGCTAGGAGAATGTTAATGTGGTTCAGCATTAACTGAGCTTACAGGGAATTCGACAAGAGTCTGAGTGTGTTAGAAGCTATTTCGACCAGACACTCAAGCAAGGGTTTTTAGTATGTTCTCGAGGTTCTACCCTAGATTTCGAGGAAGAAATCTTTTAAGGGGTGGAGAATGTAGTGACCCGTATCCAGAATTAACGATTAATGAGTAATTAATCATGTAATCATGTTTAGATTAAGTAAAACATGATTTATAAAATTTCAAATGGGTTAACGGAGTCCAGAAATGGATCCATGACACTCTAAAGTGGCCGGCAAGGTTCTGAGGGTTCGGCGGGTTCGGAGGGTCCAAACCGGGTTAGGAGGCTCCGAACTGGTTTGGAGGATCCGAACCTAAGATCGGAGGCCCTGTACTGCATGGCCAGCTGTCCAAAAATAATACGTCATTGATGACATCACTGATGGGACTTCGGGGGCTCCGAAGTTAGGATCGGAGGCTCCGAAGTCAGGAACGGGGGATCCAAACCAGTTCGGAGGATCCGAAGTTGAGTTCGGAGGCTCCGAACTTCGCCTATAAATAAGGGTCCGAAATTTCATTTTCAACTCGCACCTCCCATTTTTCTCTCTCAATTTCTTAGCCTTCTAACTCATATCTAGGGAGATCTAGGCGTCCTATGGAGAATCCGAAAGTGGCATAGCGATCCAGGTGTCGTAGCGGAGCTGTGGCCTAGTTTTGAGGCAAGTGACATCAAAGGGATAATGACGGACGCATGTATAGCTATGGTTTCCTAAAAATATTTATGAGTATGCAATAGTTTAGTTAAGGCTTTTAGAACATAATTAATGATGCATGGGTAATTGCATTGTAGAGTTGATGATAGGCTTGGAACCTAGAGTGAGACTGCTAGGACTGCCTGTAATAAGGTACGTAAGTATTGACTGAGTTAGACAGCGGGTTTTGCTTGCTTATAAGTTGCATTTATGTGTCATATTATTATGCAGCATGTGCATATCATATTGTGTCTGTCCATCTTTTAAGATGAGCCATGTAGGGCTGCTCAGCCCTGTTCGAACGGTTGATGTCGAGCGCCCCGCGACCGGCGGGTTAGCCGGCACTGGCATCTAGAAGACACGGTCTACGTCCGTTAGGAATGAGCAGTGTACGCAGGGTTTGCTTCCCAGGTTGTACCACTCATGTTCTAGGCGCCATTACTGAGCAGTTGTATATAGTTATCCCAGATATGGATACCCTGTCATGTGCATGCATCATATTTGTATGTTTTACCCGTGCTTTTGTATTGAGCTTAGAGCTCACGTCCAGTCTTTTCTGTGTATCTGGGCACCCCTTTCGACGGGGCAGGTGTAGGTGCAGGATTGAGCACCAGTAGCTTGGAGTAGCCAGTAACCAGTGAAGACAGCAGGATTAGCTATAGGTTTTTTGCCTTTTAGACTTATTTATTAGATTGGGTTGTATAATCGAATTTGTTTAACCAGCTGTATTCTACCGTTCTAATTTTATTTAAGTCTTTCGCATCGATTTATTTAAAGCATATTTAATAATGCTCTTAACTATGATTAGGTAGTGAATCCGGGTAGGGTCGCTACATATATGTACAAAAATAATGGGTTCAAAATTAATTGCTTAAGAGAAATTTGATTTTCCAAAAAATTAATAATAATAAAAAATATAATAATTAATAATATAAATATAATAATATAGAAATTTTGAATTCAAAAATTTTTGTGCCATTGACATAATTTAGAAAGTATAATTTGTTTAAAAAATAATTATGTTGTAAAAAGTAAAGAAAAAATATTAATTCTATACACATTTTTTTTATAGAAAAATAAACGTTCGAAAGTTTTTTTCGGTTCTAATTTTGTATATTTACTACATATGCAAAATGTTATATGAATGATACATACATACATATATATATATAATATAATATAATATAACAATCTATCGGCTCCAATTTTGGTGGATTTATCATGTATATATAAAAATTACTATTTTAACTTGAGTACACTTGAAATATATAAACCATGCTTAAAATACAAAACCATAAAATAATAATTCAATCAAATAATTCTATATATATATATATATATATATAATTAATAATAATTAATACACGTAAATTCTTTTCAAATTTTACTTTGTTTAGAATTGGTTCCCAATTCCAAATATGAATATAAATCTATAATAATGTACAAAAATTATTGGTTCAATTTACTTTCTTTAAAGAAAATTAATTAGCCAAAAAATTAATAATAAAAAATAGATAATGATTAATACTATAAATAAATTAGTAGGTTTCTTGTAAGACGATTTCACTGATTTTATGAGTAATATGAGTCAACCTTACTCATATTTACAATAAAAGGTAATAATTTTGTCATAAAAATAATATTTTCATGGGTAATAAAAATAGAAGATTCGTCTCACAAAATTAATCCATGAGACCGTCTCCCAGTAGTTGTTAGAAAATCAAATATCTAAGTTTTGGTGCTTAACAACTTGCACATCAACAATTGAGGAGCAGAAAAGAGCAGAAATTGCGAAACAGAAGCAGAAGCAGAAGCAGAAGTAAGAAGAAAAGCAGAATTAGAAGAGCAGATCAACAAATGCTCTCAATGAACCAGTTAAAGCTATTGACTAAAGGTCTCTAGTATACTGATTAGACTCAGATTTGCGCAGCAACAGTGTACCTTCTTACAGTGAACTAAAAGACAAAAAACGGCTAGCTACCAACAGATGCATTTAAATTAAAGATGACCGTTATCTTGCACTTATAAATAAAGACCACAGCCAACAGAAGAATTGGTCGGCTCTCAAAAACTCACAATCACTTACAACTTATCAAAGAATAACTGAATACTTTCAGTTGTTCATATCCACATGAGAAGAGTTCAAATGCTTATATAGAAGATCATATAGAAGCCGAAGAATACCAGCACACACATTAAGTTTATCAGATCTCTTAGGATCATTTTGTGTCTAGTGTTTAACTACAAATGTTGTCTTTGTAACAGTTGAGGTACTGCAAACCTCTGTAACCTGATTTCAGTTGAGGCTGAAACTAGTAAAGAACTAAGAGTCTTAGAAGGCAGTGGGGTAAGTCCTTACTGAGGTGGGTTGTTGTGTCAAAGTCTTCTAGTAGTACTTTCTGAAAAAAGAAGAAGGAATGGCATAGGAGCAGTTGAGCCTCTGAACATCCAAAACAAATTGTTGTGTTGATTACATTCTGCTGAACACACACACACACAACTAGTAAAGCCAGCTGATGCAAGTTCAATATCCCAGTTGATATTTTTACGCACAACCGTATATTTTTTGGTTGACTCTCGGAGATTCAAGAGAAAAGAGAGTTCAGTGGCTCACACTACCAAACTCACTAGTAGCAATCAACTACTGATTCTTTGCAACCAATTCTAGACCAGTAGTAGCTCACTACTTGATCTACACCAGCAGCAGTAGATTTTCGATCCTGACAAGTGGTATCAAAGCGGGTTCTTTTCTCGCTTTTGAACAATACATCATATAAGAACACCTTGCTCAGCACCATGGTCAATTGAACCTTCAAGAAAACTAGAATACCACAGATTGCTCTACTGTTCAAGAGACTCTACACAAAAGCCATTCAACGCTAAGCAAAACAGATGCTAACGGATCAATTTACTGTTGAACCTTGCTGCTCAGACTCTCCGACTACTTCAATAATGACAAAACAACCCTGTGCTTTACATTGCATGATGATCAAGCCTATACAAGCACTTATGGGAAGCAGAAGCCGAAAATCAGTAGACCAAAATCTATTTTGGAAGGAAATTGGAGTGAGGGGAATATCAGCCTCACAAACTCTGCTACCGACAACACAAATCAGAAAAAACTCATTTCTGCTCATAAATAAGCTTTCTTATCTCTTAACTTTTAATTTCGGCATAAATTTTTCAGTTTGCTACATTAGTGCTCTATTATTTGTTTTTATGCAGCATATAACATAGGCATTGATCACTAGAAAAATACTTGCATAAAAATATGAACAACTCAGTCAAATAAATATAGTTATTATTCATAGATGATTCTTTAAAATTTATATCTCCCACTCTATGGACATTATCCAGTAGCTCATCCAGGTGCCCATTTCACCTGGATGAAACTTAACATAGAGTGAGAACATATTCAATATCTGAAGCTCTTTCATTAGCATCAGAAGAAGAACACCCTCAGCACTATAGACATCCTCAACTTTGGTCGTCTCAAGTTGATGCTTGTACTTCTCTAGCATTTTATTCTCCTTTGCCAGGAAAAGCGCAACATTGAGAGATTGGAACACTAATACCTTGTCCTGGAGAGGTTCTATATTCCGAGAGACAAAATCCTCATATTCCTTCTTCCTTTCTTCAATGAGGGCAGAAATTCTTCAATTTTTTTATTATCTTTCGTAGATTCGTGGTTAAATCTAAGAAAAGTGTCCTTTTTATAGATACATTCATAGTATACGAAGAGTCATACATAAATTCTCACTCTTTCCAATGATACGACAAGCATGGTTAAGAATATGAAGAGACTCTCTTACATTGGAAGTTGTATACTATGTTTCGTCTAACAGGAAAATCTATCGAAGTCTACATAATATACTATGGATAAATTTCAAGGGGATAACAAATGTTTGAGTAGAAAAGATACTAAAATTCAGCAAAATAGACTTAGCTACTTAAAAATAGAAATCGCACGCTACTATTTAGACTAAGCCTTCTTATCTCTCATTTATTCATATTCATGTATTAAAATGTTTGTAGTTAATCAGTTTTGATTAAATACAGTAAACAAAATAGGAGAAACACTAAAAATAAAAAGAGTTTATTATATTTGTCTCTGAACTGCCATCTTCCACAACCTCACAAAGATACCCAGTTCACCAGCTAAAGCCCTCTGGTATCTAGGATTTTCAAAAATTTTATTTAGAGACTGCAGTTCCTTTATAAGAGAAAGAAGGTAGATGCCATCAGGGTTGAAGCCGTCCTCAGGCCTGGTTGTGCCAAGTCTATGCGTATACTCCTTTTATACATGAAAATAAGAATATGAAAAACTACTCGCAGACTCACATTTCCAAATGACGTGACAGGTACTGACAGAAATATGAAGAAACCTTTATTGGAAACCACCAACCTCATAATATATGATCTCTCAAAGTCTAAATAACCTCTAGACCAAGGAAAGGCTATCGCACGAAGAGATTTTTTTCGGCAAAAGAGGTTAAAGGGATTAAAAAAATTCCAATAAAAAACAGCATAATAAAAGATGACTGAACTTTAGCAAAAGCAGTAACTAAGGGGGAATGATAGCAGAACAGTAGCATGACAAAAGAATATCAGTATTCTGCTATCACTACTGAACCAGTGAGACATCACCCATACAGTAAAACTGTCAAAAGAAATCTCTGAAAGAAGAGGATCAGAAAAATAGATTGACTAGCAAATAAGAAATCTAGCTCAGTCAAACTAGTATTGATGAACATCTACAAGACAAAGATTGAGAAGGAATCAAATTTAGGGGGAAAAAGAGAACTAGTAGGAGGAAATGAAGGAGTTTTACGTCAGTTCAAGAAGAAGAGCAGATAAGCAGATCCTGACAAGTGATATCAGTTGAAGTATCATGAGACATTAGAGCTGAACTGAAGATCAGAAGATTTAACGATCTCTGAAATTTCAAGATATTTGAAGAATAAATCCAGCAGACTATAAGAGTTGATGTGTTTGTTAAAAAGGAGAAAATGACAAATAATGTTAGGAAATCAAATATCTAAGTTTTAGTTCTTGACAAATAACTTTGCACATCAACAATTGAGAAGCAGAACAAAAGCAGAAATTGCGAAACAGAAACAGAAGCAGAAGTAAAAAGAAAAACAGAAGCATAAGAGCAGATCAACAGATGCTCTCCATGAATCAGTTAAAGCTATTAACTAAAGGTTTCTAGTACACTGAGTAGACTCAGATTTGCGCAACCACAATGTACCTTGTTACAGTGAACTAAAAGAAAAGGAAACGACTAGTTACCAAAGGATGCATTTAAATCAAAGATGACTGTTATCTTGCACTTATAAATATAGACCACAGCCAACAAAAGAATTGACCGGCTCTCATGAACTCACAATCAATTACAACTTATCAAAGAATAACTGAACACTTTCAGTTGTTCATATCCACACGAAAAGAGTTCAAATGATTACATAGAAGATCATATAGAAGCCAAAGAACACTAGCACATGTATTAAGTCTATCATATCTCTTAGGATCATTTTGTGTCTAGTGTTTAACTACAAATGTTGTATTTGTAACAGTTAAGGTACTACAAACCTCTTGTAACACCCCAAAATTATCTTAATTGAGTTTATTTGAGATAATGGGAGATTATAGAATTCAAGAGCCGATTTGATTTTTATCAGGGTCTATTTTGAAATTTTCGGATTTTTCAGGGACTTAAATGCAAATTTGGACTTTATTAGATATTTATACAAGAGTTTGACTTTTCCTGCACTCCACCTTCTCCTCCATCTCGCCTCCCTCCATTGTTGAGCTTCCAAATGCCATCTTCAAGCTTTCTTCTTCGGTTTTCGGTCGATCTGTTCGATAGAATTTTAATCCGAAGTTAGTTTAGCGATCCTGGAAGCGAGAGCTTCGTTCCATAGTAAGTTTTTCTCAGATCAGTCATATTTCTATTTTCGGATGTTGTTAGAATCGACTGCATTTCGGTTATGATGTTCTCGATCTAGTTCTTATCGTTTATTCTCAGTCGGTTTCGAAAAAGAGCGTCGTTCGGAATTGTTATGATTTTTGGAAGCTTATTTAGAAAATGGGAGTTTTGTGACTTGTTGGATTGGAATTGTTATTGATGTTTTAGCATTGTATTGAGTTGATTGCGATGCTATACTGCTGTCTGTGTTTCCGGTTTGATCAAAATATAGCCGTTATGCCGCCAGTTTGAGTTTTGGGATTTTGATTCGTTTGAATTGTCAAACCATGTGCAGTTGGGTTTGATTGTCGTTGGTGATCTTCTTTTGCCTTTTTATAGATTTTTTTGAAGGTTGTTGAGCCCAAAATTAGCAGTAATTGATCGTCGAAGAGTTGGACGAAGAGCGGTAAAGAGTTTACCTTAAGCCTTTGTTGTTTTTGGTTGTATGGATTTTGATATAACCTCTTATTGTATCTTATCCGGAGTTGGAGCTATTTGAATCGAAAGATACTAGCAGACATCGTTTTAATGGGATAGAATGCTCAAGACAGATGGTTCTTGAGTTTTCCTTAAATCACATATTTGCAACAATACTTGTTCTAGAATGGGGAACTTGTATTTTGTTGATTTACTCTTGTTATTAGTTGATTTATGGTTTAATTCTTGTGTTTCTATATGCATTCATCTTGAGCCAAATCTTTAATTTCAGCGGGCTGTACGACCCTTTTTGTTTAGATGTTTTGGGGACTATATTGCGAGTGACCTAGGTTGTAGAAGTTCACCTAGTGTGAGCATACTCCTTGTAGTCGCACCAAAGTGTAGGGGATGAAGATACGTGGCACCACCTCGATCGGGAGAGTCGGTGAGTTGTTACGTGATCTCATCCGCGGGATCCCAAAAGCATAGCAGCAATTCCTTGATTATCAAAGTTGATATCCCGATTTTAAAGACATGCATTTCATTCGTACTAACATTTAATATGTTGTCGATATTTCATGTTATTGAGATATTACTTGTTATTGCATGTTATGTTGCTTTTACTGGGAATATCATTCTCACCGGAGTTATCCGGCTGTTGCTTTGTTTTATATGCATACTTGATAACAGGTGGGGCAGGATCGAGTCAGCGGAGACTTGGTGTTGTGAAAATTCCTCGCAAGCATACGAGTGTCAAGTTTTAATATAGTGATAAAATCAAGAATCGATCCCACAGGGAGTAAAATGAAAATATTTAGTACTTGTAATTAAAATAGTCTAAACTTTATCTAGAAAATCAAACTTTGAGAATTTTGCAGAAAAATAAAATAATCAGGATGTTTTTGATAGCACGCACACAACTTGCAGATATAATCAATCAGAGAAAATTGATCTAGAGGTATAGATTTCACCTGGTTTCAACAACAATCAATTCTAATTAATTAATCTTCATAAATTTCAATCGATTAATAGCCAAGAACACTTAAGTGTATTATTTCCTCTTCCGAGTTCCGAATAAAATATATCAACTACAATTCAATTCCAATATCCATATTAAGAATCTACATGCAGTGATCAATTCAAAACAATGTTTTTTTTAAAAGCTCTGTTAAAATTATACACTCTCCCGAGCGATATAAATAAATAATTGTGTATTTTCCAATGGTCCTATTCAAAATCTCCTCTCCCGAGTTCCAGATTTCAAATAAATATTACAAATCAGTTATTGATCAGATAATTGAAAAGACAATCAATTCTAGAAAAAACAATTAATCTAGAAGAATTTCAATTCAATAAAATTAAAAATTCATGAAAATATCTACACCAGGTTCCATCCGACCTCTAGACTCTAAAAAATTAGTTCATAACGAAATTCTGAATAAAACAAAACATGTTCAAAAATCCAGACATATTCAGAATTAAATAAAATATAGAAAACAAATCCGTCATCGACGCCATGTCCGGTCTATCGAACTCCTTCTTCGTTCTTCAAATTAAGCCCAGAAATTCTTGTTCAGAAAATATCACGATCACGATCAACTCTGATATGTGTGTAAAAATCTGTGGCGGCTCCCCCATTCTGATGGAATTAAATTCCCTTTTATAGCGTCTGAAAAAAACCAGCAAAAATAGCCCAATAAAATATAAAGTTTCCTTCCCGGGTAAAGCTCTAAATTCTGAAATTTCGCGACACGCGCCCGCCTGAGAATTCACGCATGCGCGCATAGGCCTCTGTCAAAACTCTTCACTCTTCAGTCACACAACGCGATAGCAGTTCTTCCTTCTTCAATAGCGCTTAAATGAAGCGCTAACCATTAAGGCATAGTAAGAAAAGCCAATTTCCCTTCTTGTCTGTTCGTTTCTTCTTTTCTCTTCTTTCTTCTTTTCTTTTTCCTTTTCTTCCCTTTAATTTTCTCTTCATCAATCTCATTTTTCTTCCTTTTCCACAATAATTCTTCTTTTCCATTAATTTCTTCTTTTCTCCACCAAATCTCCATAATTCCCTACAAAAACAAAAACAACAAAACCCACACATAAATCTGCTCGAAACAAACAATTAATAATTAAAATTATATATAAATTAGTGTATAAAATACACTTATCAAATACCCCCAAACTTAGACTTTTGCTAGTCCCGAGAAAAACAAATAAAAACCAAATTCCAAAAACTAATACTCACCCAAAAACCAACAAGAATAGCCAAGAAATACTATGGAGCAATGGCCTCAACAATGATTTCAAAGAATTTTCAAATCCAATCATATCACACCCAACTAACACTTGAAAGTTTCAGTCATAACAAAATAACAGCATAAACTCACAATCTCCGCAACTCAAGTTCAAAACACCCTTATCTAAGTTCAATTCAAACATTCATAGATCATGAGGACTTTTCAGGGTAGCAAGGATCAAATTTAGGATATTAATAAAAAACACTCAACAATAGGTAAATGCAATGAATAATAGTGTGTGCGTATTTTGATCAAAATTCATAATCATTAAAAGCATCAATCAACAGTCCATAGGCTAATTTCTCGCAACTCTTCTCCACTAGTATATTGGGCAACTGAGACTCGGTCAAAAGGACTTAGTCAGCTTATAATGTAAGGCCTGGCTCACGGCTACAAATGAAGGATTAAGAATTCAAATAAGGAGTAATTTATACTTATGCTCTAATTACGACTCCTTTTTCATTCACAATTCTTCAAATCTATTTTTCTTAATTGATTTTTCAACTTCTTTCACAACTTTTTCACAAATTTTTTCTACTACCTCTTTTCATCTTTTCAATTCATCCACCACACCATTCTATTTTTCACAAATATTAACTAGGAGCATATAACATTTTAGCATTCAAATTACTCCCTCAAAGGTAGGAATTAGTGTTTAGGCTATTCAGGTAGTCAATGTAGGACCTTGAAATAATGACGAATGGGGGTTTTATCACACGTTTACACGCATGCCATTCGATTGTCAATAAAGCTCAAGCAAGGTACTAGGGATAACATATATAATAGGTAGCTTGAAAGGCTCAAACGAATTCAGAAAAATCGCCTAAATCATTCATAATCACAGTTTTGCCCGTATTTCGCCTCGAAGAGTGTTTGAACTAGTTCTAGACAAGTCTCAATCCACAATTAAATCATAAAAATATCAACCAGTGCAGAAAAGATAATCATCAACAGTAAATGATGATTTTCACAACAAAATTCAGATTATCTCGTACCTCAAAGTACTAATATGCGTGTAAGCTCAAATAGGCAACTAAGGATAAATTAATTCAATGAAAATCAGGCCCAAAATCTCAAACAATGCCTCAATCATATCTATGTCAGTATGTCTCAAAAAATCAGATTCAAGCATTAATCACAGAGTATATAGGAAATTTGTTCATTCAATTGGTTCCATTTTTTTTTCAAAAATATTTGTCAAATAGGTAGACAATCATGGATTTCAGTTATAACACAAAATTTTTCATCAGCCATGCATCCATTTCTTTCTCGACTTCTTTTCAAAACTCAACTCAACTCACTTAAACAACAAATAAGCTCAAACAAAAATTTTATCTATGAAGCACACAATAAAACTAAACAACTTTATACCAACCAACTAATTCAACTAACAACAAAATCAGACACTGATTCACCTCCCCCAAACTTAATATAATCATTGTCCCTAATGATTAAAAACAATAAAAAGAACAAGGGACGTGCACCTTTCTACACCGAGCATCAGTACCCGGCATCATCATCATCATCTCCATGGAAATAATTTGCATCATCAACCTTCAACATTAACAGCGGCCGACCATCGAAGGAACTTGAAGACGCACAACATGAACATCCAAATTAACCTGAACATAATACATGCACACGATTAAAACACAAAAAAAATTAAACGCAAAGCAATCGATCAAGAAAATATATAGCGCTGGAATGTATAGAGAAAGAAAGAAAAAAAAATGAGTGCGCATAGGAGATGTGGCTCTAGAACTCGATGCGGCATTGAAGTGGACAGCTTTTTTTTTTTTAGAATGTTCGCACAAGCAGAGGTTGTTGGTGAGGAATGTGAAGCTAATTGATCCAGGTTGTGCTCTGATGGAAGATGGCTAAGCACGATCGAGCATGGTGAAGCGCAGATGAGGAATAGAGAGCGCGATTGCGCTTATGCCAGCGCAAAGGAGAGGGCATAGAACTATGGCAAGTGCTGTTGAAGTTGTTAGCGCATGTAGGTGTTGCAGCATGGAGGAGTAACAGCTGGAGTGGGCGTTTGATGATCTCGTTTGCGCATGGAAGAGCAGCTGTTGGTGGCTTGTTTTCTGCGCTGTTGATGGAGGGATGCACGTTAGCGCATGTGAAAGGGCTGTGGGGATGCGCAATCGCGCAGGAGGAATCTGCACTGATGGGAAGGTAGGAAGCGCATTAGCCCTTGAGGCAGTGCAGATGAGGAGCGCTGATGGTGGGAGGCAAGCTCGGATGAAGGTCTTGTTAGCGCAAGGTAGAGAGCAGGTGGCATGCGCGATAGCGCTGAAGCTGGCACTATTTAGTAGCGCGATTGCGCGTGTTGGAGTGCTGTTCATGCATCAGTGAAGCAAAGAGGAAGCGCGGGCGTGCCTTTTGCTCGCATTTGAGTTTCTGAAGCCTGAAAAATATTGAAAATTAAGAAAAAATACTTTAAAAATTGATAATAAAATATACTTAAAAACATTTAAATAACAAAAATTAAATAAACTAAAAAAATAAAAGAAAATAAAATAAAATAAAATGCTTGGGTTGCCTCCCAAGTAGCGCTTGGTTTATAGTCGTCAGCCCGACTTTCACCGGTGTTAGTTGATTTTTTCCTTCGCTCTCACATGCCAAATATATTCACTAAAACTGCAATGAAAACAAAAGAAATAAATTAGAAAATTAAAAATCAAATAAATAAAAAGTCTAAATTAAAATCTAGACTAATTGGTAACAAGACTAAAAAAATAATCAAAATTCACTCCCCGGCAACGGCGCCAAAATTTGTTGGGAAAATTCCTCGCAAGCGTACGAGTGTCAAGTTTTAATATAGTGATAAAATCAAGAATCGATCCCACAGGGAGTAAAATAAAAATATTTAATACTTGTAATTAAAATAGTCTAAACTTTATCTAGAAAATTAAACTTTGAGAATTTTGCAGAAAAATAAAATAATCAGGATGTTTTTGATAGCACGCACACAACTTGCAGATATAATCAATCAGAGAAAATTGGTCTAGAGGTATAGATTTCACCTGGTTTCAACAACAATCAATCCTAATTAATTAATCTTCATGAATTTTAACCGATTAATAGCCAAGAACACTTAAGTGTATTATTCCCTCTCCCGAGTGCCGAATAAAATATATCAACTACAATTCAATTCCAATATCACTATTAAGAATCTACATGCAGTGATCAATTCAAAACAATGTTCTTTTTAAAAGCTCTGTTAAAATTATACACTCTCCCGAGCGATATAAATAAATAACAGTGTATTTTCCAATGGTCCTATTCAAAATCTCCTCTCCCGAGTGCTTTTTAAATAAATATTACAAATCAATTATTGATCAGATAATTGAAAAGACAATCAATTCTAGAAAAAAACAATTAATCTAGAAGAAACTCAATTCAATAAAATCAAAAATTCATGAAAGTGTCTACACCAGGTTCCATCAAACCTCTAGACTCTAAAAAATTAGTTCATAACAAAATTCTGAATAAAACAAAATATGTTCAAAAATCCAGACATATTCAGAATTAAATAAAATATATAAAATAAATCCGTCGTCGACGCCGTGTCCGGTCTATCGAACTCCGTCTTCGTTCTTCAAATTAAGCCCAGAAATTTTTGTTCAGAAAATATCACGATCACGATCAACTCTGATATGTGTGTAAAAATCTATGGCAGCTCCCCCATTCTGATGGAATTAAATTCCCTTTTATAGCGTCTGAAAAAGCCCAGCAAAAATAGCCCAATAAAATATAAAGTTTCCTTCCCGGATAAAGCTCTAAATTCTGAAATCTCGCGACGCGCGCCCGCATCAGAATTCACGCGTGCGCGCATAGGCCTCTGTCAAAACTCTTCACTCTTCAGTCACACAGCGCGATAACACTTCTTCCTTCTTCAGTAGCGCTTAAATTAAGCGCTAACCATTAAGGCCCAATAAGAAAAGCCAATTTCCCTTTTTGTCTGTTCGTTTCTTCTTTTCTCTTCTTTCTTCTTTTCTTTTTCCTTTTCTTCCCTTTAATTTTCTCTTCATCAATATCATTTTTCTTCCTTTTCCACAATAATTCTTCTTTTCCATTAATTTCTTCTTTTCTCCACCAAATCTCCATAATTCCCTACAAACACAAAAACAACAAAATCCACACATAAATCTGCTCGAAACAAACAATTAATAATTAAAATCATATATAAATTAAGTGTATAAAATACACTTATCACTTGGTTAGCATCAAGATAGAGAGATAGAAGTGGGACTCGGTTTAGAAGTCGAACAACATGTCAATCTAGTTATATGTTGGAACATGTTTAGAACTCGAACTTCGTTGATTATGTTGTATCGATTATGCGAGTATTGAGGTTTTTATGCTGTTGTTGCATGTATTTTGTACCTCATTATGTATTGAATGGATTTATGTATTTGAAGTTGGTAAGTTATTTTTTGGAAATTTGTTCAGAGTTGCCCTCGTTTGATCGGTAGAGTTTGACCGATCGAGCGAGATGTCTGTAGCCTCTTTTCTATTTTTCAAAACCTTGCCCGCTTGATCGGTTGAGTTTTACTGATTGAGCGGAGCTGGTCCTTGAGGCGGTCAGCAGTAGGGCAGAACTTGCCCGCTCGATCGGTTGAATTTTACCGATCGAGCGAGGCATTGTTCACCTGATTAATAAAAAAAAATTTATTTGACTTATCTATTGGGTTATCTTAGCTTATTGTTTTAAGTACCCAAGATTAGATGTTTAGAACCGAGGTCTCACATTAAGTGGTATCAAAGCGATAAGTTCTTAGTTGAATTAAAAGTGAGCGGGGTAGATCGAGTCCGCTTGAATTGGCTCCTCGCATGTGATTGAGTTATTTAAATTCCATGCAATTATGCTTTATTATTTGAGAATTAATTGAATTACATGACTATGTTATTTAAATTATAAAGTATGGACTACTTTAGATATAACTATTTTTGTTTATTGACTTGTATCCGAAATTCTGAGAGGTTGAAGGGCACCGAATTGTAGCGATTGAGATATCTTGTGTCCTAACCTTTTATTATCAGATGGATCCTCGTCGAGAAATTAACAGAAACCCACAGCCAGTTACTCCTTTGAACGAGCAGGCTAGTACCAAAACTGATTAGATGGACGCCACAACAACGCCTATGTAAACCTTACTGAAGAGGTTTTAGTAGTTTTACCCGCCAATCTTGTAGGGTACAGAAAATCCAGTTGACTGCGAGAGCTGGTTGGACGATATAGATCAGCTTTTTTATTCTCTCGACTATTCTGATGACCGCAAAACTAGGTTGGTTATTCATCAGCTATGGGGTGTTGCTAAGAACTGGTGGATCACGTTGAAGAGAGCCATTGAAATAGAGGTACAACTATTAACTGGAATATTTTCAAATTTAAGTTTTATAAGTGATTTTTCCCAGTTTCGTACCGAAAGGATAAGGGAGCCGAGCTTGCCACTCTGAGGCAAGGGAACTTGAATATCGAGTAGTATGTAGCCAAGTTTGATAGTTTGCTGAGATTTGCACCGCACATTGCCGACAACGGAGAAGCAAAAGCCGACCAGTTCATTAATGGTTTGAACCCCGTTATCTTTACGTTGGTAAACACTGCTAGACCTGATAATTTTGCGGATGCCATGAATCATGCAAAGGGAGCTGAAGCAGGTTTGTTGAGACAGAGAGGAGCTCCGTTTGCACCTCAGCAGCCAAGACAGCCTCAGAACCAACCGTCTCAGTATCAGAATCAGCCATCGCAGTATCAGAACCAAACACAGAGGTTTGAAGGAGGAAGCAGTGGGGGTAATAGAAGGGATCATTTCAGAGCAAAAGGGAAACAGTTCAAGAAGCCGGGGAACAGTTCTTCTATCTCCAGTGGCTCCAAACAGTTCGGTTCAGGACAGAGTTCTGGATTTTCATCTATGTTCTGCAACAAGTGTGGAGGTAGACACTCCCAAGAGCAGTGTGTAGGAGTTTTCGGGAACTGCAATATCTGTCAACAGCCAGGATACTTTGCTAAGGTGTGTCCTCAACGAGGTAAAGAACGAGCTCAGAGTGGGAGTTCTTCTAGACGTACAGCTCAGCCTGAGATGCATATTTCTGCGGTTCACTCCTTCTAGCCTCAGCAACAGAATAGACAGGGAGGTAACCCGAGTGCGAACCAACCTCCGAGACAGCAGGCACGAGTCTTTGCTCTGACTGAGGATCAGGCTCAGGCAGCACCTGACGATGTTATAGTAGGTTAATGTTCGATTTTTGGTTATTCTGCTCATGTATTGATAGATACGGGTGCGTCTCACTCTTTTATATCTGAGAAATTTGTTTTGATGCATGTCTTCACTTGCGAGCCTTTGCCTACTATAGTAGCTATTACTTCACCTTTGGGTGGGGGAATTGTGTCCGTAAGATTGGTTCGGAACTGTGAACTTATTTTCGAAGGTAACGTGATTAATTTCGGTTGTATTGTGCTTGGGTTGTCAAAATTTTACTGTATTATCGGTATAGATGCTTTGACAAAGTACAGGGCTACCGTTGACTATTTTCAGAAAGTAGTCCGTTTTAGACCGAAGATGGCAGAGGAGTGGAAATTCTTTGGTAAGGGTTCTCGATCTAGAATTTCTTTAATATTTATTTTGTCGATGACTCATTTGTTACAAAAAGGAGCAAAGGGATTCTTGATCTATGTAGTGGATGTCTTGAAATCTAGCCCAGAATTGGTTGATATACCAGTGGTTAGAGAATTTGCTGACGTCTTTCCGGACGAGATTCCTCGATTGCCGCCTATTCGAGAGATCGAGTTCAGCATCGATTTATTGTCAGGTACTCAACCGATTTCCAAAGCTCCTTATCGTATGGCACCGGTCGAATTGAGAGAATTGAAAGAACAACTTGAGGATTTGATTGCCT
The DNA here is from genome assembly GCF_033568475.1 of Henckelia pumila. NCBI lineage: Eukaryota > Viridiplantae > Streptophyta > Magnoliopsida > Lamiales > Gesneriaceae > Henckelia > Henckelia pumila. Next base: position 79,744,829 of record NC_133122.1, on the reverse strand, counting down.
AGGGATACATCAGACCTAGTGTGTCGCCTTTGGGTGCTCATGTTCTCTTTGTACGGAAGAAGGATGGTTCTATGCGGCTCTGTATTGATTACCGTCAACTGAATCAAGCGACGGTAAAGAACATGTATCCTTTACCCCAAATAGATGACCTTTTTTTATCAACTGCAGGGTTCTTCTGTCTATTCAAAGATTGATCTGAGGTCGGGATATCATTAGTTGAGAGTGCGAGAGGGAGATATTCCTAAGACCGCATTCAGAACGAGGTATGGTCATTTTGAGTTTATAGTCATGCCATTCGGTTTGACTAATGCTCCAGAGGTTTTTATGGGTTTGATGAACCGTATCTTTCAGCGTTATTTGTATGAGTTTGTTATTATTTTCATCGATGATATTCTTATCTATTCGAAGAATCGTACTGACCATGCAGATTAATTGAGGATTGTTTTGCAGATTTTGCGTGCTGAACAGTTGTTTGCAAAGTTGTTTAAGTGTGAGTTCTGGTTGGACCGAGTTGTCTTCCTTGTCACAAATCCGATTACCCAGCTGACTCAAAATATTGCGCCTTTTATCTGGACTGCAGATTGTGAGACTAGTTTTGTTGATCTGAAGAAAAGACTGACCAGTGCTCCGATTCTATCTATTCCATCTGGTACTGGAGGTTTTACCTTCTTTTGTGATGCTTCTCATCGAGGCTTGGGTTGTGTTCTTATGCAGCATAAGCACGTGATAGCGTATGCATCGAGGCAGCTGAATCCGCACGAGACTCGTTATCCGGTTCATGATCTTGAACTTGCTGCGATCATATTTGCTTTGAAGATCTGGCGTCACTATCTTTATGGTGAGTCTTTCGAGATATTTTCTGATCATAAGAGCCTTAAGTATTTGTTTTCACAGGCAGAACTGAATATGAGACAGAGAAGATGGTTAGATTTGTTGAAGGATTTCGATTATGAAATCAAATACTACCCGGGAAAGTCGAATGTAGTTGCAGATGTCTTGAGCCGAAAGCTTTGTTCTTTATCTCTTTCTACTATCGGTGATTGTTGCACTTCTGGTTTGGAGTTTGAAACATATAGGAGGACTATCAGAGTTTTTTCTATTCAAACCGAGCCAGAGTTATTTATTATGATCAAGGAAGCACAGAAGTCTGATCCGATCACTCAGATTTCAGCAGAGAAAGCCTGATCTGGGCATCAGTCTGAATTCCAGGTTAGAGATGATGTGTGAGACCTCGGTTCTAAACAACTAATCTTGGGATTAGACAACACTAAGACATACAATAACCAAAGGTTAAAGCAATAAAAGAAATTTTATTTTTTTTAAAAAAGAAAACAGTGTCGCGCTCGATCCGGCAAAAAGCCAGGATCGAGCGCACCACTTCTCTCAACTCTCTGCCGAGAAAAATTAAGGTGCCGCGCTCGATCCGGCAAAAAGCCAGGATCGAGCGCACCATTTTTCTGAAACCTCTGCCTCAAACAAAACAGGGGCTGCGCTCGATCCTGGATTTTCCTAGGATCGAGCGCACCCTGGGCAGCAGAAACAAATCAGAACAGGGCAAGCTAACCAACTCAAACCAACAATATTCATAACAACATGCATCCATCCAAATTCAACATAATCTCGACTACTTGATACAAAATCAATTCTTCCAACTAGTACATAAAATTATGGAGTTCAACAACTGTTCAAAGTAGAGGATATGCAACAACAACATAACGATGAAGTTCGATATCTAAACATTTTCCAATCTAAACTAGATGAACATGCTGACACGACTTCTATACCGAGTCTCACTTCTACAACTTTCCCTCGGAGCTAACCATGCCTCTTCTGACTTGATCCTGCCCCACCTGTTGCCAAGTACACATACAAAACAAAGCAACAGCTGGATAACCGGTGAGAATGATAATCCCAGTAAAAGCAACATATCAAATATTGAATAAACATCATGCTATCAAGACAACATATTCAAGTCAAGGTTAATGATATGCATATCTTTAAAAACCAGGATATCGATTCTGATAAACAAGGGATTGCTGCTATGCTTTTGGGATCCCGAGGATGAGATCACGTAACAACCCACCGACTCTCCCAATCGAGGTGGTGCCACGTATCCCACTCCTCTAGACTTTGAGCAACCATAACGAGTATGCTAGCACTAGGCGAAATACTACAACCTAGGCCACTCAATCATAGTTCCCAAACGTCTAAACAAAAAGGGCGGTTCTGCCCGCTGAAATCAAAGTAGGCTCAAGATGAATGCATAACAGAAACATAAACATAAGCCACATAACAAAACTCAATCAATCAACAAAATACAAGTTCCTCATGCTAGAACAAGTATCGATGCAATATGTGATTTAAAAAGGGAAACTCGAGAACCAACAGTCCCGAGTATGCTATCCCGCTACGATGACTGCTTTTACCTTTCAAGGCAGTAGTTCCAACTTCTGGAAAGCTACAACAAAAGATTGTTTCAATAACTATACAACCTAAACAACAATCAACGGTTCATGGAAATCTCTTTACCGTTCTTCGTCCAACTCTCGACGATCCAATGCTGCTAACACAGGGCTCGACAACTTCAACGAATCTGTACGAATACAAGAGATGATTGATCAATAGCCACGATCAACTTTCAAGCCAAGTTCATAACTCAAAACGGTTCGAAACTCCAAAACTCAAACCAACGGCATAACGACTATAACTGAAAAAACCGGCAACGCAGACAGCAGTTCAATACCGATATCAACTCAATTGAATGCTAATACAACAACAACAAGACAAACCCATCAAATCTCAAAATCATGATTTTTGAAAATAGCTTCCGAAAATCATAACAATTTCGAACGTCGCTCTAATTCAAAACAAACAGATAATAAACGATCAGAACTCCGCTAAGAATAACATACTAGAATCTAAATCGATTCTAACAACCTCCGAAAAATAAAACATATCCGATCGGAGAAATACTTACGGTATAACGGAGCTCTCACTGCAGTGATCACTAATCTTCCTTCAGAAATAAATTCCAACGGACGGATCGAGCTCGGAATGAAATCACAAAGCTCAAAATCTCAAAAGGGGCGCTTCAATGGAGTCTCTCGGTTGGGAGGAAGATGAAGAATGAATGACCAAGTCAATACAAGTGTAGATAATATATAAAATCCCATATTTGCATTTTAGTCCCTGAAATTTCCAAAATTTGCAAAAAAGACCCTGATCAAAATCAAACTGGCTCGAGAACTCTGTAATCTCTGATTAACTCAATTAAACTCATTTAAGATAAAAGCAGGGCGTTACAATTCTCCCCCACTAAAAAGAGATTTCGTCCTCGAAATCAACGAGAACCACAACTCAAGATAGAATAAAGAACTAAAGACAGTAAGAAAAACTCACGTCATCCGAATAACTCTGGAAAACGCTGTCTCATGTTAGATTTTGTCTCCCAAGTTGCTTCCTCGACTCCGTGACGGCTCCACTGCACTTTCACCAACGGAATCAACTTGGTTCTGAGTTGCTTCTCCTTCCGATCAAGGATCTGAATCGGTCGCTCAAAGTAGCTCAGAGTCTCGTCTAACTCGGCTTCGTCAGGCTGAAGGATATGAGAAGGATCTAGATGATACTTTCGCAGCATAGAGACGTGAAAAATGTCGTGAATACCAGATAAAGACGGAGGAAGTGCAAGTCTGTAAGCAAGATCGCCTATCTTCTCGAGAATCTCGTACGGCCCGATGAATCTCGGAGATAACTTCCCTCTCTTACCGAATCTGACAGTGCCTCTGAACGGAGAAATCTTAAGAAAAACACGGTCTCCCTGCTCGAAACTGAGAGGTATACGTCTGACATTCGCATACTTCGCCTGTCTATATTGAGCTGACTTCATTCTGGTCTGAATGATCTTAACCTCCTCTGCCATATCTAGAAGCATTTTCGGCCCCAAATCTGGTGACTCGGACAAATCATCCCAAAACAGCGGAGATCGGAACTTCTTGCCGTACAAAGCCTCAAAAGGCGCCATACCGATACTCGCTTGGAAGCTGTTGTTGTAAGAAAACTCGACAAGAGGCAAAGAATCCTGCCAACTAGTGCCAAAGTCTAGCACCACCGCTCGCATCATATCCTCTAACGTCTGGATAGTCCGCTCTGACTGTCCATCTGTCTGAGGATGATAAGCTGTACTCAGATACAATCGAGTACCAAGTGCCTCCTAAAGACTATGCCAGAAGTGCGAAGTGAATCTAGGATCTCTGTCTGAAACGATCGAATTCGACACACCATGCAATCTCACAACATTGCTAACATACAACTCAGCCATCTCATCATGATGATACGTCATCTTGTACGGAATAAAACAAGCAGACTTCGTCAATCGGTCGATCACTACCCAAATAGCATCGTATCCTCGAACGGATCGTGGTAGCTTCGTGACGAAATCCATAGAAATGTGATCCCATTTCCATTCAGGAACAGATAGGCTGTGCAAAAGACCTCCTGGTCTCTTCCGCTCTGCTTTCACCTGCTGACAATTCAAACACCGAGATACAAACCTTGCTATGTCGCTCTTCAATCTCTTCCACCAGAACTGACTCTTCAGATTGTTGTACATCTTACGACCTCCAGGATGAATACTGAACCGACTGCAATGAGCCTCTCGGAGAATACGCTGTCTCAACTCCGCAATATCTGGCACAACGAGACGGTTATTCACAAACAAGACGTCATCTCTAACCTGGAATTCAAACTGATGCCCAGATCTGACTTTCTCTACTGAAACCTGAATGCTCGGCTCAGACTTCTGTGCTTCTCTGATTGCAACAAACAACTCCGGTTCGGCCTGAATAGCAAACACTCTGATAGTCTCCCTATCTGTTTCAAACTCTAAACCAGAAGTGCAACAATCATCGATCAACTGAAAAACACCAATAGTAGAAAGAGATAAAGAACACAGCTTTCGACTCAACGCATCTGCAACTGCATTTGACTTCCCGAGATAATACTTGATTTCACAGTCAAAATCTTTCAACAGATCCAACCATCTTCTCTGTCTCATATTCAGCTCCGCCTGTGAAAACAAGTACTTAAGGCTCTTATGGTTAGAAAAGATCTCGAAAGACTCACCATAAAGATAGTGACGCCAGATCTTCAGAGCCAAGACGATCGCAGCTAGTTCAAGATCGTGAACCGGATAACGGGTCTCGTGCGGTTTCAGCTATCTCGATGCATACGCTATCACAGGCTTATGCTGCATAAGAACACAACCCAAGCCTCGGTTAGAAGCATCACAATAGACTGTGAAACCTCCAGTACCCTTCGGAATAGAAAGAATTGGAGCACTGGTCAGTCTCCTCTTCAGATCAACAAAGCTAGCCTCACAATCTGGAGTCCCAACAAAAGGCGCATTCTTCTGAGTTAGCTGGGTAATTGGCTTGGCAATAGACGAGAAACCCTCGATGAAACGACGGTAATAACCAGCTAAACCCATGAAGCTTCGGATCTCAGGTACTGATGTAGGTCTAGGCCAATTCATAACTGCTTCAATCTTGTTGGGATTGACAGAAATCCCATCTTCAGAAATAATGTGACCGAGAAAGACAACTCGATCCAACCAGAATTCACACTTAGACAGCTTGGCAAACAACTGCTCAACTCGCAAAATCTGCAGTATGGTCCTCAAGTGCTCTGCATGTTCAGTACGGTTCTTTGAGTAGATAAGAATATCATCGATAAAGATAATGACGAACTCATCTAAATGGCGCTGAAAGATACGGTTCATCAAACCCATAAAAATCGCTGGAGCGTTGGTCAAACCGAACGACATGACTATAAACTCAAAGTGACCATACCTCGTCCTGAATTCGGTCTTAGGAATGTCTTCCTCTCGCACTCTCAACTGGTGATAACCTGACCTCAGATCAATCTTAGAGTAGACAGAAGAACCTTGCAGTTGATCAAAAAGGTCATCTATTCTGGGTAAAGGATACCTGTTCTTGACTGTAGCCTGATTCAATTGGCGGTAGTCAATACAGAGTCGCATAGAACCATCCTTCTTCCGAACGAATAGAACTGGAGCACCCCAAGGCGATACACTAGGTCTGATGTATCCCTTGGCAATCAAATCCTCAAGCTACTCCTTCAACTCTCTCAATTCAACAAGTGCCATACGATAAGGAGCTTTTGAAATAGGTTGAGTACCTGGCACTAAGTCAATGCTGAATTCGATTTCTCGAATAGGTGGCAAACCAGGAACATCTTCCGGGAATACATCCGCAAATTCTCTAACCACCGGTAAATCTACCAGAGCTGGGCTAGATTTCAGTACATCAACTGCATAAACCAAAAATACTTCTGCACCTCTAGTAGCAAACGAGTCATAGATAACACTGAAATCAAAGGAATTCTAGATCGAGAACCCTTATCAAAGAACTTCCACTCGTTCGCCATTTCAGGTCTGAACCTGACAACTTTTTGGAAACAATCGACTGTCGCCATGTACTTTGTTAATGCATCTATCCCGACAATACAATCAAAATCTGATAGTCCAAGTACAATACAATCGAATTTTAACAAATTTCCTTCAAAACACAGTTCACAGCTCCTGACTAATCTGACAGAAACAATTCCTCCACCCAAAGGTGAAGTAACAGCTACTACTGTAGGCAACAATTCAGTAGGCAAAGCATGTAATAACACAAATTTCTCAGATATAAAGGAATGGGAAGCACCTGTATCTATCAAGACATGAGTAGAATAACCAAAAATCGAACAGTTACCTGCTATGACATCGTCAGGTGCTGCCTGAGCCTGATCCTCTGTCAATGCAAAGACTCGTGCCTGCTGTCTCGGAGTCTGATTTGCACTAGAGTTACCTCCCTGTCTGTTCTGCTGCTGAGGCTGGAAAGAGTGCACTGCAGAAGACTGCCTCTCAGGCTGAGCTGCAGGTCTAGATGAACTCCCACTCTGAGCTCTATCTCTATTACGTTGAGGGCACACCTTAGAGAAGTGTCCCGGTTGCTGACATGTGTTACAATTGCCAAAGACTCCCACACACTGATCCGGTGAGTGTCTTCCTCCACACTTGCTGCAGTACAAGGATGATGACCCATAACTCGGTCCTGAACCGAATTGCTTCGAACCACTGGAACTGGACGAACTGTTCCCCTGTCTTTTGAGCTGTTTACCTCTTGCCTTGTACTGATCCTTTCTGTTTCCCCCACTGTTTCCACCTTCATACCTTTGCTGCTGTTTTTGATGCTGCGGTGGCTGATTCTGATACTGAGATGGTTGGTTCTGATACTGCCTCTGCTGCTGAGGTGCTACTTGATTACCTCTTTGCCTCCACAAGCCTGCTTCTGCTCCCTTTGTGTGATTCATGGCATCCGCAAAGTTTTCTGGCCTAGCAGTGTTCACCAAAGTGAAGATGTCAGGATTCAAGCCATTTATGAAGTGATCTGCCTTAGCTTCTTCATCTCCAGCAATTAGTGGTGTAAAACACAACATACTATCAAACTTGGCAACGTACTCTTCGATGTTCAGATTCCCTTGTCTCAAATTGGCAAATTCTGCTCCCTTGTCCTTACGGTACGAGATAGGGAAAAACCGCTTATAGAATTCAGATTTAAAAAGAGTCCAAGTAACTTCCGTACCTCTATTCTCTATTGCTTTCTTTGTCATGATCCACCAGCTCTTAGCAACCCCACATAGATGATGAATGACTAACCTGATTCTGCGGTCATCTGTGTAATCAATGGAATCAAACAGCTGATCAATATCATTCAACCAACTTTCACATTCAACTGGATTTTCTGAACCTAACAACAACGGCGGATTGAAAGGCTGAAACCTCTTCAGCAAGGTTTCCATAGGCGTTGCTGAAGCATCCAACTGATCAACTTCAGTGCTAGCTTGCTCAGTTGTAGGGATAACTGGCGGTGTGTTTCTGTTTATCACTCGACGAGGACCCATCTGATAATCAAAGGTTAGGACGCGAGATATCTCAATCGCTACAATCAGTGCCCTTACAACCGCTTGGAATACCGGATACCAGTCGATAACAGAAACAGATATATCTCAAGTAGATCATGCTTTATTAATTTAAATCACACAACCATGTAATTCAAATAATGCTCAAACAATAAAGCATGCTCGCATGGAATTAAGTACACAATAAAATAATTCAAACACATGCGAGAAGCCAATACATGCAGACTCGATCTACCCGCTCACTCTAGTTCGACCAAGAATCTTAACTCTCTGATACCACTTAATGTGAGACCTCGGTTCTAAACAACTAATCTTGGGATTAGACAACACTAAGACATACAATAACCAAAGGTTAAAGCAATAAAAGAAATTTATTTTTTTTTTAAAAGAGAACAGTGTCGCGCTCGATCCGGAAAAAATCCAGGATCGAGCGCACCACTTCTCTCAACTCTCTGCCGAGAAAAATTATGGTGCCGCTCTCGATCCGGCAAAAAGCCAGGATCGAGCGCACCATTTTTCTGAAACCTCTGCCTCAAACAAAACAGGGGCTGCGCTCGATCCTGGCTTTTCCTAGGATCGAGTGCACCCTGGGTAGCAAAAACAAATCAGAACAGGGCAAGCTAACCAACTCAAACCAACAATATTCATAACAACATGCATCCATCCAAATTCAACATAATCTCGACTACTTGATACAAAATCAATTCTTCCAACTAGTACATAAAATTATGGAGTTCAACAACTGTTCAAAGTAGAGGATATGCAACAACAACATAACGATGAAGTTCGATATCTAAACATGTTCCAATCTAAACTAGATGAACATGCTGACACGACTTCTATACCAAGTCTCACTTCTACAACTTTCCCTCGGAGCTAACCATGCTTCTTCTGACTTGATCCTGCCCCACCTGTTGCCAAGTACACATACAAAACAAAGCAACAGCCGGATAACCGGTGAGAATGATAATCCCAGTAAAAGCAACATATCAAATATTGAATAAACATCATGCTATCAAGACAACATATTCAAGTCAAGGTTAATGATATGCATGTCTTTAAAAACCAGGATATCGATTCTGATAAACAAGGGATTGCTGCTGTGCTTTTGGGATCCTGAGGATGAGATCACGTAACAACCCACCGACTCTCCCAATCGAGGTGGTGCCACGTATCCCACTCCTCTAGACTTTGAGAAACCATAACGAGTATGCTAGCACTAGGCGAAATACTACAACCTAGACCACTCAATCATAGTTCCCAAACGTCTAAACAAAAAGGGCAGTTCTGCCCGCTGAAATCAAAGTAGGCTCAAGATGAATGCATAACAGAAACATAAACATAAGCCACATAACAAAACTCAATCAATCAACAAAATACAAGTTCCTCATGCTAGAACAAGTATCGATGCAATATGTGATTTAAAAAGGGAAACTCGAGAACCAACAGTCCCGAGTATGCTATCCCGCTACGATGACTGCTTTTACCTTTCAAGGCAGTAGTTCCAACTTCTGAAAAGCTACAACAAAAGATTGTATCAATAACTATACAACCTAAACAACAATCAACGGTTCATGGAAATCTCTTTACCGTTCTTCGTCCAACTCTCGACGATCCAATGCTGCTAACACAGGGCTCGACAAATTCAACGAATCTGTACGAATACAAGAGATGATTGATCAATAGCCACGATCAACTTTCAAGCCAAGTTCATAACTCAAAACGGTTCGAAACTCCAAAACTCAAACCGACGGCATAAAGGTCATAACTGAACAAACCGGCAACGCAGACAGCAGTTCAATACCGATATCAACTTAATTCAATGCTAATACAACAACAACAAGACAAACCCATCAAATCTCAAAATCATGATTTTCGAAAATAGCTTCCAAAAATCGTAACAATTCCGAACGTCGCTCTAATTCAAAACCGACAGATAATAAACGATCAGAACTCCGCTAAGAACAACATACTAGAATCTAAATCGATTCTAAAAACCTCCGAAAAACAAAACATATCCGATCGGAGAAATACTTACGGTATAACGGAGCTCTCACTGCAGTGATCACTAATCTTCCTTCAGAAATGAATTTCAACGGACGGATCGAGCTCGGAATGAAATCACAAAGCTCCAAAGCTCAAAAGGGGCGCTTCAATGGAGTCTCTAGGTTGGGAGGAAGATGAAGAATGAATGACCAAGTCAATACAAGTGTAGATAATATATAAAATCTCATATTTGCGTTTTAGTCCTTAAAATTTCCAAAATTTGCAAAAAGGACCCTGATCAAAATCAAACCGGCTCGAGAACTCTGTAATCTCTGATTAACTCAATTAAACTCATTTAAGATAAAAGCAGGGCGTTACATGATGTTTTGTTTGTGAATAATCATATTGTTGTGCCCGATGTTTTGGAGTTGAGGCAGCGTATTTTTCGAGAGGCACATTGCAGGTGAAAGTAGAGAGCGATGTCACAAGATTTGTATCTCGATGTTGAACTGTCAGCAGGTGAAAGCAGAGAGGAAGCGACAGGGTGGTCTGTTGCATAGTTTAGCTGTTCCTGAATGGAAGTGGGATCACATTTCGATGGATTTCGTCACGAAGCTACCGCGATCTGTTCGAGGATGCGATGCTATTTGGGTAGTGATCGATAGATTGACGAAGTCTGCTTGCTTTATTCCGTACAGGAAGACGTATCTTCACGATCAGATGGCTGAGTTATATGTTAACAATGTTGTGAGATTGCATGGCATGCCGAAGTCGATAGTTTCAGACCGAGACCCTAGATTCACTTCGCACTTTTGGCACAGTCTTCAAGAGGCACTTGGTACTCGATTGCATCTGAGTACATCATATCATCCTCAGACCGAAGGACAGTCAGAGCGGACTATCCAAATTTTAAAGGATATGCTTCGAGCAGTAGTGATAGACTTTGACACTAGTTGGCAGCATTTTTTGGCTCTTGTCGAGTTTAGTGACCCTTACCTGGATCACCTACTAAACAGAACTTAGGCATGCAATTAATTTAATAAAACAGTTATCAGAATAAACTTTCGGAAACCATAAATAAATACAATCCCAAGGAAAGGAATCTGTAATTTATCCAAATATTATACAACCAAATCGAATAGCTGTATCAACCCAAAACAACAGAAATAAAACCTAGACGAAGCTCCAGCTGGCCAACCACTGCCTAGCCCCTCTTGGATCCACCAGCCTCGTCCAATCGCAAACCTGCCCCATGGAATAGGGTGTCCAGAAACACAAAGTACGAGACATGAGTATAAAACGCTCAGCACGAGAGTATGAGTATACATGCATGCAAAGTGAACTCCCTATAAACTCGAGGTCAAGGATCAGATAACAGAGACAGACCGGGACCTGGTATGTAGCACGCTGTGCCGTCGCTTCAGGAGGTGGCTCCCATACCATAATACCAGTGGATATGCCGGACCCAAATCGATGGAAGTCCAACCACTAATAGGATAGGGAAAAACCCTACTAACAGACATCTCGAAGGAGATAACTCAGTATGCAAATGAATGCAGCATAAATCAATGACATATAAACCATGCAGTCACATAATACATGCATACTCAGTCAGGATATCTCGAACAGTACTACCGTACCTCAAATCAGTGCAAGCTCTACCAACTCTAGGTCCACGCCTATAGTCTGCTCTACACTGCCAAATGATACTACTATCATTATAGTGCTCTAAAAGCCTTAACTAAGCTATAGCATACTCCTAAATATTTATAGGAAGCAAAAGCTATACCTTCGTCCGTCGTTAGCCCTTTGCTGTAGAGTGCCTCAAAACTAGGCCACAGCTCCGCTACAACGCCTGGATCGCTATGCCACTTCCGGCATTCCCACGGGACACCTAGAATTTCCTAGATCTGAGTTAGAAGGCTAAGAAACTTAGAGAGAAGAGAGGGATCGGTGCACTCAAAAATGAGCTCGGCACTCCCTATTTATCGACGGAGTTCGGATCATCCGAACTGGGCTTCGGGTCGTTCGAACACGTTCGGGTCGTCCGAACTGGGCTTCGGGTCGTTCGAACCTGATATTACGTCATTGCTTACGTTAGCATGATGATGTCATCCATGACGACTATCGGCAGCACGTTCGGAGTGTCCGAACCACTCTTCGGATCGTCCGAACCTTGACTTTGGACCGTCCGAACCTTGATGACCCTCAAACCATTTTCAAGTGTTTTGAATCCAATTCCGGACTCCGTTATCCCATTAAGAGTTCCCTTAATCACGTTTACTCTTAACTAGTAGGATTAATGAATTGATTAACACTTAATCACTGATTTCGGGTACGGGCCACTACATTCTTCCCCACTTAAGATGTTTCGTCCTCGAAAACAGATCTTAAGTACTGAATGTAAAACAGAAATCAGAAACATTCTTTATTCCAGTCAAACGCTTACAGAGTTTACAACTTAAACCGAAATTAAAACAACTCAGGATGGTCTTCACGCATCCTGTCCTCAAGCTTCCAAGTAGCTTCCTCAGTGCCTCGGCGCTGCCACTGAACTAAAACCAGAGAAATGACTTTGTTTCGCAAAACCTTATCCTTATAATCCAGGATACGAATAGGTTTCTCAACATAAGTCAAATACTTGCTCACCTGAACCTCAGACCGCTGCAGAATATGAGATTCATCCGCCACATACCTTTGCAACAGAGATACGTGGAACACGTCGTGAATACTGGAAAGATGCAGTGGCAAAGCTAGTCGATAAGCCAAATCGCCAATGCTCTCCAAGATCTCAAATGGACCGATAAACCTGGGAGACAACTTGCCCTTAAGGCCAAATCTGAGAATCTTGTGGAAAGGTAATACTCTCAGAAACACTTTCTCCCCGACATCGAACTGCAAAGGCCTACGCTTGATATTAGCATAGCTGGCCTGACAATCCTGTGCAGTCTTAATCCGTTTCTTGATCTGATCAACAATGTCTATCGCCTGCTGGATAAACTCCGGTCCCTCAGCCTGTCTCTCCCCCACTTCTTCCCAGAAGAGTGGAGTACGACAACGTCGCCCGTACAATGCCTCAAAAGGTGCCATCTCAATACTAGTATGATAGCTGTTGTTGTACGCGAACTCGATCAATGGCAAATGATCCTGCCAGGCTAAACCAAAATCCATGACGCACGCTCTAAGCATATCCTCCAAAGTACGGATAGTGCGCTCCGACTGACCATCAGTCTTCGGATGATAGGCAATACTCAAACTGAGAGTAGTACCCATCGCACGCTGAACACTCCCCCAGAATCTAGAAGTAAACCTGGGGTCCCGATCGCTGACAATGCTCACAGGCACTCCATGAAGTCGAACGATCTCCTGAATGTACATCCGTTCCATGCGATCCACAGAGTACTCTCGGCTATAGGCAATGAATTGCGCTGACTTGGTGAGTCGGTCTACCATAACCCAGATATCATCACAGTTCCTCGGGGATACCGGCAAATGGGTCCCAAAGTCCATTGTGATAAACTCCCAATTCCATTCAGGAATAGGCAGACTGTGAAGCAATCCTCCAGGTCGTCGGTGCTCTGCCTTGACCTGTTGACACACCAAACATCTCGAAACAAACTGATAAACACTGCGTTTCATTCCCTTCCACTAGAAACGAGTACGTAGATCCTTGTACATCTTGTTGCTCCCAGGATGAATACTCAACTTAGTGCGATGTGCCAGAGACAAAATCTCCTCTCGCAACTCTTCATCCTGCGGAATCACAAGTCTACCAGACAAACACAGAAAGCCATCTGATTGATAGTGAAATCCAGATGAGCTACCCTCGTTAGCTAGACGAGCCAAACGCTAGGTCTTTGAATCAGACATCTGAGCATCTTGAATCCGCAAATACAAAGCTGGCTCAGATAGTATCACAAACATCTGGATACTCTGCATACCTTTCTTATGCTTGAAGGTATATCCCGAAGTACAACAGTCACTGATCGCACTAGACATCGAACAAGTCTGAAGTACGGATAGTCGCACCTTGCCACTCAATGCATTAGCGGTGAGATTAGCAGCTCCCGGATGGTACTTAATCTCACAATCATAGTCCTTAAGTAAGTCCATCCAACGTCTCTGCCTCATGTTCAACTCCGCCTGAGTGAACAAATACTTGAGACTCTTATGGTCGGTGAAGATCTCAAATTTCTCGCCATACAGATAATGACGCCAGATCTTCAAAGCGAACACAATGGCTGCTAACTCCAAATCATGGACTGGGTAGTTGTCCTCGTGAAGCTTCAGCTGTCTAGAAGCGTATGCGATCACATGCCCATTCTAAGTCAGGACACAACCTAACCCCTGAAGAGAAGCATCAGTGTATACCACATACCCTCCAGATCCTGACGGTAATGCCAACACCGGCGTAGAAGTCAACCGCCGTCGAAGCTCACAGAAATTCTCCTCACACTCGGAGGACCACTCAAAATCAACACCCTTGCGGGTAAGCTGCGTAAAAGGTCGAGCTAGCTGAGAGAAGTTCAGAATGAAGCGACAATAATACCCTGCTAGACCCAGAAAACTACGGATCTCGCAACCGTCGTCGGACGCGACCAATTAAGCACCGCCTCAATCTTGCTTGGGTCAACAGAAATCCCCTCCCTGGATATGATATGGCCAAGAAAGACCACTCGATCCATCCAGAACTCACACTTGCTCAGCTTGGCGTACAACTGCTCATCTCGAAGCATCTGCAGTACCAACCGCAAGTAAGAAACATGCTCTTCCGTATTACGCGAATACACCAAGATGTCGTCAATGAAGACCACGACAAACTTGTCCAAATACTCCCTGAAGACACGGTTCATCAGATCCATGAATATTGCCGGCGCATTAGTCAAACCAAATGGCATCACTAGAAACTCGTAATGCCCATAGAGAGTACGGAATGCAGTCTTGGCTACGTCCTGATCACGGACTCTCAACTGATGATAACCAGATCTCAAGTCAATCTTGGAGTAAACTGACGTGCCCTGTAGCTGATCAAACAAGTCATCAATACGAGGCAACAGATACTTTTTCTTCACAGTGACTCGATTCAGCTGCCGATAGTCAATGCACATCCGCATCGACCCATCCTTCTTCTTTACAAAAAGAACAGGAGCTCCCCAAGGAGATACACTAGGACGAATGTACCCCTTGTCCAAAAGATCCTGTAGCTGATTCTTCAATTCACGCATCTCTGACGGAGCCAGACGATACGGTGCTTGAGAAATAGGTGAAGCACCCGGCATCAACTCTATGCCAAACTCGACTTCCCTAGCAGGAGGAAAACCCGGAATCTCATCAGGAAAAACATCTGGGAATTCATCTACAACAGGATTACTCTCTATCCCAATGCTCTCAGCGGACAAATCAACTGCATAGATAAGGTAGCCTTCCCCGCCAGACTCTAGAGCTCGACAGGCTCTCAAAGCTGATACCAAAGGCATCGGGGGTCGCGCTCCCTCTCCATAAAAAAACCAGCTCTCACTCCCTTCCGGATGAAAGCGTACTAATCTCTGATAGCAGTCCACTGAAGCTCGATAGGTAGTCAACATATCTATCCCCAGAATGCAATCAAAGTCATCCATCGCCAGGACCATGAGATTCGCAATCAAAATGTTACCCTAGAATTCTAAAGGGCAACCCATCACTAGACGCTTAGCCAAAGCAGATTGGCTCGTCGGAGTAGAAACAGACATCACTACATCTAGTGCAATGCATGATAACTTATGCCTCTTTACAAAACGTGCAAAAATGAAGGAATGAGATGCACCAGTGTCAATAAGTACAAGAGCAGGTATACCATAAAGCAAAAATGTACCTGCGATGACTTTCTCATTCTCCTCCACTGCCTGATCATGTCTCAGGGCAAATACCTGGCTAGAAGCTCGAGGCCTCAAATGAGAACTCCCAGCAGGCTGTCCCTGCGACCTCTGCTGAACGGTGGCCTGAGAACCAGATTCTGAACCAGAACCAGAACCAGAACTAGAACCGCCTCCCCCAGATAGTGGACAATCCCTCTGGATATGACCAGTCTCTCCACAATGGAAACAAGCTCCAGAAGCTCTACGGCACTTGTTGGATGGATGGTTCTTCCCACAGTGATCACACTTGTCCTTATTACCGAAACGGACAACACCAGCAGAGCCAGTGGAAGAAGAAGTAGATCCAGACTTCTTGAAAGATTGGGCACGGGGACCCAAAGAACTAGCAGGTCTCGACTGAGAGAAAGACCTATTCCGCCTAATGCTATCCTCCGCCTGGTGACAACGGCTCACCAAACCCTCGTAGGACATGTCGTCGCCAACCGCCACACGGTCATGAATCTCAGGGTTAAGGCCCTGAAGGAACAGATTATACTTCATCCCAGAGTTGTCAGCAATCTCGGGGCAATAGGATAGCAAATCAAAGAACTTCTGCTGATACTCATCGATAAACATGGCTCCCTGCCGCAGACTCAGTAGCTCGCCTGCCTTCGACTGTCGGAGTGCAGGAGGGAAATATAGCTTCTGAAAAGCTGTGCGGAACTCGGCCCATGTGGCCACTCCTCTCGTCGCAATAAAGGGTGCAGAAGTAAACCTCCACCACCTACGGGCTCGCCCATCTAGAAGATAGCCAAGGGTCTCCATTTTCTGCTCCTCGGTGCAGTGGAAAGTCTGAAAAGTCGTCTCCATACGGTCTAACCAATTCTCCGAATCCTCCGGAGACTCACCTCCAACTAAGGGCTTAGGACCCATCTGCAGAAATCGCCGTACAGTGAAACGATCCTCATCATGATGACGATGATGATGGTCCCGACGACGCTCACGATCGTCATCTCCCCAGCGTCCACCTCCACTACCATGGCTACTCTGGTCATCGTAGTTCGCCATCTACAAAAGCACCTCACGGTTACCTTATGCAGAGTCTAAATCCCAAGAATACTATGCATGCTCTGATACCATAAATGTAGTGACCCTTACCTGGATCACCTACTAAACAAAACTTAGGCATGCAATTAACTTAATAAAACAGTTATCAGAATAAACTTGCAGAAACCATAAATAAATACAATCCCAAGGAAAGGAATCTGTAATTTATCCAAATATTATACAACCAAATCGAATAGCTGTATCAAACCAAAACAACAAAAATAAAACCTAGACGAAGCTCCAGCTGGCCAACCACTGCCTAGCCCCTCTTGGATCCACCAGCCTCGTCCAATCGCAAACCTGCCCCATGGAATAGGGTGTCCAGAAACACAGAGTATGAGACGTGAGCATAAAACGCTCAGCATGAGAGTATGAGTATACATGCATGCAAAGTGAACTCCCTATAAACTCGAGGTCAAGGATCTGATAACAGAGATAGACCGGGCCCTGGTATGTAGCACGCTGTGCCGTCGCTTCAGGAGGTGGCTCCCATACCATAATACCAGTGGATATGCCGGACCCAAATCGATGGAAGTCCAACCACTAACAGGATAGGGAAAAACCCTACTAACAGACATCTCGAAGGAGATAACTAAGTATGCAAATGAATGCAGCATAAATCAATGACATATAAACCATGCAGTCACATAATACATGCATACTCAGTCAGGATATCTCGAACAATACTTCCGTACCTCAAATCAGTGCAAGCTCTACCAACTCTAGGTCCACGCCTATAGTCTGCTCTACACTGCCAAATGATACTACTATCATTATAGTGCTCTAAAGCTATACCTTCGTCAGTCGTTAGCCCTTTGTTGTCGAGTGCCTCAAAACTAGGCCACAGCTTCGCTACGACGCCTGGATCGCTATGCCACTTCCGGCATCCCCATGGGACGCCTAGAATTCCCTAGATCTGAGTTAGAAGGCTAAGGAACTTAGAGAAAAGAGAGGGATCGGTGCACTCAAAAATGAGCTCGGCACCCCCTATTTATAGACGGAGTTCGGATCATTCGAACTGGGCTTCGGGTCGTCCGAACACGTTCGGGTCATCCGAACTGGGCTTCGTGTCGTCCGACCCGATATTACATCATTGCTTATGTCAGCATGATGATGTCATCCATGACGACTGTCGGCAGCACGTTCGGAGCGTCCGAACCACTCTTCGGATCGTCCGAACCCTGACTTCGGATCGTCCAAACCTTGATGACCCTCAAACCATTTTCAAGTGTTCTGAATCCAATTCCGGACTCCGTTATCTCATTAAGAGTTACCTTAATCACGTTTACTCTTAACTAGTAGGATTAATGAATTGATTAACACTTAATCACTGATTTCGGGTATGGGCTACTACATCGAGTTTTCTTACAACAACAGTTATCAAGCGAGTATCGATATGACACCTTTTGAGGCTTTGTATGGTAAGAAGTGTCGATCTCCTTTTTTTTGGGACGATGTGTCTGAGTCACCTGATTTGGGACCGGATATGCTTCGAGATATGGCAGAGCAAGTAAAGATCATTCAGACGAGAATGAAGTCAGCTCAGGATAGACAGACGAAGTATGCGAATATCAGACGTAGAACTTTGAGTTTCGATCAGGGAGACCGAGTTTTCTTGAAGATTTCTCCTTTCAAAGGCACTGTTAGATTTGGGAAGAGAGGGAAATTGTCTCCGAGATTCATCAGACCGTATGAGATTCTCGAGAAGTTAGGTGATCTTGCCTACAGACTTGCACTTCCTCCATCTTTATCTGGTATTCATGACATTTTTCACGTCTCTATGTTGCGGATATATCATCCAGATCCTTCTCATATTCTTCAGCCTGACGAGGCCAAGCTTGACGAGATGCTGAGCTACTTTGAGCGACCTATTCAGATCCTTGACCGAAAGGACAAGCGGCTCAGAACCAAGTCGATTCCTTTGGTGAAAGTTCAGTGGAGCCGTCACGAAGTCGAAGAGGCAACTTGGGAGACAGAGTCAGATATGAGACAACGGTTTCCAGAGTTATTTGGATGACGTGAGTTCTTCTTTTTGTCTTAAGTTCTTTATTCTATATTATGTGATTGATTCTTATTGATTTCGAGGACGAAATATCTTCTTAGAGGGGGAGAATTGTAATGCCCCGAAATTATCTTAATTGAATTTATTTGAGATAATGGGAGATTATAGAATTAAGATCCAATTTGATTTTGATCAGGGTTTATTTTGCAATTTTTGGATTTTTCAGGGACTAAAATGCAAATCTTAACTTTATTAGATATTTATACAAGAGTTTGACTTTTCCTTCACTCCACCTTCTCCCCCATCTCGCCTCCCTCCATTTTTGAGCTTCCAAATGACATCTTCAAGATTTATTCTTCGGTTTCCGGTCGATCCGTCCGGTAGAATTTAATCCGAAGTTAGTTTAGCGATCCCGACAGCGAGAGCTTCGTTCTATAGTAAGTTTTTCTCCGATCAGTCATATTTCTATTTTCGGATCTTGTTAGAATAGATTGAATTTTGGTTATGATGTTCTCGATCTAGTTCTTATCATTTATTCTCAGTCGATTTTGAAAAAGAGCGTCGTTCGGAATTGTTATGATTTTTGGAAGCTTATTTCTAAAATGGGAGTTTTGTGATTTGTTGGATTGGAATTTTTATTGATGTTTTAGCATTGTATTGAGTTCATTGTGATGCTATACTGCTGTCTGTGTTTCCGGTTTGATCAGAATATAGTCGTTATGCCGCCGGTTTGAGTTTTGGGATTTTGATTCGTTTGATTTGTCGAACCATGGGCAGTTGGGTTTGATTGTCGTTTTTGATCTAATTTTGCCTTCGTGTAGATTTTTTTGAAGTTGGTTGAGCCCAAAGTTAGCAGTAATCGATCGTCAAAGAGTTGGACGAAGAGAGTTTACCTTGAGCCTTTGTTGTTTTTGGTTGTATGGATTTTGATATAAACTATTATTGTAGCTTATCCCAAGTTGGAGCTATTTGAATCAAAAGGTACAAGCGGACATCGTTTTAGTGGGATATAACGCTCAAGATATATGGTTCTTGAGTTTCCCTTAAATCACATACTTGCATCAATACTTGTTCCAGAATGGGGAACTTGTATTCCGTTGGTTTACTCTTGTTATTAGTTGATTTATGGATTAATGCTTGTGTTTTTATATGCATTCATCTTGAGCCAAATCTTTTATTTCAGCGGGCTGTATGGCCCTTTTTGTTTAGATGTTTTGGGGACTATATTGCGAGTGGCCTGGGTTGTAGAAGTTCACCTAGTGTCAGCATACTCCTTGTAGTAGCACCAAAGTCTAGGGGATGTAGATACGTGGCACCACCTCGATCGGGAGAGTCGTTGAGTTGTTACGTTATCTCATCCTCGGGATCCCAAAAGCATAGCAGCAATTCCTTGATTATCAGAGTTGATATCCCGATTTTAAAGACATGCATTTCATTCGTATTAACATTTAATATGTTGTCTGTATTTCATGTTATTGAGATATTACTTGTTATTGCATGTGGTGTTGCTTTTACTGGGAATATCATTCTTACCGGAGTTATCCGGCTGTTGCTTTGTTTTGTATGTGTACTTGACAACAGGTGGGGCAGGATCGAGTCAGCAGAGAATTGGTTAGCATCAAGATCAAGAGATAGAAGTGGGACTTGGTTTAGAAGTCGAACAACATGTCAATCTAGTTATAT
Organism: Henckelia pumila; assembly: GCF_033568475.1. NCBI lineage: Eukaryota > Viridiplantae > Streptophyta > Magnoliopsida > Lamiales > Gesneriaceae > Henckelia > Henckelia pumila. The sequence goes on along the minus strand of NC_133122.1, from coordinate 79,724,234 downwards.
GTTGGAACATGTTTAGAACTCGAACTTCGTTGATTATGTTGTATCGATTATGCAAGTATTGAGGTTTGTATGCTGTTTTTGCATGTATTTTGTACCTCATTATGTATTGAATGGATTTATGTAGTTGAAGTTGGTAAGTTCTTTTCTGGAAACATAATCTCAATGGTACTCACATAAATGTCTATAATTAAACTAAGCCCTACTGTTATTATATTCATTATGTAGCTTTTCGAGACATAATATTATTATTAGAAAAAATATCTATTTAACAATTACAAAAATTATGCAAATTATTATAAAATGAAAATGTGACTATGATATATATAGTCTTGCTATGCTGCCAACCAACCGTGCCAACCTCTGTGCCCACCGTGTGCAATGGCTGAGTGTTTTATACATGGTGGACACAAAGGTTGGCACGGGGGTGATGACTCTGCTCTTAGACATGCTCCTTCAAGGCATATCCTTCTTTGTCATCAAGTTGGCAGAAAATATATTTTAAGCATCAAATTCTTCTAGACAATCATCATTTTGCGTAATAGAAAAAATACATTAATAAGTATATCATTTTGATACAAATAATTTGTGGAATATTATATTTTTAGATAACATCATCCAAATTCGATTAAGTGAAATGATTGGTCGATCGCGCTTTAGAGTTCGTAACATTTACTTGCAAGTAATATATAATATGGTCCTTCATGACGTCAATTTCTTTCATAACGATCAGTCTCTATTATTCTTTTAACATTAAGATATCCACTCATTTTATTATAGGGGGTTCTTTGCCACTTCAGATGACTTGTATATTGTAACGTCCCAAACTCTAATGGAATGTGTAGTGACCCAATCCGGATCCACTACTAATCAAATATTAGTGCTTAATAAAGCATGCAATAACAGTAAATCAAATATAATTGCAGAAGCTTAATAAAAGCTGGCCGGCAGAATTCAACCGGCTAAAAAAATTTATAATTTACAACCCAAACGAATAAACCTCGATAAAAAAAATAAGCCTAACAGCTAAACCTGCTGTCTCTTAATTCCATGATAACTGACTCCACCGAGTCTCTGGATGTATTACCTGCACCTACACCTGTCTCGTCGAATGGGGTGTCCAGACAATAACAAAATACTGGACGTGATCACTACCGCTCAATACACTAGTACGGGTAAACATACAAACGTGATGCATGCAAATGAATGTCGGGGTATCATACTGAGAATTATATCCTGCTCAAACTAAGCGTCATGGTATGTAGAATGTTGGGTCGTTGCATCAGGAGGTGGCTCCCATACCATATAGAATGGACATATCCGGGTCCCAAAACTGTGGTTCCTATCCACACATGCAATAGGACTGAGCAAATCCCCTATACTGGGTAAGCCAACAATACTGGCTAAATCAGGATGTATGCACGTGTAGAATAACAGAAACATGCAATCATGGCACATAAATGCAACATATAAGCATGCATACCCGCTGGCAATATCAGTCAGTACTTATGTACTGACCGCTTCATTCGGTATTTACTAACAAGTGCACTAGGTCAAGTTATAGTAAATGGACAGAGAGTCCAAGTATCGATCCCACACAGACTGTAGTCAATTCTCAAGATTTAATTATTTAGCTTAATCTAGACAGAATAATAAATAGGAGTACAAAGAATTAAATAAAAATTCAATTATTAAAAATTAAAAAAAATAGATGAAAGATAAATTTAATTAAAACGAGACAACCAAGACACACGCATATACCAAACAAATTATGCAAACAAGTGGCAAATAAAGGATGCATATTTAATCATAAATCACAGCGAATTTTTCTAATTTATTTAACAGTCTATTTCTAGAACAGTTAAATCTATTCAAATATTGACGGATCAATCTTTCATAATTAAAATCAAATTCAAATGCATTAGGAATTATGAGAATTCAGTTTTCACCCAAAACCTCACTGAAACCAAATACTATTTCTAGTCGGTTTAACCATATGTCAATTATTGGAGCGATCGAAATCAATTCCTAATCTGTCGACTCAGAATAAAAAACAAGCAAGCAAACAATTGATCAGATCATTCACAAGCATAAAATATAAATCCAACAATCAATAATTTTGATAGAAATAAAAAAATCCCAAATCAAAATCCACATATTCGACATAAAATTGTTCGGCTCAATCTCGCCGTTTTGGTTGAAGAAAAATTACTCATCAAAAAAAAAAAGAAAGAAAAAACTAGAATGGAGCGTTATTCATATCTTCAATCTTCGCCTTAGCCGCCTCGATCTATGCGGCGTCTTCGAACCCCCTCAATATGCTCTTTTATTTTCTATTTATATGACTTGAAAAGCCCACGAAATAAAGCCCACAAAATAAGAATTTTAATTTTCGAAAATTTTATTTTTTCTGATTTTGCGACATGCACGGACCTTGGAAATGGGTTTGTGTCCACCTCCGGGTGCTCTCTGACTCAAATTATTTTTTTTTCGCGACATGTCCGGACCCCATTCCACATCCGTGCATGGGTCCGGGCATAAATCCATACCAGCGCAGTTTTCTTGAAAAAATCATATCTTGAGTTCTATCTATCGGATTGAGCCGAAATTTTGACACCAGCTTCAATGCATCTGGAATTGCATTTTGAACGGTGAAGATCGGATTTGGTTCTCTCTAGCATCAAAAATAAATTTTTTACCATTGTTGCTCCGTAATTCACTCTTGCGGCTCTTTTCTTGCTCCAAAAATCATGGTTTCTTCCCAAATTCCAACGAAAATCAACTCGGAGAGTGAAATGCACATTCAGGAGATTAATTATAAATAAAACATATAAAAAACACGTGAAACCAAATGAATACATTCCAAATAAACATAAAAATAACACAAAATAATGCACACAAAATGCACTTATCAACTCTCTCATACTTAAACCTTGCTCGTTCTCGAGCAAGATAAACAATGCAACAAACAACAAAGTAGGAACAGTTCATGGGAATTTTCCTCAGAGAAGTCACATGTCAAATTAAAACACCCTCGAATCTCCACAATACACCATCAGTTTAGTGTGAACGTGTGTATGTGAACTGTCGTTCCAGTTTCATGCAACTTTTAAAAAATCCGTTTTAAGACTGCTTAGCGACCTATTAACACATCATTACAAAGATCACTCACATGCATACATTCCTCCCAATTACCTTTAACAAACACACCTTCCTTGAGATAAATTATTACGCACCGCCCGATTTTGCACCTGAAAATTTTAAAGCCCCAATAATTACCCGCAAACTTAGCTATAACTGTGATAGGATTTGAATTTCAGTCCCCGTCTATAGACCGGATGAATCATTAACCTCATTGAATCCGCAGACTTAGTTTCAGACTATGAGATTAGGATTTCAATCCCTTGCCCGAAACCCAGATGGAGTTATTATTATTTTTTCAAAGAATTAAATTTTTAATTTTTTTTTTTATAAATTTGCATCAATTTCATTCTTAAAAATTATTTGTTGCACCCAAGATCATAAGTTTAACTGTCAGAGGATCATTAGAATTCAATAGACACAACTAAGAACACTTAGCACTTTGTTTCGTGCAATGGTCAAACAGACACAAATTTAATCAATTTTATCGCTACAATTCACTTGTCTAACATGAATGCTTAAAAATATCTATGGGTCAACCTACAGTTTCTCATGTCAAGTCAAGAGAAAAAATTAAAAATATTTTTCACAAAGTTTAAAACTTCATATCATCATTGGCTCCCAATTATCATCCTACTCAACCCACATGCAGAAAACAACAAAAATGACACGAACTATATGCAAACAAACTAAAACATGACAGATGCAACACAAACATGACAAACACTGAAATAAACTAGTCTATCCCCCATACTTATCCAAAGCATTGCCCTCAATGCTTCAGAACAATGAACATAATGCAAAACGAACAAATGAAAAGACGAAAATAAACACAATGAAAATAAAACAACACTCCCCTGGTCTATAATTCCACATCTCCTCCTCTGGCTGTATAACACGAACATCAACTTCTTTTAGTGGGGAAACATATTGCACATATAAAGGCGACGGGTAAGACGATGGATAAGCAAAAGATAATAAAAATAAAAAAACATTAAAAATAAAATAAATAAAACACTGGGTTGTCTCCCAGTCAGCGCTAAAGTTATAGTCTATCGCCCGACTATGCGGAATCAACCATCAAAGAGTGGCTGCCACCCATAGTAGGAATCATACGACTCTACGTATTGGTCTTTATTTCTTATGCCCTCAAGCTTGACGTGATATTGACATGGGAAGCTTGTCGGTCCAGCAATACTCGGTATGAATATTTTCTTTTTGAAGGAGACTCCGAATCTAGGCTGAAGCTCATAGAGGATGCAATATTGTGTAGTTGGCATCAATGGCAAGAATGGATCATCTAGTGGTGCACATTTGAAGATTATTAACGAGGTCAAATCCTTCGCCTTGTATATTTATTCCTCCTCCACTGTCAATTTTGGATCATCTTTGCATTCAAATTCCTCAAATAAAATTACCTCTTGATCTGGCTCAATTACGGTGGCAGGATCACATTCACATGCACATTGATCAACACAAATCGTTTCATTCTCTTGGTTGACATTAGGAATGAATTGCATCAGAAGATTAATTTTTTCATCCAAGAAAATCAAAGAATTGATGTGAGTTTCTGAAAATTTCTGGTTGATCTCTGACTGTTTATTAATAATGTCCTGCAACTGATTCAAAAATTCTTCAGAGTATGCTCCATTCTCCACGTTATGCTCAAGAGGTTGCTTTGAAAACTTTGGGTGGTGGGGTGTTGGAGGATATTGGCGACTCCAACCCTCCAGTGAAGAATCCCAATGCCAATAGTAGTCGAAATCTGTCATATCATTTAACAAGTGCATCGCACTGTTGTAATCTATGCTGAAAAAGTGACTACCAGTTGCCAAAGCTCCATATTCTACCCAACTTCTTGTTGTTTCATCCAATCCACCATAGAAAAAATCGAGTAAGCACCAATTTGAAAATTTGTGGAATTGGAATTTGTTATCCAAATCATTGAATCTCCCCCAAGCAGCATATAATAGTTCTGAGTATTGTTGGCCAAATCTTGTGAACACCTGTCGATGATCCATCTCCAAGTACCTCACAAAAAAAAGAAAATAAAATTAAAATTAAAATTAAAAATTAGGCAAAGGAACGAAAAGAGAGAAAAAAATGTCTACTCTCAAACAAATAATCTATCATAATATTAACCAAACAGTCCCTGGTAACGGTGCCAAAAACATAACCGACGATTTCGGTTGGAAAATTCTAGCAAGTGAACTAGGTAAAGTTATAATATAATTGGATAGAGTCCAAGTCGATCCCACAAAGACTATTGTTCAAATACTAAGATATAAATTATTCAATTTAATCTAGGCTAAATAAAATGAGGGATTTTTATGAATTTTCTACTAATTAAAATAAAATAAATTATTCTAAAGAAAAGATTTTAATTAAATTAAAATACAGAGTAAATTCAAGAGGAATTCAAACTTCAGAAAAATGACCAGGAACACACAACGGTACCAGACATCAATGATTGTCACGTATTGGATTTATCAAGCAAGAATTATTCATATTCATGACGAAATTCCCTAAAATAATTATGAATCTATTTCTAGAATTAATAATCCTATTTTCATTTAACAGTACAATTATTTCTAATTGAATTTAATTAAACAAAAATGCATTTGCAACTATGGAATTTCAGCTTTCGTCTAAAATCGCACACTGAAACCGAATACTATTTCTAGTCGGTTTAACCATGTGTTGATTAATATTTTTGAACCTAATTTCAATATCTTCTTTTTCAAGTCCAGATCGAACAACAAACATTCAATTAATTGTCCATATTAAAAGCAGGAATTATGCACAAATATTAATCAATAAATATAAAATAAATCAAAACATCAATCAATACATTCCATGAACAAAAATCAATAGTCCAAGTATCGATCCAACAGAGACCGTAGTCAATTTTTAAGATTTAATTATTTAGCTTAATCTAGACAGAATAATAAATAGGAGTGCTAAGAATAAATAAAAATTCAATTATTAAAAATAAATAAAAAATAAAATAACTGAAAGATAAATTTAATTAAAACGAGACAACCAAGACACACGCAGGTACCAAACAAATTATGCAAACAAGTGGCAAATCAAGGATCTAGATTTAATCTTAAATCACGGTGAATTCGCCTAATTTATTTAGCAGTATATTTCTAGAATAGTTAAATCTATTCAAATATTGACGGATCAATCTTTCATAATTCAAATCAAATTCAAATGCATTAGGAATTATGAGAATTTATTTTTCACTAAAACCGCATACTGAAACCGAATACTATTTCTTGTCGGTTTAACCATATGTCAATTATTGGAGCGATCAAAATCAATTCCTAATCTGTCGACTCAAAATTAATTAACAAACAAGCAAACAATTGATCATATTGGAATATATTTTACATTTATTGTATATTATGTTTCCTCTTATCTTGTAATCTTTATTATTTGTAATCTTTATCTTTCTTCAGTCTTTATTGTTGTATATAAACATCCTATGTAATCATTCTTGAGATATATGAAAATATTATTCTCTCATTAGTTTCTACATGGTATCAAGTGCCCACGGCCTACGCAATAAACACTAACCCTAGCCTCCAACCGTCGCCGCTGCTGCCGCTATCCCGTCACCAAAAAATATTCCTCTTTTTTTTTCGATCGACTCTATGGCTGTCACCGGCACTGTTTCTTCTCCGATCTCCTTCAATGTTGCTGCCCACGCGCCCTTGAAGCTCACCTCTTTGAACTACCTCTCTTGGCGACTATAGTTCACGAACCTCCTCACATGTCATGATCTCTTGGGCTTTATTGATGGTTCTCATCCTTGTCCGGCCAAGACCATCAACATGGCCGCCGCCGCCGCCACTCACTCTCTCAATCCTGAGTATACCTCCTGGATCCACCAAGACAAGTTGATCCTGAATATCATCATTGGATCGATGTATCCTTCATTGATTCCGTTTATTGCAACTACCATGCACCACCTCTGCTGCCGCCTGGAACACTCTTTCCCTCACGTATGGAAAGCCCACTCGTGGTCACATCACTCAACTCAAGACGCAACTTCAAAATCCGGTAAAGAGATCTTAGTCCATTACTGAATTTATGCAATTCATCAACTCCAAAGCTGATAAACTCGCTCTCATGAATGCACTCTCCATCCTCTGTGCATTGGGGGGGGGGGGGGGCGGTCAAGCGGCTCCTGTGCTACCTCAATGGTAAGCGTTCTTATGGTCTTCTTCTCTAGCGTCACAATTCTCTATCACTCCATGCTTACTGTAATGTGGACTGGGCTGGTGATGTGGATGATCGTACGTACACTGGTGCTTATATTGTGTTTATTGGTCCCAATCCTATTTCCCAGAGTTTTAAAAAGTAGGGGTCTGTTGCTCGTTCCTCTATGGAAGCTGAGTATCCTGTTGTCGCCTCTGCTGCTGCGGAGGTGTAATGGGTTGGTTCTCTTTTTGCTGAACTTGGTGTTGTTCGTGCATCCTCTAAGGTTCCTATCTATTATGACAACATTGGTTCTACCTATTTATGTGCAAATCCTGTGTTTCATTCTCGCATGAAGCACATTCCTTTGGATTATCATTTTTGTGAGACCTCGATTCTAAACAACTAATCTTGGAGTAAACAATAAATAAGCAAACAAGATCCAAGATTAAAGTAAAAGAAAGAAATATTTTTTTTTTCAAATGCCACGCGCTCATGCGAGATGGCGGGCTTCACCTCCAGCAACGGAGTTGGAGGCTCATGCTTGAGCGAGACAGAGTCTCGCTTGCGCGCGGGCTACCAAACCAGAGCCCAAGGAATGCTTCTTGGGCTCACGCGCGGGAAGCCTGGGCAAAAAAACTCAAGCATTTAAGAACTCCCGAGCTTGCTTCCGACATGCATTCAAATTCATAAACAACACAGGGTATGGAAATACGTGCAATATCAAATATCAATGCCAGAAACATGCTTTCGCAATATACCTAAGATCAATATAAAGTCTCGATCGATAGAAGTTATAAACATGCTTCGATACAATTATACAACTCCCAAAACACAAACGAGTTCGAATACATAATTGACTCCTAAACACAAAGGCCTCACTTCTATCAACTCAACCCCTAGCATGCTATCTCTGACTTGATCCTGCCCCACCTGTCACCAAGTACACATACAAAACAAAGCAACAGCCGGATAACTTCGGTGAGAAAAATATTCCCAGTAAAAGCAACATAACAAGAAAATAAAATAATATCACAACAACATGCTTTCAAGACAACATAATTCAAGTTAAGACGAATGAAATGTATGTCTTTAAAAACGGGATATCAACTCTGATAAACAAGGGATTGCTAATATGCTTTAGGGATCCCGAGGGTAAGATCACGTAAAAACTCACCGACTCTCCTAATCGAGCTGGTGTCACGTATCTCAATCCTCTAGACTTTGGTGCGACTGAGGAGTATGCTGACACTTGGTGAACTTCTACAACCCAGGCCACTCGCAACATTGCCCCCAAAATGTCTAAGTAAAAAGGGCCGTTCTGCCCGCTGAAATCAAAGGTTTGGCTCAAGATGAATGCATAAGAAAACATAAAGCATTAAGCCATATAAAAAAATTTCAATCAACAACAAAATATGAGTTTCACATGCTAAAACAAGTATTGATGCAATTATGTGATTCAATGGAAACTCAAGAACCAACTGTCTCGAGTGTGCTATCCCGCTAAACGACGACTTCTTTTACCTTTTACGGCAAGTAGCTCCAACTCTGGATACACTACAAAAGAGGTTATATCAAAATCTATACAACCTAAACAACAACAACGCTCAAAGTAAACTCTTTACCGCTATTCGTCCAACTCTTTGACGACCGAATACTGCTAACTCTGGGCTCAACAGACTTCAAACAGATCTGTATGGAGATGAAAAAGAACTAACATCATTCAACAACTCAAAACGCTTACTATACAACCACACAAACGATCCAATATTCCAAAACTCAAATCGGCGGCATAACGGCTATACACGGATCAAACCGGAAACACAGACAGCAGTATAATATCGATATCAACTCATATCAATGATAATACAACAATAAAGGCTCAAACCCAACAAATCTCAAAACTAAATTTTCAAAAGAGGCTTCCAAAAATCATAACAAATCCGAATGATGCTCTAATTCAAAACCGACTGAGAATAAACGATCAGAACACTGATAAGAAAAATATAACCGAAACTCAATCGATTCTAACAACATCCGAAAATAGAAGTCTAGCTGATCGAAGAAAAACTTACGATAGAACAAAGCTCTCGCTGCGGTGATCGCTAAACTGCCTTCAGAAATAAATTCCAACGGACGGATTGAGTAGAAACCGAGATTGGAAATCTTGAAAGAGGCGTTTTCTCTTAACAATGGTGGAGGAGGCGTGCAAGGGGAGGGAAGAAGATGATGGAGAAGTCAAGAATTCAAACCAAGAGTGGATAATATATAAAATCCATTAATTTCGTTTCAGTCCTTGAAATTTCCAAAATTTGCAAAATAGACCCTGATCAAAATCAAATCGGCTCTCGACTTCTGGAAACTCTGATTATCTCAAATAAACTCAATTAAGATAAAATTGGGGCTTTACAATTCTCTCCCTCTAAGAAGAGATTTCGTCCACGAAATCAATAAGAATTACAACTCATAAGATAGAATAAAGAACAAAAGATAGCAAGAATAACTCACGTCATCTGAATAACTCAGGAAAACATTGTCTCATGTCAGATTCTGTCTCCAAAGTTGCTTCCTATACTCTGTGACGGCTCCACTGCACTTTCACAAATGGAATCAACTTGGTTCTGAGCTGCTTCTCCTTCCTATCAAGGATCTGAATCGGTCGCTGAAAGTAGCTTAGAGTCTCATCAAGCTTGGCTTCGTCAGGCTAAAGAATATGAGAAGGATCTGGATGATACTTCCGCAACATAGAGACATGAAAAACGTCGTGAATACTAGATAAAGACGGAGGAAGTGCAAGTGTGTAGGCAAGATCGCCTAACTTCTCGAGAATCTCGTAGGGTCCGATTAATCTCGGAGATAACTTCCCTTTCTTTCCAAATCTAACAGTGCCTCTAAAAGGAGAAATATTAAGGAAAACTCGGTCTCCCTGCTCGAAACTCAGAGGTCTATGTCTGATATTCGCATACTTTTCCTGTCTATCCTGAGCTGACTTCATTCTAGTCTGGATGATCTTAACTTGCTCTGCCATGTCTCTAACCATATCCGGTCCCAAATCAGGTGACTCGGACACATTATCCCAAAAAAAGGAGATCGGCACTTCTTGCCGTACAATGCCTCAAAAGACGCCATACCAATACTCGCTTGGAAGCTGTTGTTGTAAGAAAACTCGACAAGAGGCAAAGAATCCTACCAACTAGTGCCAAAGTCTAGCACTACTGCTCGAAGAATATCCTCTAACGTCTGGATAGTCCGCTCTGACTGTCCGTCGGTCTGAGGATGATAAGTTGTACTGAAATGCAATCGATTACCAAGTGCCTCCTGAAGACTGTGCGAAAAGTGCGAAGTGAATCTAGGGTCTCGGTCTGAAACGATTGACTTCAGCACACCATGCAATCTCACAACGTTGCTAACATAAATCTCAGCCATCTGATTGTGATGATACATCATTCTGTACGGAATAAAACAAGCAGACTTCGTCAATCGGTCGATCACTACCCAAATAGCATCGCATCCTCGAACAGATCGCGGTAGCTTTGTGATGATATCCATAGATATGTGATCCCATTTTCCATTCAGGAACAGATAGACTGCGCAACAGACCACCCGATCGCTTCCTCTCTGCTTTCACCTGTTGACAGTTCAAACATCGAGATGCAAACTCACAACATCACTCTTCACTCCCTTCCAACAAAACTGATTTTTCAGATCGTTATACATCTTACGGCCTCCAGGATGAATACTAAACCGACTGCAATGAGCCTCTCGGAGAATACGCTGCTTAAAATCCAAATTATCAGGCACAAAAATACGGTTATTCACAAACAAAACATCATCTCTAACCTGGAATTCAGACTGATGCCCAGATCTGACTTTCTTTACTGAAATCTGAATGCTCGGATCAGACTTCTGTGCTTCCTTGATCAAAATGAATAACTCTGGTTCGACTTGAATAGCAAACACTCTGATAGTCTTCCTATCTATTTCAAACTCTAAACTAGAAGTGCAACAATCGTCGATCAACCGAGAAACACCGATATTAGAAAGAGATAAAGAACAAAGCTTTTGGCTCAAGGCATCTGCAACTGCATTCGACTTTCCCGGTTAATACTTGATTTCACAGTCGAAATCCTTCAAAAGATTTAACCATCTTCTCTGTCTCATATTTAGTTCTGCCTGTGAAAACAAATACTTAAGGCTCTTATGGTCAGAAAAGATCTTGAAAGACTCACCATACAGATAGCAACGCCAGATTTTCAAAACAAATACAATCGCAGCGAGTTCAAGATCATAAACCGGATAATGAGTCTTGTGCGGCTTCAGCTACCTTGATGCATACGCTATCACATGCTTATGCTGCATAATAACACATCCCAAGCCTCAGTTAGAAGCATCGCAATACACGGTAAACCTCCAATACCTTTTGAAATAGAAAGAATCGGAGCACTGGTCAGTTTCCTCTTCAGATCAACAAAACTAGCTTCACAATCTGCAGTCCAGACAAAAGGCGCATTATTCTGAGTAGGCTAGGTAATCGGCTTGGCAATAGATGAGAATCCCTTGATGAATCGGCGATAATAACCAGTTAAACCCATAAAGCTTTGGATCTCAGGCACTGATGTCGGTCTAGGACAATTCATAACCGCTTCAATCTTGCTGGGATAGACAGAAATCCCATCTCCTGAAATAATATGACCAAGAAAGACAACTTGATCCAGCCAGAACTCATACTTAGATAGCTTGGAAAACAACTGTTCAACCCGCAAAATCTGCAAGATGATCCTCAAATGCTCTGCATGGTCAGTACGGTTCTTTGAGTAGATAAGAATATCATCGATGAAGATAATAACAAACTCATCTAAATAACGCTAAAAGATACGGTTCATCAAACCCATAAAAACAGCTGGAGCGTTAGTCAAACCGAACGGCATGACTATTAATTCGAAATGACCATACCTCATCCTGAATGCGGGCTTAGGAACATCTTCCTCACTCACTCTCCGCTAATGATAACCCGACCTCAGATCAATCTTCGAGTAGACAGAAGAACCCTACAGCTGATCAAAAAGGTCATCTATTTATGGGTAAAGTTTACATGTTCTTTACCGTAACTCGATTCAATTGGCGGTAGTCAATACAAAGCCACATAGAACCATCCTTCTTTCGAACAAAAATAACAAGAGCACCCCAAGGCAACACACTAGGTCTGATGTATCCCTTGGCAATCAAATCCTCAAGATGTTATTTCAATTCTCTCAATTCAACCGGTGCCATATGATAAGGATCTTTGGAAATAGGTTGAGTACCTGACACTAAAACAATGCTGAATTCAATCTCTCAAATAGGCGGCAATCCAGGAATTTCTTCCAGAAACACGTTAGCAAATTCTCTAATCACGGGTAAATCAACAAATTTAGGGCTAGATTTCAGTACATCAACTGCATAAACCAAAAATCCCTCTGCAACTCTCTATAAGAAACGAGTCATAGATAACACTGAAATCAAAGGAATTCTAGATCATGAACCCTTACCAAAGAATTTCCACTCGTCTGCCATTTCAGGTCTGAATCTGACAACCTTCAAAAAACAATTGACTGTTTCCATGTACTTGGTTAAAGCATTTATTCCAACAATACAGTCAAAATCTGACAGCCCAAGTACAATACAGTCGAACTCTAACAAGTTTCCCTCAAAACAAAGTTCACAGTTCCTGACTAATCTGACAGAAACAATTCCTCCACCCAAAGGTGAAGTAACAGCTACTAGAGTAGGCAACAACTCAGTAGGCAAAACATGCATCAACAGAAAATTTTCAGAGATAAAGGAATGAGAAGCACCTGTATCTATCAATACATTAGCAGAATAACCAAAAATCGAACAGTTACCTGCTATAACATCGTTCGGTGCTGCCTGAGCCTGATACTCTGTCAAAGCAAAGACTCGTGTCTACTGTCTCGGATGCTGGTTCGCATTCGGGTTACCTCCCTATCTGTTCTGCTGCTGAGGCTAGAAGGAGTGAACCGCAAAAGTTTGTCTCTAAGACTGAGCTGTAGGTCTAGAAGAACTCCCACTCTGAGCTCGATCTCTACCTCGTTGAGGGCACACCTTAGCAAAGTGTCCCGGTTTCTGACAGTTATTGCAGTTCCCAAAGACTCCTACACACTGATCCGGGGAGTGTCTACCCCCACACTTGTTGCAGGACAAAGATGAAGATCCAGAACTCTGTCCTTAACCGAACTGCTTGGAACCACTGGAACTAGCAGAACTGTTCCCCTGCTTCTTGAACTGTTTCCCTCTTGCTTTGTAATGATCCTTCCTGTTACCCCCACCGCTTCCTCCTTCATACCTCTGTGGTTGATTCTGATACTGAGATGGCTGATTCTGATATTGAGATGGATGATTCTGATACTGTCTCTGCTGCTGAGGTATCATCTGATTTCCTCTCTGTCTCCATAAGCCTGCTTCAGCTCCCTTTGCATGATTCATGGCATCCGCAAAGTTATCGGGCCTAGCAATATTTACCAACGTGAAGATGTCGGGATTCAAGCTGTTGTTGAACTGATCGGCTTTTGCTTCTTCATTGTCGGCGATATGCGTTTCAAAACCAGAGCAAAACCAATCAAGACTCCAACACAAAACATACAATACTCACTCAACAAATCAAGACCAACCAAGAATTACTATGAAACAATGGCCTTAGCAAAATATTCAAAAAATTTCATCCAAATATATCGAACTATCACTTTTTAAATTTCAACAACACATGCTAGTGAACCTCCAAAACTTACAAATCCCGCAACCCACGTTCAAAATACTCTTATCCAAATCAATTCACACATTCATAGATCATGAGGGCTTTATAAGGCAAAAAGATCAACGACAGGATAAATTACATTTGAAAGCACGCAAAAATCAGGTTATTTCACCAAAGAAACATGTACGTGTTTCGGTCAAAAATTCATATTCATTAAAAGTGTCAATCAATCATCCATAGGCTAGATTCTCGCAACCCTTCTCGACTAGTATTTTAGGCAACTGTGACTCGGCCAGAAGGACTTAATTAGCTTGTAATGTAAGGCCTGGCTCATGGATACAAATGAAGGATAAAGAATTCAAAATAAGGAGTAATTTATGCTCAATCTAACTTCAACTTCTTTTTCATTCACAATTTCATACTTATTTTTCTTTCACTTCATTGACCTTTTTTTCATCTTTTCATCTTTTTTTTCACCACTCTTTTCTTTTTTTTTTTCTCTACTACCTTTTTCTTTTAAACTCATCCACCACACCATTCCATTTTTCACAAATATAACTAGGAGCATAAAATATTTTAGCATTCAAATTACTCCCTTAAAGGTAGGAAATAGTGTTTAGGCTATTCAGGTAGTCAATGTAAGACCTTGAAATAATGACGAATGGGGGTTTTATCATACGTTTACATGCTTTCCATTCGATTTTCCATAAGGCTCAAACAAGGTACTAAGGATAACATGCATTAATAGGGTAGCTTGAAAGGTTCAAACGAATTTAGAAAAATTGCCTAAATCATTCCTAATCACAGTTTTGCCCGTATAGCGCCTCAAAGGGTGTCCGAACTAGTTCTAGACAATCTCAATTCACAAATGCAAAAAAGAAGTAATCATCAACAGGAAACGATGATTTTCAACAAGACTCAAATCATGTACCTACAGTACTCATGTATATCTTGTGAAGGCTCAAAGGGCAACTAAGGATACAATAATTTCAATAAAAATCAGGCCCAAGGATCCCAAAAATTGCCTCATTCATTTCTATGCTTGTATGTTTTAACTCAGATTTAAGCACAATCACAGAATATATAGGGATTCATTCATCTCATTAATTCACCAATAAAAATTCTTTGAAGTCCGATCATGGATTTGAGATAAAAACAAATCATTTGCCTCATTGGCCAATGTATTTTCATTTATTTCATGGTTTCTTGAATTTAACTCACATCCACACAACAATTCACACTTTCCCAACCTCACACACTATACTCATTCCAAAAACAATCCCACCGCCAACACAGCACAGAAAACTAAACAAAAATAAAAACCAAAACACAAAAAAAATAAAAGAAACGAAAATAAAAACTCAGGAACAAATTCAGCAATTGTGAAGCAAATTCAGCAAAATCCCCCCCAAACTAGGTACAATCAGTGTCCTCAATGATTTAAAAAGGAAAGAAAAAGGACATGTACCTCAAACGACGACCGTCAGTGGTCGTCGCTGTCGTCACTCTCATCATCACTATCAACCGCAGGTGTCGAGTATGAAGCACCAAAGGTAGGTGACCACTGAGGATAAGGAGGAAAAGGATGAGCCGAGCTCGCAGCATGAGGAAATTGGTGGCTCAATGCACAAGTGAATCCCATCATGTAATCCATGAAAATGTCATTTCTTTGCTGAAAGTGATGGAATTCTTGACGATGCTGGCGCAGATCCTCCTCAAGAGATGTAACACGTGCTTCCAGAGAAGGAGGCGTCTGATTCTGTGGGACCGATGCTCGACTAGCCGCTGCGCTAGCATTGAACGCTCGTCGGGCCGCACGTTCTCGCAGTTCACTAGCAGATGGATGGCGCTTAGAAGAACCACCACCAGGTATAAGGGCCGTGGGCTTCAACAACTCTTCATTAGGGCTCCAATCAACACCCACTGCTTCACATAAATCCGTAATAATGGATGGCAAAGCTAGCCCCCCCCCCCCCTCGAACGACCAGTGAAGACATTTCGAATAGTCTCTTGACAAATACGGCCTAAATCCATAGACATGCCTTCAACAATGCAATATACGAGAATCGCCCTTTCCCTTGTGACCTCATGATCATGGTCAGTGGTTCTTAGTTTAGCGCAAACCAGAGCGTACCACCTCTTGGCATCCCTCTTCAAATCAACCTTCCTCAACTTGGACGGTTTAAGATCACTTCCCAGCCTCCATACAGCTCCCGCGACACAGATAGATTGAATAATAGCATCATAATCAATATCCCCAGATCTATATGCAACATACTCATCATTGTCTACTTGCAGGATATTAAATAGAGTGTTAATCGCAACCGAATCAAACGGCACCATCTGTCCTCGCACTAATACCTTGAAGTCAACGTGCTTCACCTTCAGATTGGCATAAAATTCCCTCACCAATGAAATAACTGCTTCTTGAGGCTTCTTAACAAATTTAAGCCACTGCCGCTGTAGCACCTCATCCCCGACATTACACCGTATGACTCCATTCGGTTCAAAACCAATCATCGTATCAAACCCCCTCTCAGGTAGAATGTTCTTAGATAGCAATGCATGATAATTCTCCTCGTCCTGTTTATTCCAGAAATGATGATCATCGAAATTAAGGGCCGAAGAAGAGGATTCGCCCAAATTTGTTTTCTTCTTTGGAGCCATATTTCAAACACTTAGAAGACACAATAATAATGCTCAATTCAATAAAAATAGATCAACAGCCGTGACATCCCCAAACTATCAATTCAAGTCACAACACCCTCTTCTCTTCAATGTGAAACGAGCACCAAAAATAACGCAAGACACCCCACAACTCAGATACAAATCCACGCCACAATCTCCACTATCTCAATAACCCAATAAACGGAAAATTTGCACACCCGTGATCAGAGGAACTTACCACTTTCTCAAGATGAAACGACGCAACAACCCAGAAAAGTAATTCGGTGTCCCTAGCTCAATGTCCCTCCCGCTGATTAGAGTAACAAATAGAGAAGAAGAATAATTTAGAAAGCAAAGAGAAAAGATGGAAGGAATAAAACAAGAGTAGAGATAAGAAAACTTAGAGGAATAATTCGAGTAGAATCGGCACTTTAGAGAGGAGAGGAGAGAAAAGGAAAAATAGGGTAAAAGCATAAGATAGACTGAGAAAGAAAGGAAACAAATCTGCGCTTAAAAACAGACGGGGCGGGTGATAAGTTCATTTTGTATGCATTAGTTTGTGATATTTTTATATATATTTTTGTGTGCATTCATTTTATTTTTATGTGTTTTTAAGTGTTTTAGTTCATGTGTGTGTATTTCACTCCTTGGGTTAATTTTGTAGGAAAATATATTTTTGAAGAGTGAATTACGGACCAACTTTGTTCAAAAAATCAAATTTAATTTTAGAGAGCTCCAAATCCGATCTCCAATGGTCAGAATAAAGTTCAAGATTTTAGAAGCTGCTGTCCAAATTTCAGATCATTCCGACGGCTAGATCTTAAGATATGAATTTTTCAAAATCGTCGCTCGGAGTAGTTGGAATGTTGCGCTGATGGTGAATGTTGTAGCACGTTAGCTCTTGATTTTGGCGCTAGAAAAAGTGCTAACGCGCTTAGAACAAGGTGATTTGCGCATGAGGGAGTGCTAACACGCAAGAGAAGATGGGAATAGCTAAAACTAGGGCAAACGAGCTGGGAATAGTGCTTGAGCAAGCGCAATCGCGCAAAGATGGAAGAAAGGATGCGCAGATGCGCATGAGAATAGCGCAATCGTGCTGCTTCATCAAATTTAGAACGCGCGCGGGCGAGGGTAATGGCTCGCTCGAGCGCGGTATAGAATTCTAGAGAATTGGGGCGTGCGCGCGAGAATGCTTTGAGGCCTCTGATTTTTTAGCTGGCGCGCAAGCGAGATGGTTTTGGCGCTCGCGTGCGTGTCGCAGAATTTTAAAAATCCGAGAAATTATATTTCGCGTAGGATTTAATTATGAGGGTTCCCAAATACTATAAATAGATGTTTTAAATATTTTAGAAGGGTTCCTGACCAGGTTCAAGAATTTTAGAGGCAGATTTCGAGAGGAGGCTACGGCACAGGCTTGGGAGATTTTTTTCTTCTCGTTTATTTTATTTTATTTGTCAATTCATGATTAAAACTTGGTTTTGAATTATGAATTGTGAGTAGTTTTTCTTTTTCGATCAAGGCCACGTGATTGGGCCAGACAATTTATGTAAAAAACTCGTTTGTTTATTTGAGATTTTTAGACTTGATTTGATTTTATTAATTATCGAATTTATATTTGTCTTACAAATTTCTTGGCCAGTTATTTTTTTGCTTGTTAATCGATTCCAAGTCGACAGAGGAGGTCTCGATTTTGATCACTTCGATAATCAACATAGTGTAAAACTGACTAGAAATAGAATTTGGTTTCATTATGCGGTTTAGGTTTTTACTGAATTTTCACAGCAATTTATGCATTCAAATTTGATTAGAATTACGAAAGATTAGTTCATCAATATTTGAATAGGTTTGATTGTTATAGAAATAGTCCTTCGAACAAATTAGGAAAATTCCCGTGAATTACAATTAAGTCTGATATCTTAGATTGACTGCTTGTTACATGAATTGTCTGGTACCAACGTGAGTCCTTGATCGAAGCTTTTCCTAAATTTGAATTAATCCAAAATTTTCTGCTGTGTTTTTATTTAATTAAATCTTTTTGCAATTTTATTTATTAGTTTAAAATCTGAATCCTTCCTCTTAATTAGTCTAGATTAGGTAGAAATAAATATATTTTGGTAATCATTTTTATACAGTCCCTGTGGGTTCGACACTTGGACCTTTGTCCACTATATTATTACTTGACCTAGTACGCTTGCCAGTTGAATTTATTCACACCGATTAACATGGTCAAGTTTTTGGCGCCGTTGCCGGGGACTGTTTATGATATCAGAATTTTTATTTCTCTTGAGATTAGACTGTTTTTTTTTATTTAATAAAATTTTGAATTTTTTTATTTTCTTTTTGTTTGTCAGGTACTCGTCTGCTAGTGCATGCGTCGATCAAGATTTTTTAAAAATCTCCTACCACTCGACTTGGAGATAGAACGCACACTCAAAAAAATTCTTTGTGCTAAGAGAGATCTTAATCTGGAACTTAGTTCTGAGTTTGAGGAAGAGATGGCAGAAGAAGTTGACAACTGCACTGTTTGGGATCTTATTAGGCCTCCGATTGAAGGTTATGGATCCAGCATCGTTCGCCCCGCTGTTGAGGTGAACAGCTTTGAGCTTAAACCCTCCACTATTCAGATGATCAAACTTCAAGCACGGTTTGGAGGCACTTCTACTGAGGATCCTTACGCTCATCTGGAGCGATTCTTGTCGATCTGCGACACATTCAAGTTCAATGGGGTAACCTCTGATGCAGTGAGACTTCGGTTATTCCCATTCTCTCTACAGTGAGAAGCCTTGGAGTGGCTCGATGATCTGCCGACTGGTTGTATTACTACTTGGACGGGTCTTGTCCAAGAATTCCTAAAAAAATACTTCCCTCCTACGAAGATGGCTAAGTTATTCTCTAATATTATATCTTTCAAGCAAAAGGAGGGAGAATCTCTACATGCGGCGTGGACCAGGTTCAAAAAGATGTTGAGGACATGTCCTCAGCATAATCTTACTCAAAGCCAGCAGACCCAGACATTCTACAAAGGAACCGATCAGTTGGTTCGATCTATGCTGGATGCTGCTGCTAATGGATGCTTATTCAAGAAGACGCCAGCTGAAGCCTGGGAGATCATTGGAAATATGGCGGAGAGTAACATTGGATGGCCGGATGTAAAGAAGGAAAAGAAGGCCGGAGTTCTAGAGGTCGATGCTTTGATGGCCCTGAATGCTAAGATTGACGCTCTAACACATCAAGTGGCACTCATGAAAACAGCGCCATCACAAGGGAATCTGAAAGAAGATCAGCAGTTGTTTGAAGTTGATGCTGTAAATTTTATGGGAAATCAAGGACGACAGCCGTACAACTCCTACAAAAATAATTATAATCAGAACTGGCAGCCCAAGCAAGAGGAGAAGAAGCCGAGCTTCGAGGAAATAATGATGAAATATGTGGCGGGTACTGAGGCTCGCTTACAAAATCAAGAAGCTATGATGCAGAGTTTGGAAAGTCAGATGGGTCAAATAGCTTCCCAATTGTCAAATCGTCCTACTGGATCTCTACCGAGCAACACTGAGCTCAATCCCAAAAGCGTGAATGCAATTATGGTAGTGACGAGATCACAATCTGAACAGTCGGAAAAGCAGATGGACGAAGAAGAGACCATGGAGGGGCCGAAAAATGCAGAAGTTATGGAGGATGTGCGTGTTGAAAAGTCCTCCAAGGCAGGTAAGAAAGGTAAGACTTCGAAATTTGAAGTTAATGAAAATGTTGATATATATGCTTTACCTTTCCCCCTTAGAGCTAAGCAACTGTTATTTGATTCTCAATTTAAAAAGTTTCTTGAAATTTTCAAGAAACTGCATATTAACATTCCTTTTGCAGACGCTTTTGCTCAGATGCCGAGATATGCTAAATTTTTGAAGGACTTGCTGAAAAATAAGAAGAAATTAACTGATCTTACGCAAGTCACAATGAAGGAGGAGTGCTCGGCGGTGTTGCAAAAGAAGCTTCCAACAAAATTTCATGATCCAGGGAGTTTTTCTATACCCTGTCATATTGGAAGTCTGTCTTTTGATAATGTGTTGTGTGATCTAGGATCGAGTATAAATTTAATGTCATATTTTATTGCTCGAAAACTAGGTGTTGGAAATATAGAACCTGCTTCTATCTCCCTTAAATTTGCTAATGGATCTATTAAATACCCGAGGGGGATAGTGGAGAATGTCTTAGTCAAGATAGATCAATTTATTTATCCCGTAGATTTTGTTATTCTTGACATGGAGGAGGATTTAGAGGTGCCTCTGATTTTAGGACGTCCTTTTCTTGCTACTAGTAGGGCGTTGATTGATGTTGAGAGAGGAGAGTTGGTGTTGAGACTGAATGATGAACAAGTAGTTTTTACTATGTCTAAGTCGGCTACTGAGAGCCCAATTTTGAAAGCTTGTTCTGCTATTCGTTTTATTGATATGATTGATGTTGTTGGTGATGCATGTCAGCAGGTGCAGTTGTCTGCAGGAATTGGTCAAGTGCACAAATTCTTTAATGGTGTAGCATGCAAGTGCCGGATTGATTTGAGTTTTTCACAGACGGTGGATAAACCACCTTGAATTTCGCCACTCAAGAGAAGAGTATAGTCGGGCTATAGACTATAAATTTAGCGCTGACTGGGAGGCAACCCAGTGTTTTGGCTTTTGCTTTTTATTTTGTTTTTGGTTTTTTGTTTTGTTTTTATTTGATTTTTGTTTCTTTCCCATGCCAGTTGGTCGTGCCTGCCAATATTCTAGAATGTTGATACCGTACCGAAGGATTCTATCAAGAAGGAAGAGGATGAATCGAAAACCCGGGGAGTGTTATTTTTGTTCTCATTGTGTTTTTGTTCATCTTTGCATTTGTGTTTTTGTTATGCATTATGTTCATTGTTCTGAAGCATTGAGGGCAATGCTTTGGATAAGTATGGGGGGGTAGACTAGTATTGCATTATCTATGTGTTTGTGTTGCATCTGTCATGTTTCGTGTTTGTTATCATATTGTTTGTTTTTGTTCGTTTTTGTTGTCTTGCATGAGTTGGATGAATCATAATAGCCAATGATGATGAAGCTTATTTGAAAAAATGGTTTTTTTAAAAAAAAATTTTGCTCTTGACAGGACATGAGAAACTAGAGGTTGAACCGTGAATACTTTTAAGCACTAATGTTAGACCAGTGAATTATAGCGAAAGATTTGATGAAGTTTCTGTCTGTTTGACCATTGCACGGCAATAGGTGGTTTGTGGATCTTGATTTTGTTCTATAAATTTTGATGAGGCTCTAGTTTACACTTATGATCTTGGGCGCACCTAGAGAAAAAAAAAATTTACAATTCCATCCAGGCCTTGAAAGGATTAAAATCCTATAAAAGAATAAATTTAAGGCTAAGTATGCGGGTTAAATGGGAATGATGCTCCATCCGGGCTATAGACGAGGGGATTAGAAAGAAAAAATAGAATGATTTTTCGTATCCTAGCCAGTTATAGCTAAGTCAGCGGGTAATTATTGGGGCTAAAGCAATACCGGGTACAAAATCCGGAGGTGTGTAATTCATTATCTCAAGGGAGGTGGGTATTTCTAGAGGTCGTTGGAAGGAATGGGCACTTGAAGAGTGAAACTTGCACTGATTTGTCATAGGTCGCTAAGCAGATTTGAGACGAATTCGGTCTAAGTTGCATGAAACTGGAATGAAATTTCACACATACATGTTTACGTAAAAGCGAAAGTGTATTATGAAAAGTTGAGAGCATGTCGGTGATTTTGTTTTCTGATTGAACTTCTCGGAGGCTTTGCACATTTATGAATCGTCCTTACTTATGTTTTTTTTTGCATTTTGTTTTTGCATGTCTTGTTCGAGGGCGAGCAAGAGTTAAGTATGGGGGTGTTGATAAGTTCATTTTGTATGCATTAGTTTGTGATATTTTTATATATATTTTTGTGTGCATTCATTTTATTTTTATGTGTTTTTATGTGTTTTAGTTCATGTGTGTGTATTTCACTCCTTGGGTTAATTTTGTAGGAAAATATATTTTTGAAGAGTGAATTATGGACCAGCTTTGTTCAAAAAATCAAATTTAATTTTAGAAAGCTCCTAATCCGATCTCCACCAGTCAGATTAAAGTTCAAGATGTTTTGAAGCTGCTGTCCAAATTTCAGATCAATCCGATGGCTAGATCTTAAGATATGAATTTTTCAAAATCGTCGCTCGGAGTAGTTGGAATGTTGCGCTGACGGTGAATGTTGTAGCGCGTTAGCTCTTGATTTTGGCGCTAGAAAGAGTGCTAACGCGCTTAGAACAAGGTGATTTGCACAATTGCGCTTGCTCAAGCGCTATTCCCAACTCGTTTGCGCTAGTTTTAGCTATTCACATCTTCTCTTGGTAGACTAGTATTGCATTATCTATGTGTTTGTGTTGCATCTGTCATGTTTCGTGTTTGTTTTCATATTGTTTGTTTTTGTTCATTTTTTTTGTCTTGCATGAGTTGGATGAATCATAATAGCCAATCATGATGAAGTTTATTTGAAAAAATGGTTTTTTTAAAAAAAAATTTTGCTCTTGACTGGACATGAGAAACTGTAGGTTGAAACGTGAATATTTTTAAGCACTAATGTTAGACCAGTGAATTATAGCGAAAGATTTGTAAAGTTTCTGTCTGTTTGACCATTGCACGGCAATAGGTGGTTTGTGGATCTTGATTTTGTTCTATAAATTTTGATGAGGCTCTAGTTTACACTTATAATCTTGGGCGCACCTAGAGAAAAAAAAATTTACAATTCCATCCAGGCCTTGAAAGGATTAAAATCCTATAAAAGAATAAATTTAAGGCTAAGTATGCGGGTTAAATGGGATTGATGCTCCATCCGGGCTATAGACGAGGGGATTAGAAAGAAAAAATAGAATGATTTTTTGTATCCTAGCCAGTTATAGCTAAGTCAGCGGGTAATTATTGGGGCTAAAGAAATACCGGGTGCAAAATCCGGAGGTGTGTAATTCATTATCTCAAGGGAGGTGGGTATTTCTAGAGGTCGTTGGAAGGAATGGGCACTTGAAGAGTGAAACTTGCACTGATTTGTCATAGGTCGCTAAGCAGATTTGAGACGAATTCGGTCTAAGTTGCATGAAACTGGAATGACATTTCACACACACATGTTTACGTAAAACCGAAAGTGTATTATGAAAAGTTGAGAGCATGTCGGTGATTTTGTTTTCTGATTGAACTTCTCGGAGGCTTTGCACATTTATGAATCGTCCTTACTTATATTTTTGTTTGCATTTTGTTTTTGCATGTCTTGTTCGAGGGCGAGCAAGAGTTAAGTACGGGGGTGTTGATAAGTTCATTTTGTATGCATTAGTTTGTGATATTTTTATATATATTTTTGTGTGCATTCATTTTATTTTTATGTGTTTTAGTTCATGTGTGTGTATTTCACTCCTTGGGTTAATTTCGTAGGAAAATATATTTTTGAAGAGTGAATTACGGACCAGCTTTGTTCAAAAACTCAAATTTAATTTTAGAGAGCTCCAAATCCGATCTTCACCAGTCAGATTAAATTTAAAGATGTTTTGAAGCTGCTGTCCAAATTTCAGATCAATCCGAAGGCTAGATCTGAAGATATAAAATTTTCAAAATCGTCGCTCGGAGTAGTTGGAATGTTGCGCTGATGGTGAATGTTGTAGCACGTTAGCTCTTGATTTTGGCGCTAGAAAGAGTGCTAACGCGCTTAGAACAAGGTGATTTGCGCATGAGGGAGTGCTAACGCACAAGAGAAGATAGGAATAGCTAAAACTAGCGCAAACGAGCTGGGAATAGCGCTTGAGCAAGCGCAATCGCGCAAAGATGGAAGAAAGGATGCGCAGATGCGCATGAGAATAGCGCAATCGCGCTGCTTCATCAAATTTAGAACGCGCGCGGGCGAGGGTAATGGCTCGCTCGAGCGCGGTATAGAATTCCAGAGAATTGAGGCGTGCGCGCGAGAATGCTTTGAGGCCTCTGATTTTTTAGCTGGCGCGCGAGCGAGATGGTTTTGGCGCTCGCGCGCGTGTCGCAGAATTTTAAAAATCCGAGAAATTATATTTCGCGTAGGATTTAATTATGAGGGTTCCCAAATACTATAAATAGATGTTTTAAATATTTTAGAAGGGTTCCTGACCAGGTTCCAGAATTTTAGAGGCAGATTTCGAGAGGCGGCTACGGCACAGGCTTGGGAGATTTTTCTCTTCTCGTTTATTTTATTTTATTTGTCAATTCATGATTAAAACTTGGTTTTGAATTATGAATTGTGAGTAGTTTTTCTTTTTCGATCAAGGCCACGTGATTGGGCCAGACAATTTATGTAGAAAACTCGTTTGTTTATTTGAGATTTTTAGACTTGATTTGATTTTATTAATTATCGAATTTATATTTGTCTTACAAATTTCTTGGCCAGTTATTTGTTGGCTTGTTAATCGATTCCAAGTCGACAGAGGAGGTCTCGATTTTGATCACTTCGATAATCAACATAGTGTAAAACTGACTAGAAATAGAATTTGGTTTCATTATGCGGTTTAGGTTTTTACTGAATTTTCACAGCAATTTATGCATTCAAATTTGATTAGAATTACGAAAGATTAGTTCATCAATATTTGAATAGGATTGATTGTTATAAAAATAGTCCTTCGAACAAATTAAAAAAAATTCCCGTGAATTACAATTAAGTCTGATATCTTAGATTGACTGCTTATTACATGAATTGTCTGGTACCTACGTGAGTCCTTGATCGAAGCTTTTCCTAAATTTGAATTAATCCAAAATTTTCTGCTGTGTTTTTATTTAATTAAATCTTTTTGAAATTTTATTTATTAGTTTAACGTGGTCAGAGGGCGCGCATAGGCCTCTGCCCATGAAATTTTTTTTTTTGTGGATAAGCACGCGCGGGCGCGCTAGGGTGATAGGCGCCCGCGCATAAAACTCTGTGATTGCACCTGTTCTGCATAATTTCCACGCGCGGGTGCGCCAAATGTGAAGCAAGCGCGCATAAGGCTCTGGACAACTTCTACGATTTTTTTTTTGAATTTTTGACGCGCGGGCGCGCAAAATGGGAGGCGGGCGCACATAACATGATGGCTATTCTTTTGTTTGACTTGCGTTCCTGAGAATTAAACACAAGAAAAATGAATCAAAACGCGAAAATGAAAAAATTAAATGCAAAAAAAAAACGAAAAAGAAAAATAAAAACAAACAAAAAGAACATATGGGTTGCCTCCCATTTAGCGCTTGTTTTATAGTCTTCAGCCGGACTTTCACCAGTTTTAAGCCGGGTCTGTGAGGATAGTACTCTCAGTACGTCGTACTTCGGTACCAAAATAATGTTTCACCCTTTGCCCGTTCACTTTGAATATCCTTCCATCTGTACATTGCAGCTCAATCGCACTGTGCGGATATACCTTCTCCACCATAAATGGTCCAGACCATCTGGAATTCAATTTTCCTGGAAACAATTTTAGATGGGAGTTAAACAACAATACTTTCTGACCTGGTTCGAAGTCTCGAGGTACAATGTTTTTGTCATGCCACTTCTTTGTTTTCTCCTTGTAGATCTTGGCATTCTCATATGCTTCATTTCGAAACTCGTCCAATTCTGTCAACTGTAATTTACGCAACTCCCTAGATGCTTCGATATCCATATTCAGCTTCTTGACCGCCCAAAACGCTTTGTGCTCTAACTCCAAACCTTGTAAAAAATTTCTTTTGCAAAAACTTTAATACAACGCGAGCATCATTAGTAGAGGTGGCAATGGCTTCCACCCATTTCGAAACGTAATCAACTGCTAATAAAATATAAGTGTACCCAAAAGAAGGGGGAAAAGGACCCATAAAATCAATACCTCACACATCAAACAATTCCACTTCTAAAATATTTGTGAGGGGTAATTCATGCTTTCTAGAAATATTTCCCGTTCTTTGACACTTATCATATGATTTCACTAAGGTATAACTATCTCTAAACAATGTAGGCCAATAAAAACAAGATTGTAATACCTTAGCGGCAGTCCGGGTTGCTCCAAAATGTCCCCCATAGGGTGAGGAATGACATTGTTCCAAAATCTCATTTGCCTCTTGCCCCGCCACACATCTTCGAATCACTTGATCAGCACAACGTTTGAAAATGTAGGGATCATCCCATAGGTAGAACTTAACGTCATGGAAAAACTTCTTCTTCTGATGTCGGTTCAACTCTGGGGGCATAACACCACAAGACAAAAAATTTGCAATATCAGCAAACCATGGAATAGAGGAACTTACCTCAAAGATCTGTTCATCCGGAAACAATTCATTTATGCTCTCCTCCTCCTTCATGTCCTCTAACTCCAATCTCGACAAGTGATCAGCAACCTGATTTTCTCTACCCTTCTTATCCTTGATTTCAAAGTCAAATTCTTGTAGAAGCAGAATCCACCTTATGAAGCATGTCTTAGCATCCTTTTTTGCAAACAAGTACCGAATCGCTGCATGGTCAGTGTAAACAACTACTTTAGTACCAATTAAATATGGACGAAATTTATCAAAAGCAAAAACTACTGCAAGCATCTCTTTTTCTGTAGTAGTGTAGTTTTGCTGTGCGGCATCCATGGTGAGACTGGCATAATATATGGCTCGAAACATCTTATCTCTCCTCTGTCCTAATACAGCGCCGACTGCATAATCACTAACATCGCACATAAGTTCAAAGGGCTCCTTCCAATCCGGCACAATCTGAAAGAGTGGGTGCCCGTTGAGCCAACTTGTGGCTAAGGGCTTTGATGACTCTTTGTATAAACAATCTTTTGTTTAATATAATTTACACTTTTATTAATGGCAATGACTTTATCTTTCTTCATATTGTTATATTGTGATATACTATTGTTGTTTTGATAAAGACCTTGAATATACTATAGTGTATGTAAGATGTGGTAGTACATGGGGATGTCTATCATGAAACACATCTTATAGTCATTGTATATTCTAAACTATTCCTAGTCGATTGAGCCGTCCGTAAATAAGGATAAGGATCGCTCGAGATTGAGACTAGCATTTGCGATGCAGAGTACCACGTTTCATTGGTATGGAACATAGAGATGTTCGAAGCATGCAAATGGATATTCATACGATGAATGATCGAGCTACCCTATCCGGACTTTCCAAGTGGTTATCACTTATCGAGTGGATAAAGTCCGCGGTTTTGGTTGTACACCATTAGTCCTTACTACTTGAAACATCATTGAGACTCTATATGCTAGTACTGTGCTTTGACTCGTTTACCGACTCTATTGGGGTCATCAGGTGTCGGGATTGGGTATAGTTACAACACATATAGGAGTCGATGCTTTGTTGTCAAGGATTCACCACATACTTGCGAGTGTGGATATCCTATGCGATCTGAGGAGATATTAGTGTGACGAATCTCTGGCCAGAGTACATGATGTTTTTTAAGAAATGGTTTCTTAGTAGCACATGCGATGTCACTATTTGATCTTCATGATGTATTGCATAGTTATCGAATCTCGAACGACTCTCGATTTACCAATGGTTGTTGATTCGATCGGGATATATGGATGAAGGGACCGTACTGTACGCTAACCAAAATCTATTGGTTCTTGCAGGCACTATCAGTGATACCTAGGGAATCATGGGGCGATGTTGCTAGGCGCACTTACCATGATTCGATGGGCAAGTCGGAAATTGTTGTTCCGAGTCACAAGGAGTTGTGAGCCCACGGCTAGCTGTATCCCTGAACCATTGAGGGTCACACAGAGTAATGGATTTTTAATCCCCGTTGAGATAGTTAAATTTAAAGAGTTAAATTTAATGAACAAAGAAGTTGGACTTCTTATTTAAGAGTAGAGGAGTAAGATTTCCTAAAATGACATAGGGATGGGCATTTTTGGAAATCACTGAATTCGGATTCAGAAAATTTATCTTGATTCTAAAAGATGCAGAAATGGTTTCTGTGAACATTGGTAAAATCGATTTATCAATCTGAGTCACGATGAATTTTATATTAATTTCTGAACATGCGGGCTTTGCTTGTCAGGCTTGAACTTATGACTAATGGGCCCTAAGCTGTTAGCAGCCCACATTATAAATAAGTTATTGCAGTACAGAAATTACACACAACAGGTCACAATTTTTGAAAAACCCTAGTTTTCTCTCTAACAGTGGCCGCCCTCCTCCCCTCTGCTCAGGAAAAATCCAGCCTGTGAATTTTGAATTACATTCTGGTTTAACGGATCAAATTCGTTAATTCTCTTCGTAGAAACTTCTGATAGATTTTCTAGTGCAATCTATCAGAGGGATTAAATCTCTGTTCGTGGACCTGATTGAAGAACAGTTCGTCCATCAGTTCCTGGGAGATACAACAAGAGCAGAGAAATCTGTTGGTGTCCATAATCTCGATTCGAGATTGGAGGTAAAAATTTATAATTGTTATTTAATTTTTACACACACAATTTAATCGTAAGGTTTTGATACCCATTATGGAATCGTTCCATATAAAATTTTTAAACTTCCGCTGCACCGGGTATCAATTCTGATTGATCTGATCGCCGTTCTCCAACAGTGGTATCAGAGCCAGGTTGCTCAGATCAAGCGATTAAATTAATCGATTATACAAAAAAAATTTAAGCCTCGGTTTTTGAAACAAAATAAATTTTTTTTTAAATTAAAAATTTTTCGGGCAAAAACATGGGCAGCGATTGGATCGCTACCCGGGGGGCAGCGAGAGTCGCTGCCCAGGGCGGTGCACGGCGCTGCCCAGGGCAGCGATCGTCGCTGCTCGGCCCGAGCCCTTTTGGGGCGCGGGCAACCCGGGAACGTCCCGGGCGGCCCGCGGAAAAATTAATTTTTAATTTTTAAAATTAAAATTTTAATATGTTAAAATTCTATTTTTGGTCCGATCAAAAATTGTTTTTGATTGGTCCACGAGGCGTCGGATCGAATTGTTCAAGTCCGAAAATTTTAAAATTGATTTTTGGATAAATTTGAATTTTTGGAAAATTTATAAATTTTATCCGTTAAATCAGATTTTATGAAATTAATTATTTTTGGTACAATTGATGATAAGATATGATCTTATGGATATATTGAGTAAAATATGATTTTATGTATAAAATTGGATTTTATATGTAAAATATGATTTTATTTGATAAAAAGATAAAATATGATTTTGTATGTAAAATAAGATTTTATATATGGAATATGATTTTATCCTTTTAATTTAAATTGCCATTGCATGTTATCCAATAAATTAATTTTGAATTAAAAGTTATTGGATAAGGATGATCGATTGCCATGACCAATTTTGTAGGTGTATGTTAGGAATTTACATTTGTTTTTATTGTTGTTGGATTTATTAATGGGCCTGGTTTATGGCCCAATATGAATTGTCATATGTAATAAAAGTGGGCCTGGTTTATGGCCCGTTCCCACCCCTTGAAATGTATCCCCTATTTGTCATGGTTATTTATTGTAAATACATTAGACTTAGTGGGAGATGAAGATTTGAAGACGGAGGTGGGCCCAGCAGACAATAAAGACTGAAGAAATGTAAATTGGAAGCACAATGTAATAGGATTGCATTGCATACTGCATATTACCTAGGATTGGACTAAGACTCGTGATTGGCAACCACGGGTCGATTAGAAATGGAATCGATCATCCTATATAATATATGATATTATTGTTGTATGTTTTAGACTAAATTGTGTGAATCCGGCAAGCATACAAAATTTTAAAATGATGAGACAAATTTTCAAAATTAAAATCCCTCATTTTAAATATGATTTAAAATTGATATCAAGATAAATAAAGGAAATTTAAAATTGTTTAAATGTTCCTACCTTCCATCAACGATCAATGTATGAGATGCTACCCGCGGATATGGTTCGGCTCATATTATTGGGGGGGCCCGTTCGTCGGAAAGTTGTACATTGGATCGACACATGTTGTAAGTTGGGTGGAACTCCCATGGGATCGGCTCATATTATTGGGGGATCCACATGGCGACCGTCCATCACAACTTAATATTGATGGGTCATCTTGACATGTCACAATAAACGGCGTCATATTATTGGGCCCTTATTGGACATGAGGTAAAAACGTGGAGGTTGCTTTGGAAGCAATTGGGCTCTACCTTTTGAAAATTATGGTTGGCTGATATTATTCGGGACCATAGTTTGTCAATTGGACTCCATGTTCTCACTAAGGAAAACAGTTTTCCGTTTTCACTATAGGGTAGTGAAATCGTTAAAATAGTGGGAGTGAGATTCATAAAATAAATTTTGCCTATTTTATGTCTTAGTAAATTAATTAAACAATCACTGATATTTGTCTGTTTCTTTTCAGTATTTCATAAAGATGAATTCGCGTAATCCACTTTTCTCGATCCTCGAACAAAATAAATTGACTGGCGCAAACTATACGGAATGGTTCCGTAAGTTGAAGATTGTCTTGACTTCGGAGAAGATGCTCTACGTGTTAGAAAAATCTCCTCCGAAGGAAGCACCAGCTGACATAAGTCCCGAAGAGTTAGCCAAACTTGATACATGGTGGGACCATGATATCAAGGCCAAATGATATATGCAAGCCTCGATGTCTGATGAACTCCAGAGGCGATTTGAGGATACTGTGAATGCTGCTGACATTCACGTACAACTCAAGGAACTTTTTGGGGCTCAATCGAGAGCTGAAAGGTTCGCTACTGTAAAAGAGCTAATGACGTGTCGCATGCGTGAAGGGACTTCGGTCCGTGATCATGGGGTACGAGTGATTTGGCTCATATAGAAGTTGGTAACGCTTGATTTGGTGTTGGAGCATGAACTCAACGTGGACTTACTACTTCTATCTCTTCCTTCTTTGTTTGACGGATTTGTGGTGAATTTCAATATGAACAAGATAGAGGCCTCCCTTGAAGAGATGGTCAATATGCTTGTAACATATGAATCCACTTTAAAGAAGGATAAACCGGCTTTCTTGGTGGGCTCCTCTTCTTCTGCTAAGAAGGGGCCAAGTACAAAGGGTAAGAAACGTTCTGCCCCACCCAAGAAAACCGAACCCGAGAAGAAGTACAAGACAAAGGCTTCAAACATGGAAAAGTCCAAGGATGTTTGCCATTACTGCAAGAAGCCCGGTCATTGGAAGCGTAACTGCAAGGAATATCTAGAGCAGTTGCGAACTGCGAAGGGTATGTTCTATATTGAAATAAATGTTTCACTTAATACTACATCTTGGGTATTGGATACCGGATGTGGATCTCACATTTGCAATGATTTGCAGGTGATGACAAGAAGTCGCAAGCTTAGAATGGGTGAGACCCAGCTGAGGCTCGGAAATGGTTCCAGAGTTGAAGCTAAAGCTGTGGGAGATGTTTATTTAATTTTGCAGAACAATTTTAAGTTACTTTTGAGAGATGTTTTATTTGTTCCAGATTTGATTAAAAACATTATTTCTGTTTCTATGCTTGATAGAGATGGTTATTCTTGCAATTTTGTGAATGAGATTTGCAATATTACAAGAATGAATGTTTGATTGGAAATGGACAACTTGAAAACGATCTATATAACTTAAAATTAAAAGACGTTCCAATAAATTATGTTGATAAACCGGCAACAACAAACAAAAGGAAAATCGATAGTCAAAACCCGGCAAACCTTTGGCATGCTAGGCTAGGTCATATTTCCTCAAGGAGGATGAACAAGCTAGTGGGAGAGGGCATGTTTGATATGTCTGATATTAACTCTCTACCTACTTGTGAATCCTGCCTAAAAGGAAAAATGACTAAATCTCCTTTTAAGGGGAAACCTGAGCGTAGACAAAATCTGTTGGATTTGATCCATACAGACGTTTGTGGTCCATTTAGAATTGGTACTCAATATGGCCACACCTACTTCATTACCTTTACTGATGATTATTCTAGGTATGGGTATTTATATTTAATAAAATATAAGTCTGAAGCATTTGAAAAGTTCAAAGAATTCAAGGCTGAAGTAGAAAACAAGCTAGGTAAAAGTATTAAAGCACTTCGATCGGATCGAGGTGGAGAATACTTAAGTACCGAGTTTTTAGACTATCTGAAAGAGAATGGGATTCTCTCTCAGTGGACTCCTCCTATGACACCACAGCTGAATGGTGTATCGGAGCGTCGTAATCGAACTTTGTTGGACATGGTTCGATCCATGATGAGCTTCACTGAGCTTCCACCTTCGTTTTGGGGCTATGCGCTTGAAACGACGGTATTGTTGTTGAACAACGTCCACACTAAAGCAGTGGATAAAACACCATACGAGTTATGGAATGGCAAAGCTCCTAAGTATTCGTACTTGAGGATTTGGGGATGTCCTGCTTACGTGAAGCAGACAGTGGGAGATAAGTTGGATAGTCGATCCACCTTATGTTATTTTGTAAGGTATCCGAAGAATTCAATCGGATATTATTTCTATCATTCTGCTGAAACAAAGGTGTTTGTTTCAAGGAATGCCACCTTCTTGGAGAAGGAGTTATTATTGGATAAGAAAGGCGAGATGATGGAACTCGAAGAAATTCAAGAAGAACCCGAAATACAAAATAACGATCCTACACCTCAGGAACCATTGATAGACACGCCTATACCTAGACGATCCGAGAGGACTTCTAGACCTCCTATTCGATATGGTCTTCTTCTTGAAGGGGATCAAGATGAACCCGATGTTGGATGTGATCCAAGAAACTTCAAAGAAGCAATTTCTGATGCGGATTCAAATTTATGGCTTGAAGCTATGCAGTCGGAAATAGATTCGATGCATACAAACCAAGTTTGGTCTTTAGTAGATCCTCCCGATGGAATTGTTCCAATAGGGTGTAAATGGATCTACAAGAGAAAGCTTGGGCCTGATGGTAAGGTATTGACCTACAAGGCGCGATTGGTGGCGAAAGGTTATACTCAAAGACAAGGAGTTGACTATGATGAAACCTTTTCACTAGTTGCAATGTTCAAGTCCATAAGAATCCTTATTGCCATAGCTGCTTGGTATGACTATGAGATATGGCAAATGGATGTGAAGACTGCATTTCTTAATGGAAACATTAAGGAAGAAATCTATATGACGCAGCCTGAGGGATACACATCCATGGGAAGCGAGCATAAGGTATGCAAGCTTCAGAGATCAATCTATGGTCTAAAACAAGCATCAAGAAGTTGGAACTAGAAATTTGATGAAACAATAAAGGATTTTGGTTTCATCAAGAACCCGGAGGAACCATGCGTGTACAAGAAAGTAGTTAAGGATGCTGTGACATTCTTAGTACTTTATGTTGATGACATCCTACTCATTAAGAATGACGTAGGGATGTTGCAGTCAACAAAGATATGGTTATCAGGTAGATTCTCGATGAAGGATTTGGGTGAGGCATCCTATATTCTAGGGATACAGATCTATAGAGATAGATCTAAGAGAATGATAGGACTCACTCAATCAACCTACATCGACACCATATTGAAACGGTTTTCAATGGATGGGTCCAAGAGAGGACATCTACCCATGTGTCATGGAGTTTCTCTATCCAAGTCTATGTGTCCCAAGACTGATGAAGAGATAGAGAAAATGACACATGTACCATATGCGTCAGCCATAGGTAGTATCATGTATGGGATGATATCTACCAGACCGGATGTAGCATTTGCTCTGAGTGTCACGAGCAGATATCAAGCTAATCCCGGTCAAATGCATTGGAAAGCCGTGAAGGACATTCTTAAGTAATTACGAAGGACTAAGAATATGTTCATGGTATATGGAGGAAGAGAACTAAAATTGGAAGGCTATACCGACTCTAGCTTCCAAAGTGACGTGGATGACTCGAAGTCAACCTCTGGATTTGTGTTCATGCTCAATGGCGGTGCTGTCTCTTGGAAGAGTTCCAAGCAGGACACCACAGCGGATTCCACCACTGAGGCAGAATACATTGCAGCATCAGCTGCTGCTAAAGAGGCCGTTTGGATGAGGAATTTCGTCCAAGAGTTGGGCGTCATTCCTGAAGTTGTTGGTCCAGTCCCGGTTTACTGTGACAACACGGGTGCCATTGCTCAGGCAAAGGAACCAAGGTCTCATCAAAGATCCAAACACGTACTGAGGAAATACCACATCATCCGGGAGATTGTGGAAAGAGGAGACATCACTGTCGAAAGAGTGGCCTCTGCAGACAATATCGCTGATCCACTTACTAAGCCCTTGCCAGGACCATTATTTGACAAACATCGCGAAGCAATGGGTCTACGTAGTATGACTAGTTGGCTTTAGGGCAAGTGGGAGATTGAAAGAGTGGGTGCCCGTTGAGCCAACTTGTGGCTAAGGGCTTTGATGACTCTTTGTATAAACAATCTTTTGTTTAATATAATTTACACTTTTATTAATGGCAATGACTTTATCTTTCTTCATATTGTTATATTGTGATATACTATTTTTGTTTTGATAAAGACCTTGAATATACAATAGTGTATGTAAGATGTGGTAGTAAATGGGGATGTCTATCATGAAACACATCTTATAGTCACTGTATATTCTAAACTGTTCCTAGTTGATTGAGCCGTCCGTTAATAAGGATAAGGATCGCTCGAGATTGAGACTAGCATTTGCGATGCAGAGTACCACGTTTCATTGGTATGGAACATAGAGATGTTCGAAGCATGCAAATGGATATTCATACGATGAATGATCGAACTACCCTATCCGGACTTTCCAAGTGGTTATCACTTATCGAGTGGATAAAGTCCGCGGTTTTGGTTGTACACCATTAGTCCTTACTACTTGAAACATCATTGAGACTCTATATGCTAGTACTGTGCTTTGACTCGTTTACCGACTCTATTGGGGTCATCAGGTGTCGGGATTGGGTATAGTTACAACACATATAGGAGTCGATGCTTTGTTGTCAAGGATTCACCACATACTTGCGAGTGTGGATATCCTATGCGATCTGAGGAGATATTAGTGTGACGAATCTCTGGCCAGAGTACATGATGTTTTTTAAGAAATGGTTTCTTAGTAGCACATGCGATGTCACTATTTGATCTTCATGATTTATTGCATAGTTATCGAATCTCGAACGACTCTCGATTTACCAATGGTTGTTGATTCGATCGGGATATATGGATGAAGGGACCGTACTGTACGCTAACCAATATCTATTGGTTCTTGCAGGCACTATCAGTGATACCTAGGGAATCATGGGGCGATGTTGCTAGGCGCTCTTACCATGATTCGATGGGCAAGTCGGAAATTGTTGTTCCGAGTCACAAGGAGTTGTGAGCCCACGGCTAGCTGTATCCCTGAACCATTGAGGGTCACACAGAGTAATGGATTTTTAATCCCCGTTGAGATAGTTAAATTTAAAGAGTTAAATTTAATGAACAAAGAAGTTGGACTTCTTATTTAAGAGTAGAGGAGTAAGATTTCCTAAAATGACATAGGGATGGGCATTTTTGGAAATAAC
Organism: Henckelia pumila; assembly: GCF_033568475.1. Lineage (NCBI taxonomy): Eukaryota > Viridiplantae > Streptophyta > Magnoliopsida > Lamiales > Gesneriaceae > Henckelia > Henckelia pumila. The sequence goes on along the minus strand of NC_133122.1, from coordinate 79,687,989 downwards.
TGAATTCGGATTCAGAAAATTTATCTAGACTCTAAAAGATGCAGAAATGGTTTCTGTGAACATTGGTAAAATCGGTTTATCAATCTGAGTCACGATGAATTTTATATTAATTTCTGAACATGCGGGCTTTGCTTGTCAGGCTTGAACTTATGACTAATGGGCCCTAAGCTGTTAGCAGCCCACATTATAAATAAGTTATTGCAGTACAGAAATTACACACAACAGGTCACAATTTTCGAAAAACCCTAGTTTTCTCTCTAACAGTGGTCGCCCCCCTCCCCTCTGCTCAGGAAAAATCCAGCCTGTGAATTTTGAATTACAGTCTGGTTTAACGGATCAAATTCGTTAATTCTCTTTGTAGAAACTTCTGATAGATTTTCTAGTGCAATCTATCAGAGGGATTAAATCTCTGTTCGTGGACCTGATTGAAGAATAGTTCGTCCATCAGTTCCTGGGAGATACAACAAGAGCAGAGCAATCTGTTGGTGTCCATAATCTCGATTCGAGATTGGAGGTAAAAATTTATAATTGTTATTTAATTTTTACACACACAATTTAATCGTAAGGTTTTGATACCCATTATGGAATCGTTCCATATAAAATTTTTAAACTTCCGCTGCACCGGGTATCAATTCTGATTGATCTGATCGCCGTTCTCCAACAGAATCATGATGGGTGCTGTGATCAACGCTCTCTTGATCTTTTCAAAGGCCTGCAAACAAGAATCATCAAATATGAATGTAGAATCTTTTTCAAGCAAATTACACAGGGGTTTTGTAATCTTAGAGAAATCCTTGATTAATCGCCGATAAAACCCTGCATGGACTAAAAAACTTCTGACGCCTTTGATATTCTTTGGAGGTGGAAGCTTCTCAATAGCAACTACTTTGGCTCGATCCACCTCTAATCCATTGGATGACACTTTATGTCCAAGGACAATGCCCTCTTGAACCATAAAGTGACATTTTTCTCAATTTAGCACTAAATTCTTTTCTTGGCACCTCTGCAAAACAAGAGACAGATTATGCAAGCAATGATCAAAAGAGGAACCAAATACTGAAAAGTCATCCATAAAAACTTACATCACGTTCTCCACTATATCTGCAAAAATCGCCATCATACACCGCTGAAAATTTGCAGGTGCATTAAATAGTACAAACGGCATCCTCCTGAAAGCAAACGTGCCTTAGGGACACGTAAAAGTAGTCTTCTCTTGATCCTCCGGTGCTATAGCAATTTGATTATAACCTGAATAACCATCTAAAAAGCAGTAATAACAATAACCAGCAAGTCTATCAAGCATTTGATCAATGAAAGAAAGTGAAAAATGATCTTTACGAGTAGCTTTGTTCAACTTCCTATAATCTATACAAACTCGCCAGCCAGTTACTGTACGTGTGGAGATTAACTCATTATTTTCATTTTTAACTACAGTAATCCCACCCTTCTTAGGCACCACTTGAACAGGAGATACCCAACTACTTTCAGAGATAGCATAAATCACTCCCGCATTCAACAACTTTAAAACCTCTTTCTTAACTACTTCTTTCATAGCGAGATTCAACCGCCTCTGATGATCAACATAAGGAGTATAAGACTCTTCCATCAAAATTTTATGCATGCAAATTGTTGGACTAATACCCTTAATATCAGAAATTGACCATCCTAAAGCAGTTTTAAAATTTCTCAAAACTCTCAACAACTTATCCCTTTCTACAGCAGACAAATGAGAAGAAATAATAACAGGACAAGTAGAATTTTTACCAAGAAATGCATAACATAAGTGCGCAGTCATTCTTTAAGATCATGAGTTTCAGTAGATACCTCTGGTGCACTTTTTTCCAATGCTTCAGATTCCTTAGGACTTACCATTTTTTCTTTTGAAGCGCTGCCAAGGAATGCTTTTTGCTCATTTAACTCCCAATCCTCTTCCTTATCAGCCACCTCATTCGCCACCAAACATATTTTGAGTGGATCAGTAATTCCTGCACATGAAAAAGAATTATGAGAATCAACAATTTCAATACTTTTACATGTACTTACCTCGTTTGGTTCCCTCATGGTGTGATAAATATTAAAAATCACCGCTTCACCACCAACTCGAAGTGTGAGCTCTCCCTTGTGGACATCGATCAGTGCGCGTGCAGTAGCTAGAAAAGGTCTCCCAAAGATCAAAGAAGTTTCTTCATCTTCATCCATATCTAAAATCACGAAGTCTGCTGGAAATATAAACTTGTCGACCTTCACCAACACATCCTCCACAATACCCCGTGGATATGTGATACTCCGATCAGCCAGCTGTAATGTGATGGTGGTCGCCCTGACTTCTCCATGCTCCAAAGTCCTGTATACAGAAAAAGGCATCAAATTAATACTTTCTCCTAAATCACATAAAGCTCGATTTACCTTAGAACCACCAATAAAACAAGGGATAGTAAAACTCCCTGGATCCTTAAGCTTTTGTGGCAACTTTTTCTGCAGGATTGCGCTGCACTCTTCTGTCAGATTCACCACTTCATTGTCTTGCAATCTCCTCTTCTTAGACATTACATCTTTGATGAACTTGGCATAGTTGGGCATTTGTTCCAAGGCATCTGCAAACGGAATATTAATGTGTATCTTCTTGAAGATGTCTAGGAACTTGGAGAACTGTTCATCAAGTGCCTTCTTCTTGAATCGCTGAGGATAAGGAAGTTGTGGCTTATACATCGGTTTTGCTTCAGATTCTTTTTTGTGTTCTTCAACCACGATTTCTTCAACCATTGGTTCTTCAACTTCCTTGGCTTTTCTCTGATCTTCAGCCTCTCACTTCTTCCCACTTCTTAACTCTACTGCTTTGCACAGCTCTTTTGGATTCACTTCAGTATTGCTGGGAAAATGTCCTCGATTTTGATCCTTTAAAGCATTCGCAAGTTGCCCAATCTGTGTTTCCATAGATTTCATCATAGCCCCCAAACTGCACATATGTGTCTCCATGATGTCCATTCGAGTTTCAGTCCTCGACATCCGCTTGTTAGATTCAGTAACAAATGTAGACACAACATCCTCCAACGACGCTTTACCTTCCCCTTGATTTGTATTGAATCCCGGAGGGGGTTTCAACACATTTTTGTTGTTGGCATAGGAAACGTTTTCATGGTTACGTAAGCCAGGATGATAAGTATTAGGAGGAGGGTTACCTCGATAATTTCAATAGCCTCTGGGATTGATATATTGAGCTTCCTCAGGTGGATGATATTCTTCTATGGCAACCGACACACCTGCAAGTTCTGCGATATTCACCTTGTTCAGAGAAGCAACTTGTGTACTCAACGCAGATAGCTGTGCAGTGATGGATGTAAGAGGATCAACACTATACACTCCCTTCTTGACCCCCATACGTTCAGATGGTCATTGATAACTATTGATTGTCATTTGTTCCAGCATCTCATAGGCCTGAACGGGATCCTTGGCAAATATGGTACCCCCAGCAGCAGAATCCACTGACATCCTTGTGGGCATATTCAACCCATTGTAGAAAAATTCTATTTCTTCCCAATCTGCAAAATTATGATTAGGACAATGTCGTAACAAATCTTTGTACCTTTCCCATGCCTCATATAGTTGTTCTGAATCATGCTGTTGAAAGTTACTGATCTCAATCTTCAGCTGGGTTGCCTTGGATGGAGGAAAGAACTTCTCTAAAAATTTCACAGCCATGCCCTCCCAAGTTGTTATGCTTCCTAGCGACAATGACTGCAACCAGCTCTGTGCCTTGTCCGTGAGAGAAAAAGGAAACAAGCGTAAACGTATTATATCCTCAGAAACCCCATTTATTTTTACCGTATCAATAATCTCTAAAAAGGTGCGCAAGTGCAAGTGAGGATCAGCTGTGGTGCCTCCATTGAATTGGTTCTGCTGAACCATGTTGATTAATGTCGGCTTCAACTCAAAGTTGTTGGCATTAATGGTCCCTCGAGTGATTCCAGAATAGTGAGCCTGGATCGTCGGCCTGAAGTGATCTCTGATTGGCACCAGAGGAGCTTGTTGTGCTTCTTCTTTAGCCATGTTCCTTAATTTTTCTCTTCTAAATCTTCTTAAAGCACGTGCAGTGCGCTCGATCTCCGGATCAAATAATAGAGAATTTGCACTATGAGATCGTCGCATAGACTGCAATTAAAAATAAGAAGAAATTAATTAGTACTAAAAATAAGATAAAATAAAAACTCTAAATTAAAACTTAGACTAATTGGTCAAAAGACTAAACAAAAATAAAAAATTACTCCCCGGCAACGGCGCCAAAAACTTCTTGTGAAAATTACTCGCAAGCGTACAAGTGTCAACTTTTAATATAGTGAAAGAGAGAGTGTCGATCCCACAAGGAGTAATTTGAAAATATTCAATACTTGTAAATAAAATAGTCTTAATTTTATCTAGAAAATCAAACTTTAAAGAATTGCTGACAAATTAAATAAATAATGATGTTTGCAAAGCGCGCACACACAAAATTCTTAAGAGATTATCAATCAGAGAAAAATAGTCTAGAGGTTTGATTTCACCTGGTCTCGACAATATTCATTCCTAGTCAATCTATTTTTCATGATTTCATTTCAATTAATAACCAAGAACACATAGATTATACTATTTCCCTCTCCCGAGTAGCAAATAGAATGTATCAATCACAAATCGATTCCAATATCCCTATTAAAAATCTACTTGTAATGATATGTGTAAAACAATATTCTTTCTAGGCTCTATTAATGCTATAAGCTCTCCCGAGTCATATAAAAAATTAATAGTGTGAATTCTATTGATCCTATTCTAAATCCCCTCTCCCGAGTGCCGGATTCTGAATAAATATGACAAATCAATTTATGGCCAGTAAATTGAAAAGACTTTTAAAACTAGAATCACAATTAATTTATAAGAACGCAATTCATTAAACTCAACAATTCATAAATATGTCTTGACTAGGCTATATCAACCTCTAGACATAAAACGTTTAGTTCATAATCAAATTCATATCAACAAAAATCATGTTTAAGAATTCAAACATATTTCAATAATCAAAAGAAATAAATAAAGAAGGAATAACAAAGCCGTAGTCTTTTTTCCGTGTTCGGTCGAAAAGTCTTCGTCTTTGTTCCACGCAATCTTCAAATCTTGATCCCAAAAAAAATCTCACAAAAGTTCTCTCAAGATTATGGTGTAATGGCGGCTAGATAGCCCTTCATTAGGTCTGACAAATCCCTTAAATATGCCCCTAAAATTCGTCCAAAACAACTTCCAAAGATATCCAAAAGTTTCATAAATTATACACAGCCCTCGTCACACAGACAGCGACGCGCGGGCGCACCAATCTTACGAGCGGGCGCGCATAACATTCTGTCCCGATAATTCAAATAACTCAATCACGCGCGGGCGCGCATGGCTTTCTGTAAAATTTCCAACACTTCTCATCAGTTGACGCGTGGACGCGCTAGATCCAGGCGCGGGCGCGTATAGCTTGTTGTCCCATCTTCATCTAATCTTCAAAATACGAACCATCTTTGCTTGCTTCGCTCTTTTCTTGACTCCTTTGATTTCATCCATCATAACTTCAATATTTCCTGTATTTCCTGACATCCAACAACAACAACAACAATTTCCACATAATTCCGCTCGAAACCAAGCAATTATCCAATAATATCAACACAAATTAAGTGCACAAAATGCACTTATCAGCATAAGACTATCGAATTTGGTAATATACTCTTCAATGTTCAAGTTCCCTTTCCTCAAATTAGCAAACTCTGCTCCCTTATCCTTTCGGTATGAAATAGGGAAAAACCGCTTATAAAACTCATATTTGAAAAGAGTCCAATTAATAACTGTACCTCGATTCTCCAAGGATCTCTTTGTCGTGATCCACCAGTTCTTAGCAACAACACGAAGCTGATGAATGACTAACCTAGTTCGGCAGTCGTCAAAATAATCAAGGGAATCAAATAACTGATCGATGTCGTCCAACCAGCTCTCACAGTCAACAAGATTCTCTGTACCCAGCAACAAAGGCGGATTAAACGACTGAAACCTTTTCAGCAAGGTTTTCATAAGTGTCGCTGTGGCATCCATCTGAACAGTTTTTGTAATAGCTTGATCATTCGGAAGAGTAACTAGCGGTGGGTTTCTGTTAATAACTCGACATGGACCCATCTGATAATCAAAGGTTAGGACACAAGATATCTCAATCGCTACAAGTCGGTGCCCTTACAACCTCTCAGAATATCAGATACCAGTCGATAACAAAAACAGTTATATCTCAAGTAGTCCATTCTTTATAAATTAAATCACATAATCATGTAATTCAAATACTTCTCAAATAATAAGGCATGCTCGCATGGAATTAAATAAACAATTCAATAACTCAAACACATGCGAGGAGCCAATACATGCGGACTCAAACTACCCCGATCACTCTTAGTTCAACCAAGAATCTTATCGCTCTGATACCACTTAATGTGAGACCTCGATTCTAAACAAATAATCTCGGAGTAAACAATAAATAAGAAAACAAGATCCAAGATTAAAGTAAAAGACAGAAATATTTTTTTAAAAAATTCCACGAGCTCGCGCGAGATAAACATCTTGCGCGCGCTCGAGCTTCACCTCCAGCAATGGAGCTGGAGGCTCGAGCTCGCGCTAGCGCGAGTTAGAGTCTAGCTCGTGCGCGGGCTCCAAAACCAGAGCCCAAGGAATGCTTCTCGCGCTCGCGCGAGATAAAATATCGCTCGCGCGCGGGAAGCCTGGGCAGAAAAACTCAAGCATTTAAGAACTCCCGAGCTCGCTTCCGACATGCATTCAAATCCATAAACAATACGGGGTATGGAAATACATGAAATATCAAATATCAATGCCAGAAACATGCTTTCGCAATATACCTAAGATCAACATAAAGTCTCAATCAATTGAAGTTCTAAACATGCTTCGATACAATTATACATCTCCCAAAACACAAACGAGTTCGAATACAGAATTGAATCCTAAAAACAAAGGCCTCACTTCTATAAACTCAACCCCTAGCATGTTGTCTCTGACTTGATCCTGCCCCACCTGTCGCCAAGTACACATACAAAACAAAGCAACAACCGGATAACTTCGGTGAGAATAATATTCCCAGTAAAAGCAACATAACAAGAAAATAAAATAATATCACAACAACATGCTTTCAAGACAACATAATTCAAGTTAAGACGAATGAAATTTATGTCTTTAAAAACGGGATATCAACTCTTATAAACAAGGGATTGCTGTTATGCTTTAGGGATCCCGAGGATGAGATCACGTAAGAACTCACCGACTCTCCCAATCAAAGTGGTGCCACGTATCCCAATATCCTAGACTTTGGTGCGACTATGAGGAGTATGTTGACACTAGGTGAACTTCTACAACCCAGGCCACTCGCAAAATAGCCCCCAAAATGTCTAAGTAAAAAGGGCCGTTCTTCCCGCTGAAATCAAAGGTTTGGCTCAAGATGAATGCATAAGAAAACATAAAGCATTAAGCCATATAAAAAAACCTCAATCAACAAGAAAATATAAGTTTCATATGCTAGAACAAGTATTGATGCAAGTATGTGATTCAAGGGAAACTCAAGAACCAACTATCTTGAGTGTGCTATCCCGCTAAACGATGACTGATTTTACCTTCTAATGCAAGTAGCTCCAACTCTGGATACGCTACAAAAGAGGTTATATCAAAATCTATACAACCTAAACAACAACAACGCTCAAGGTAAACTCTTTACCGCTCTTCGTCCAACTCTTTGACGACCTAATACTGCTAACTCTGAGCTCAACAGACTTCAAACGAATCTGTACGGAGATGCAAAAGAACTAACATCATTCAACAACTCAAAATTCTTACTATACAACCACACAAACGATCCAATTTTCCAAAACTCTAACCGGCGGCATAAAGGCTATACACGGATCAAACCGAAAACACATACAGCAATATAATATTGATATCAACTCATATCAATGCTAATACAACAATAAAGGCACAAAACCAACAAATCTCAAAACTCAATTTTCGAAAGAGGCTTCCAAAAATCAAAACAAATCCGAACGACGCTCTAATTCAAAACCGACTGAGAATAAACGATCAAAACTCTGACAAGAACAACATAACCGAAACTCAATTGATTCTAATAGCATCCAAAAATAGAAGTCTAGCTGATTGAAGAAAAATTTACGATAGAACGAAGCTCTCGCTGCAGTGATCGCTAAACTGCCTTCAGAAATAAATTTCAATTGACGGATCGAGCAGAAACCGGGATTGGAAAGCTTGAAAGAGGAGTTTTCTCTAAAAAATGATGGAGGAGGCGTGCAAGGGGAGGGAAGAAGATGATGGAGAAGTCAAGAAGTCAAACAAAGTGTAGATAATATATAAAATCCACTAATTGCATTTCAGTCCCTGAAATTTCAAAATTTGCAAAATAGACCTTGATCAAAATCAAATCGGCCCTTGACTTCTGGAAACTCTGATTATCTCAAATAAAATCAATTAAGATAAATCGGGGCGTTACAATTCTCTCCCTCTAAGAAGAGATTTCGTTCTCAAAATCAATAAGAATTACAACTCATAAGATAGAAAAAAGAACAAAAGATAGCAAGAAGAACTCTTGTCATCCGTAAAACTCAGGAAAACGCTGTCTCATGTCAGATTCTGTCTCCCAAGTTGCTTCCTCTACTCCGTGACGGCTCCACTGCACTTTCACCAACGGAATCAACTTGGTTCTGATCTGCTTCTCCTTCCTGTCAAAGATCTGAATTGGTCGCTCAAAGTAGCTTAGAGTCTCGTCAAGCTTGGCTTCGTCAGGTTGAAGAATATGAGAAGGATCTGGATGATACTTTCGCAACATAGAGACGTGAAAAACGTCGTGAATACCAGATAAATACGGAGGAAGTGCAAGTCTGTAGGCAAGATCGCCTAACTTCTCGAGAATCTCATAGGGTCCGATGAATCTCGGAGATAACTTCCCTCTCTTCCCAAATCTAACAGTGCCTCTGAAAGGAGAAATCTTAAGGAAAACTCGGTCTCCCTACTCGAAACTCAGAGGTCTATGTCTGATATTCGCATACTTCGCCTGTCTATCCTGAGCTGACTTCATTCTAGTCTGGATGATCTTAACTTGCTCTGCCATGTCTCTAAGCATATTCGGTCCCAAATCAGGTGACTCGGAAACATCATCCCAAAACAAAGGAGATCGGCACTTCTTGTCGTACAATGCCTCAAAAGGCGGCATGCCGATACTTGCTTGGAAGCTGTTGTTGTAAGAAAACTCGAAAAGAGTCAAAAATCCTGCCAACTAGTGCCAAAGTCTAGCACTACTGCTCGAAGCATATCCTCTAACGTCTGGATAGTTTGCTCTGACTGTCCGTCGGCCTGAGGATGATAAGATATACTCAGATACAATCGAGTACCAAGTGCCTCCTGAAGACTGTGCCAAAAGTGCAAAGTGAATCTAGGGTCTCAGTCTGAAACGATTGACTTAGACACACCATGCAATCTCACAACGTTGCTATCATTAATCTCAGCCATCTGATCGTGACGATACGTCATCCTATATGGAATAAAACAAGCAGACTTTGTCAATCAATCGATCACTACCCAAATAGCATCGCATCATCGAACAGATTGCGGTAGCTTCATGAAAAAATCCATAGAAATGTGATCTCATTTCCATTCAGGAACAAATAGACTGTGCAACAGACCACCCGATCGCGTCCTCTCTACTTTCACCTGCTGACAGTTCAAACATCGAGATACAAACCTTGCAACATTGCTCTTCATTATCTTCCACCAAAAATGATTTTTCAGATCTTTATACATCTTACGGCCTCCAGGATGAATACTAAACCGACTGCAATGAGACTCTCGGAGAATACAATTCCTAAACTCTGAATTATCAGGCACAACAATACGTTTATTCACAAAAAAAACATCATCTCTAACCTGGAATTCAGATTGATGCCCAGATCTGACTTTTTCTACTGAAATCTGAAAGCTCGGATAAGACTTCTGTGCTTCCTTGATCAAAATAAATAACTCTGGCTCGGCTTGAATAGCAAACACTCTGATAGTCTTCCTATCTGTTTCAAACTCTAAAGCAAAAGTGCAAAAATCATCGATCAACTGAGAAACACCGATAGTAGAAAGAGATAAAGAACAAAGCTTTTGGCTCAAGGCATCTGCAACTGCATTCGACTTTCACGGATAATACTTGATTTCACAGTCGAAATCCTTCAGCAGATCAAACCATCTTATCTGTCTCATATTTAGCTTTGCCTGTGAAAACAAATACTTAAGGCTCTTATGGTCAGAAAAGATTTTGAAAGACTCACCATACATATAGTGACGCCAGATCTTTAAAGAAATAAAATCGCAGCGAGTTCAAGATCATGAACCGGATAACGAGTCTCATGCGGCTTCAGTTGCCTCGATGCATACGCTATCACATGCTTATGCTGCATAAGAACACATCCCAAGCCTCGATTAGAAGCATCGCAATACATGGTAAAACCTCCAGTACCTTTTGGAATAGAAAGAATCGGAGCACTGGTCAGTCTCCTCTTCAGATCAACAAAACTAGCCTCACAATCTGCAGTCCAGACAAAAAGCGTATTCTTCTGAGTCAGCCGGGTAATCGGCTTGGCAATAGATGAGAATTCCTCGATGAATCGACGATAATAACCAGCTAAACCCATAAAGCTTCGGATCTCAGGCACTGATGTCGGTCTAGGCCAATTCATAACCTCTTCAATCTTGCTGGAATCGACAGAAATCCCATCTCCTGAAATAATATGACCGAGAAAGACAACTCGATCCAGCCATAACTCACACTTAGATATCTTGGCAAACAACTGTTCAACCCGCAAAATCTACAAGACGATCCTCAAATTCTCTTCATGGTCAGTACGGTTCTTCGATTAGATAAGAATATCATCGATGAAGATAATAACAAACTCATCTAAATAACGCTCAAAGATACGGTTCATCAAACCCATAAAAACCGCTTGAGCGTTAGTTAAACCAAACGGCATGACTATAAACTCGAAATGACCATACCTCGTCCTGAATGTGGTCTTAGGAACATCTTCCTCATGCACTCTCAGCTGATGATAACCCAACCTCAGATAAATCTTCGATTAGATAGAAGAACCTTGCAGCTGATCAAAAAGGTCATCTATTTGGGGTAAAGGATACCTATTCTTTACCGTAGCTTGATTCAGTTGATGGTAGTCAATACAAAGCCGCATAGAACCATCCTTCTTTCGAACAAAGAGAACAGGAGCACCCCAAGGCGACACACTAGGTCTGATGTATCCCTTGGCAATCAAATCCTCAAGCTATTCTTTCAATTCTCTCAATTCAACCGGTGCCATAAGATAAGGAGCTTTGGAAATAGGTTGAGTACCTGACACTAAATCAATGCTGAATTCGATCTCTCGAATAGGCGGCAATCCAGGAATTTCTTTGGGAAACACATCAGTTAATTCTCAAACCACGAGTAAATCAACCAATTCAGGGCTAGATTTCAGTACATGAACTGCATAAACCAAAAATTCCTCTGCTCCTCTCTGTAACAAATGAGTCATAGATAACACTGAAATCAAAGGAATTCTAGATCGAGAACCCTTACCAAAGAATTTCCACTCATTTTCCATTTCAGGTTTGAATCTGACAACCTTCAGAAAACAATCGACTGTTGCCCTGTACTTGATTAAAGCATCTATACCAACAATACAGTCAAAATGTGAGAGCCCAAGTACAATACAGTCAAACTCTAACAAATTTCCCTCAAAACAAAGTTCACAGTTCCTGACTAATCTGGCAAAAAAATTCCTCCACCCAAAGGTAAAGTAACAACTACTACAATAGGCAACAACTCAGTAGGAAAAGCATGCATCAACACAAATTTTTCAGAGATAAAGGAATGAGAAACACCTGTATCTATCAATACATGAGCAGAATAACCAAAAATTGAACAGTTACCTCCTATATCATCGTCCGGTGCTGCCTGAGCCTGATCCTCTGTAAAAGCAAAGACTCGTGCCTGCTGTCTCGAAGGCTGGTTTGCATTCGAGTTACCCCCCCTTTCTGTTCTGCTGCTGAGGCTGGTAGGAGTAAACCGCAGAAGTCTATCTCTTAGGCTGAGCTGCAGGTCTAGAGGAACTCCCACTCTGAGCTCGATCTCTACCTCGTTGAGGGCACACCTTAGCAAAGTGTCCTAGTTGTTGACAGTTATTGCAGTTCCCAAAGACTCCTACACACTGATCTGGGGAGTGTCTACCCCCGTACTTGTTGCAGAACAAAGATGAAGATCTAGAACTCTGTCCTGAACAGAACTTCTTGGAACCACTGGAACTTGTAGAACTGTTCCCCTACTTCTTGAACTGTTTCCCACTTGCTTTGTAATGATCCTTCCTATTACCCCCACTGCTTCCTCCTTCGTACCTTTGTGGTTGATTCGGATACTGAGATGACTGATTTTAATACTGAGATGAATGATTCTGATACTGTCTCTGCTGCTGAGGTATCATCTGATTTCCTCTCTGTCTCCACAAGCCTGCTTCAGCTCCCTTTGCATGATTCATGGCATCCGCAAAGTTATCGGGCCTAGCAGTGTTTACCAACGTGAAGATGTCGGGATTCAAGCCGTTGATTAACTGATCGGCTTTTGCTTCTTCATTGTCGGTGATATGCGGTGCAAAACGCAGCAGACTGTTGAATTTGGCAACATACTCTTCAATGTTCAAGTTCTCTTGCCTCAAATTAGCAAACTCGGCTCCCTTATCCTTTCAGTACGACAGGGAAAAACCGCTTATAAAACTCAGATTGGAAAAGAGTCCAATTAACAAGTGTACCTAGATTCTCCATGAATCTCTTCATCGTGATCCACAAGTTCTTAGCAACACCACTAAGCTGTTGAATGAATAACCTAGTTTGGCGGTCATCAGAGTAATCAAGTGAATCAAACAACTGATCGATGTCATCCAACCAGCTCTCACAGTCAATAGGATTCTCTGTACCCAGCAACAAAGGCGGATTAAACTACTGGCTCTGATACCACTTAATGTGAGACCTCGATTCTAAACAATTAAACTCAGAGTAAACAATAAATAAGCAAACAAGATCCAAGATTAAAGGAAAATAAAGAAATATTTTTTTAAAATTAAATGTCACGCGCTCGCGCGAGATAAACATCTCTCGCGCGCGCGGGCTTCACCTCCAGCAACGGAGCTGGAGGCTAGCACTCGCGCGAGATAGAGTCTCTCTCATGCGCGGGCTACCAAACCAGAGCCCAAGGAATGCTTCTCACGCTCGCGCGAGATAAAATCTCGCTCGCGCGCGGGAAGCCTGGGCAGAAAAAGTCAAGAATTTAAGAACTCCCGAGCTCGCTTCCGACATGAATTCAAATCTATAAACAATACGGGGTATGAAAATACGTGCAATATCAAATATCAATGCCAAAAACATGCTTTCGCAATATACCTAAGATCAATATAAAGTCTCGATCGATAGAAGTTCTAAACATGCTTCGATACAATTATACAACTCCCAAAACACAAACGAATTCGAATACATAATTGACTCCTAAACACCAAGGCCTCACTTCTATCAACTCAACCCCTAGCATGTTGTCTCTGACTTGATCTTGCCCTACCTATCGCCAAGTACACATACAAAACAAAGCAACAACCGGATAACTCCGGTGAGAATAATATTTCCAGTAAAAGCAACATAACAAGCAAATAAAATAATATCACAACAACATGCTTTCAAAACAACATAATTCAAGTTAATACGAATGAAATGTATGTCTTTAAAAATGGGATATCAACTCTATTAAACAAGGGATTTCTGCTATGCTTTAGGGATCCCGAGGATGAGATCACGTAACAACTCACCGACTCTCCCAATCAAGGTGGTGCCACGTATCCCAATCCCCGAGACTTTGGTGCGACTATGAGGAGTATGCTGACACTAGGTGAACTTCTACAACTCAGGCCACTCGCAACATAGCCCCAAAAACGTCTAAGTAAAAAGGGTCGTTCTGCCCGCTGAAATCAAAGGTTTGGTTCAAGATGAATGCATAAGAAAACATAAAGCATTAAGCCATATAACAAAAGGTCAATCAACAACAAAATATAAGTTCCACATGCTAGAACAAGTATTGATGCAAGTATGTGATTCAAGGAAAATTCAAGAAGCAACTGTCTCGAGTGTGCTATCCCGCTAAACGATGACTGCTTTTACCTTTTAATGCAAGTAGCTCCAACTCTGGATACGCTACAAAAGAGGTTATATCAAAATCTATACAACCTAAACAACAACAATGCTCAAGGTAAACTCTTTCTTACTCTTCGTCCAACTCTTTGACGAAATAATACTGCTAACTCTAGGATCAACAGACTTCAAACGGATCTGTACGGAGATGCAAAAGAACTAGCATCATTCAACAACTCAAAACGCTTACTATACAACCACACAAACGATCCAATATTCCAAAACTCAAACCAGTGGCATAACGGCTATACACGGATCAAACCTGAAATACAGACAGCATATAATATCGATATCAACTCATATCAATGCTAATACAACAATAAAGTCTCAAACCCAATAAATCTCAAAACTCAATTTTTGAAAGAGGCTTCCAAAAATCATAACAAATCCGAACGACGCTCTAATTCAAAACCGACTGAGAATAAACGATCAGAACTCTGACAAGAACAACATAACCAAAACTCAATCGATTCTAACAAAATCCGAAAATAGAATTCTAGTTGATCAAAGAAAAACTTACGAAAGAACCAAGCTCTCGCTGCGGTGATCGCTAAACTGCCTTCAGAAATAAATTCCAACGGATGGATCGAGCATAAATCGGGATTGGAAAGCTTGAAAGAGGCGTTTTCTCTCAACAATGGTGGAGGAGGCGTGCAGAGGAGGGAAGAAGATGATGGAGAAGTCAAGAATTCAAACAAAGTGTAGATAATATATAAAATCCATTAATTATGTTTCAGTCCCTGAAATTTCCAAAATTTGAAAAATATACCCTGATCAAAATCAAATCGGCTCTCGACTTTTGGAAACTTTGATTATCTCAAATAAACTCAATTAAGTTAAAATCGGGGCGTTACAATTTTGTATGTGAGCTGGTTCAGAGCCAAAAAGTTCGTGTTTCTCATGTCTCGTCCTCTGACTAACTGGCTGATGCCTTAACAAAGCCGCTCTCTGGTTCTCGTCTGCGTCTACTATGTTCCAAGATTGGTGTCTCTATGAGTCCACCATCTTGAGGGGGAATATTGGAATATATTGTATATTTATTGTATATTATGTTTCCTCTTATCTTGTAATCTTTTATTATTTGTAATTTTTATCTTTCTTTAGTCTTTATTGTTGTATATAAACATCCTATGTAATCATTCTTGAGATATATGAAAATATTATTTTCTCATTAGTTTTTACAGATCAGATTATTCACAAGCATAAAATAGAAATCCAACAATAAATAATTTTGATAGAAATAAAAAAATCCCAAATCAAAATCTACATATTCGACATAAAATTGTTCGGTCCAATCTTATCGTCTTGGTTGAAGAAAAATTGCTCAATAATTGAAAACAATATAATTCAAAAATAAAAAAATAAGAAAGAAGAAACTAGAATGGAGCGTTATTCAAATCTTCAATCTTTGACCTAGCCGCCTCGATCTATTTGTGCGTCTTCGAACCCCCTCAATATGCTTTTTTATCTTCTATTTATATGGCTTGAAAAGCCCACGAAATAAAACCCGCAAAATAAGAATTTTAATTTCCGAAAATTCTATTTTTTCTGATTCTGCGACATGCACGGACCCTGGACATGGGTCCGTGCCCACCTCCGGGTGCTCTCTGCCACAAATTATTTTTTTCTCACGACAAGTCCGGACCCCGTTCCATATCCGTGAATGGGTCCGTGCATACATTCCTACCAGCGCGCAGTTTTCTTGAAAAAATCATATCTCGAGTTCTAGCAGTCGGATCGAGCCAAAATTTGGACAGCAGCTTCAAACATTTGGAATTTTATTTTGAATGGTGGAGATCGGATTTGGTTTTCTCTAGCATCAAAAATAAATTTTTGACCATTGCTGCTCCGTAATTCACTCTTGTGGCTCTTCTCTTGCTCCAAAAATCATGATTTCTTCACAAATTCCTACAAAAATCAAACCAGAGAGTGAAATGCACATGGATGAGATTAATTATAAATAAAACATATAAAAACACACATGAAACCAAATGAATGCATGCCAAATAAACCTAAAAATAACACAAAATAATGCACACAAAATGCACTTATCAACTCCCCCATACTTAAATCTTGCTCATCCTCGAGCAAGACAAACAATGCAACAAACAACAAAGTAGGAACATTTCATGGAAATTTGCCTCAGATAAGTCACATGTCAAATTAAAACACCCTCGACTCTTCACAATACACCATCGGTTTAGTGTGAACGTGTGTATATGAACTGTCATTCCAGTTTCATGCAAATTTTAAAGAATCCGTTTTAAGACTGCTTAGCGACCTATTAACACATCAGTACAAAGGTCACTTACATGCATCCATTCCTCCCAATTACCTCTTACAAAACACACCTTCCTTGAGATAAATTATTACGCACCACCGGATTTTGCACCCGACAATTTTAAAGCCCCAATAATTACCCGCAAACTTAGCTATAACTATGATACGATTTGAATTTCAATCCCCTCATCTATATCCCAGATGGAGCATTAATCCCATTGAATCCGCAGACTTAGTTTCAGACTAGGCGATTAGGATTTCAATCTCTTGCCCGAAATCCGGATGAAGTTATTATTATTTTTTCAAAGAATTAAATTTTTTATTTTTTATAAATTTGCATCAATTTCATTCTTATAAATTATTTGGTGCGCCCAAGACCATAAGTGCAATTGTCAGAGAATCATTAGAATTCAACAGACACAACTAAAACACTTAGCACTTAGTGCCATGCAATGGTCAAACAGACACAAACTTCATCAATTTTATCGCTATAATTCACTGGTCTAACATGATTGCTTAAAAATATTCACGGGTCAACCTACAGTTTCTCATGTCAAGTCATGAGAAAAAATTAAAAATATTTTTCACAAAATTCAAAACTTCATATCATCATTGGCTCCCAATTATCATCCTACTCAACACACATGCAAACAACAACAAAACTGACACAAACTATATGCAAACAAACTAAAAAATGACAGATGCAACACAAACATGACAAAAACTGAAATAAATAGTCTACCCCCCCCCCCCCTCTCATATAGTCATACTTATCCAAAGCATTTCTCTCAATGCTTCAGAATAATGAACAAAATGCAAAACGAACAAATGCAAAGACAATAATAAACACAATGAAAATAAAACAACACTCCCCTGATCTATGATTCCACATCCTCCTCCTCTGGCTATAGAACACGAACATCAACTTCTTTTAGTGGGGAAACATATTGCACATATAAAGGCGACGGGTAAGATGGTGGATTAGCAAAAGATAATAAAAATAAAAAAGACATTAAAAATAAAAGAAATAAAACACTGTGTTGCCTCCCAGTCAGCGCTAAAGTTATAGTCTATAGCCCGACTATGCAGAAGTAACCATCAAAGAGCGGTTACCGCCCATAGTAGGAATCATACAACTCTACATATGGGTCTTTATTTCCTATGCCCTCAAGCTTGGCATGAATTGACATGGGAAGCTCGTCGGTCCAGCAATACTCGGTATGAATTTTAAATTTTTCCAGATTTTTGGAAGACGCCTGAGAGCTTGGAAGAGAAGAAACGAAGAACGCAAGCACGAATCGCGCACCATCGTTGATATTTTCATTCTTCTTTTTCTTATAATTTATTTATGATGAATTCAAACATGAGATTGTTGTTTGATTTTAATATTATATAGTAGTCATCCTTTGACCGGGGCCACGATAGGGCCAGACTATTGATTTTTGCTAATGGAATGGGTTGATTGATTTTTTGATTTATTTTATATTCATTGATTAATATTTTTGCATAATTCTTTCTTTTAATCAGGACAATTAATTGAATGTTTGTTGTTCGATCTGGACTTGAAAAATAAAAGATTGAAATTAGCTTCAAAAATATTAATCAACACATTGTTAAACCGACTAGAAATAGTATTCGGTTTCAATGTGCGATTTTAGGCGAAAGCTAAAATTTCATAGTTGCAAATGTGTTTTTGTTTAATTAAATTCAATTAAAAATAATTGAACTGTTAAATGAAAATAGGATTGTTAATTCTAGAAATAGATTAATAATTATTCTGGGCAATTTCATCGTGAATATGAATAGTTCTTGCTTGATAAAATCCAATACGTGGTAATAATTGATGTTTGGTACCATTGTGTGTTCCTGGTCATTTTCCTGAAATTTGAATCCGTCTTAAACTTAGTATGTTCTTTTAATTTAATTAAAAAAAATTTCTTTAGAATAATTTAGTTTATTTAAATTAGTTTTTAATTCATAAAAATCCCTCATTTTATTTAGCTTAGATTAAATTAAATAATTTATATCTTAGTATTTAAACAATGGTCTGCCACTTGGTTCTCCGTGCCCTTCCTATAAATGATCTCCAAGTCAAATTCCTGCAAGAGAAGAATCCAACGAATTAGTCTTGGCTTTGCATCTTTTTTATTCATCAAATATTTCAGGGCCGAATGGTCAGTGTGCACGATCACTTTGCTCTCGAGAAAATAAGATCTGAATTTATCCAAGAAAAAAACCACAGCAAGTAGTTCCTTTTCTGTTGTAGCGTAATTCAATTGGGCAGCTGATAGTGTCATACTAGCATAGTAGATGACATGAATGGTTTTCTCTCTCTTCTCCCCCAAGACTGCTTCTAAAGCTGTATCATTTGCGTCACTCATCACCTCAAAAGGTGATTCCCAATCAAGTGCTACAATCACCGGTGCAATGATTAATTTATTCTTCAAAATCTGAAAGGCCTTCACATACTCAGCAGAAAAATCAAACGGCACATCTTTTATCAACAAATTAATCATCGGCTTGGCGATTCTAGAAAAATCCTTAATGAACCACCTATAAAATCCAGCATGTCCTAAAAAACTACGCACTCCTTTCAAATTTGATGGCGGAGGAAGTTTCTTTATTACTTCAATTTTTGCTTTGTCAACCTCAATTCCATTTTCAGAAATTTTATGCCCCAAGACTATTCCCTCTCTCATCATAAAATGACATTTTTCCCAGTTCAATACTAAATTGGACTCTTCACATCTTCCTAAAACCTTAGACAAATTCAGAAAGCAAGCATTTAAGGAAGAGCCAAAAATTGAAAAATCATCCATGAAGATCTCAATAAAATCCTCAATCATGTCATGGAAAATTTTCATCATGCAGTGTTGGAAAGTAGCCGGTGCTTTACAAAAACCGAATGTCATTCACTTATATGCAAAATTCCCATAAGGACATGTAAAAGTGGTTTTATCTTGATCCTCAGGATCAATAGGAATTTGCATATAACCCGAATAGCCATCCAAAAAACAATAAAAAGGAAGTCCGGCTAGTCTTTCCAACATTTGATCAATGAAGGGCAGGGGAAAGTGATCTTTACGGGTGACATCATTACGTTTTCTATAGTCAATGCAAACATTCCAACCCGTAACAGTTCTAGTGGGAATCAATTCATTATTTTTCATTTTTCACATCAGTGATCCCACCCTTTTTTGGAACAACTTGGACAGGACTTACCCATTTAATATCAGAGATGGGATAGATAATAACTGCATCCAAAAGCTTGATTACCTCCTTCTTTACCACTTCTTGCATAACAGGATTGAGTCACCGTTGAAGTTGGGTTGATGTTTTGTGATCGGCTTCCATCAGAATTGTGTGCATGCACATGGATGAGCTAATACCCTTTATATCCACTATGCTCAACCCAATGGCTTTGATATTATCCCTCAACACGAGAGTCAATTTTTGTTCCTCATCCCCTATCAAAGTAGAAGAAATAATTACAGGTAGTTTATCATTATCAATCAAAAACAAATATTTTAGATGCGAAGGGAGAGGTTTCATCTCAAGGATCGGGGCTTCTTCAACTGATGGATTTAATGCTCTTGGAACATGTCCAAGCTCCCCAATCCTTGAGTTTACCATCCTTGAGAGTGGTTTGCCGGCGTCCAAGTACTGCACATATTCTTCGATCTCTTGATTATCCAACTCGCTTGGAGATGAATGGGTCAAGAAAATCTCCAAAGGATCTTCACTAATAAATTCCTGCACATCACACTCAACAAACCCATCAGTAGCATAAATTCGAAATCAATTAGAAACATTGGATGGATATTTCATAGAATGAAACACATTAAATACCACACTCTCATCATTCAACCTTAGCACTAATTCACCCTTCTGGACATCAATCAAAGCTTTTCCAGTGGCTAAAAATGGTCTACCCAAAATAAGAGGAATCTCACGATCCTCTTCCATATCCAAAACAACAATGTACACTGGGAAAATAAATTTATCAACCTTAACCAAGACATCCTCTACAATTCCCCGATGATATTTAATTGATCTATCAGCCAACTGTATGAAAATTATAGTTGGTTTTACCTCACCAATTCCTAACTTCTCAAAACATGAAAATGACATCAGATTAATGCTTGCACTAAGATCACACAAAGTTTTGCTAAAAAAAATAAATTTCCTATGGTGCAAGGAATAGAGAATCTACCAGGATCTTTAAGTTTTGGAGGTAATTTAATTTGTAAAATTGCAGAACATTCCTCCAAAAGCTTCACTGTCTCAAAATCCACCAATTTCCTCTTGTTTGATAAAATTTCGTTTAAAAATTTAGCATATGAGGGCATTTGAGCCAAAGCTTCTGCAAACGGGATATTATTATGCAACTTCTTAAAAATCTCTAGAAATTTTGAAAATTGATTATCAAGTTGCAGTTGCTTTTCTCTTTGGGGAAAAGGTAGGGAATTGATTATCATCTCGTTCCCAGCTACGTACTTTGCAAGCATGTATTCCAGACTTGACTTATTCTCGGATGGTTTAAAACCTGGTGGTATAGACGGTCGAGCACCTTGTGGAGGTCTAACTATTTGCCGAGGGGGCCTTTGTTGTGTAGGCTGTTGAGGAGGATTGAAATATTATGGCTCAACCGAATTTTCATCTTGTTTCGACCCAAAATTTGGGTGACTTCTCCAACCCGAATTATATGAGAAACTGAATGGACTATATTGTAGTTGCCCTTGGTTCCCCACATAATTCACCAAATCTCCTTAAAAAACTGGCATCCCATCAAAAAATAAATCTATCATGAATGGAATGCCACTCGCTGATCCTTCAACTGCCTCAGTGCTTCCTTGGACTTGATTCACTTGTTTTACTGGTGCCGATTTATTAGCTTGCAGTTGAGACACTTGATGGGTCAATCCATCAATTTTTGCTGTAATTGCTGTCAGAGCATCCATCTCAAGAAATTCGACTTTCTTTTCTCTCCTGCTATCTTGCCAACCAACATTGCTTTCAGCCATATTTGATATGATTTCGAGTGCTGATGTAGGAGTCTTTCTATAGAGGCTGCCATTGGCAGCTGAATCAAGCATAGAACGCACAGATGAATCCACTCCATAGTAGAAAGTCTCTACTTGTTGGCCCACTGATAACCCATGTACAAGACACACTCTCAACATCTTTTTAAATTTTGTCCATGCGGAATTCAATGATTCCCCATCCTTTTGCCTAAAAGACATGATTTCATTCCGCAATTGTGCAACTTTGGTTGGTGGAAAATACCTGTGCATGAAGACTTCAACCAGCCCATCCCAGGTAGTAATCGATCCTTCTAGAAAGTCTCGTAGCCACTCTATCGCTTCTCCTTGTAGAGAAAATGGAAATAGCCTCAACCGAATAGCATCAAAAGTCACTTCATTAAATTTGAAGGTGTCACATATTGACAATAATTGCTCCAGATGAGCATTCGGATCCTCAGAAGGCGCCCCTCCAAATGTGACTTGCATTTGAATCATCTGGATGATGGTTGGTTTAAACTCAAAAGTATTCGCCTGAACTTAGGGCGAACAATGCTGGATCCATATCCTCCAACCAATGGTCGATGAAGGTCCATAAGAGTGCGGTTATTCTCGTCTTCGGCCATATCTTCAAACTCCTCTTCAGATTCGAAATCAAGTACCAAGTTATTTTGCCTCAGAGCTCTAAGTATATGACGAAGAGTGCTTTCAATCTCCAAATCAAGTGGTATGATGTTTTCAATATCTCGAGCACGGCTCATAACATGAGATATACTCCTGAAATAAAAAATAAAGCGCTCCAAACAACCACAAGATGAAAAATTAAACAAAATAAAATAAAAACCAAGTCTCAAATAAATAATCGATCCTAATAGTAAACAAATAATCCCCGGCAACGGCGCCAAAAACTTGACCGCTTAATTCGTTATTTACTAGCAAGTGCACTAGTTCAAGTTATAGTAAATAGACAGAGAGTCCAAGTATCGATCCCACAGGGACTGTAGTCAATTCTCAAGATTTAATTATTTAGCTTAATCTAGACAGAATAATAAATAGGAGTGCTAAGAATTAAATAAAAATTCAATTATTAAAAAGAAATAAGAAATAAAATAGCTGAAAGATAAATTTAATTAAAATGACACAACCATATCATCATAATACTCATACGTTTCATAACTTCATCATTTCATGTTCTTAAACGTTGTGATAAACATCATGCAACTAAAACTGATGCAAGAACTCATCCATGCTTAACATACTTCAAAACATTTTATGATAAAATAGTTTTCATGGGAAAAATCACATAAACATGCAATACATAGCATAATCGATCCATGTGAATTGTTCCGTCCGTCCCGAACATTCAAATTCGAAAAATTTTCCAACGGAACATCTTAAAATCACTTAAAAGGGCTTAAAAATTCGAAAACATGAATTTTGGACTGAACACAAGAAAATTTAATTTTTGAGGCAGCGCCCTCTGCGCTTGAGTGGCATAAAAGTTCCGCTCGATCGCATTCCCTTGAACACGCTTGTGCTCGAGCGGGAGAAATATCCCGCTTGAGTGCACGGCTCGCTGCCTGGAAATCAAGGCAGCGACGCACAGTAGCCCAATGCAATTTTCTCTAACTTTTTTGCTACTTAACGACTCTCTTTCGCCCAAAAATATTTAACAATTGAAAGGAAATCATTAATGGACGCAAAACCTTAAAAACTTGAAAAGAATTTTCTCAAAAACAACCAACATCAATAGTTTGATTCAAAACTTTCAAGAAGACCATAAACACACCAAAATTCCGCAACTATGCTTCAAAAATCCATAAAACCTCAATATATTTACACCAAAGACATCAGGAACACCTCACGCTTCACGTTTAAACATCATACTCATGAGTTATTTGTAAAATATGCATCAATCAACGCATACACATAGAGTTCATATTAAAAATATTTATATTCCTTGAATGAGTTTCAAAACATTTAAAAACTTGTCTGACTTTGGATGCTTGGAATTTAAACAAGACGGAAGAACGATCTAGCCTTGAGAAGAATTGGAGAACCCTTGATTTTCTTGCTGCAGTGATTAACGTGTGAAAGAGGGGAAAAGGGGAGTAAGCGGCATTCCAAAAAAAGAAAAGAAAATTGTTGGAAACCTTGAACTCTACTTAATTTGTGACTAATGGTCTCAATAATTGGCCCATTAGTTGCAAATAAAACTTCTAAAATTTTAATTCTCCCACTTCAAAATTTCACTGCATATACTCTACTTGAAAAATAAAACATTTTCCTTAACTCACTTCGAAGGCTAGCCTCATCCCTTCAGTCTAGAATTAAATTCCAAATCTGAAAACTTTGAAATAACATTGCAACACATAAAATTTTAGGCATAAAATAAATCACATAATTTAAACATAACAATTAAATTTTCATAACTAATATGCATAAATCATATAAATCAATTAATTTATCCTGATCAAGATAGTGGAATTTTTGGACTTTACAACCCTACCCTCCTTAAATATAATTTCGTCTTAGAAATTCGAATTAACAAATAGCTCAGGACAGTGTGCTCGAATATCCTGCTCGGTTTCCCACGTAGCTTCCTAAACCTATTGGTTTTGCAATAGAAATTTCATCATCAATATCTCTCTGTTCCTCAACTTACAAACTTGTATGTCCAAGATTTGAACAGTTATCTCCTTATAGGACAAGTGTAGTGTTCATTCCACTGGCTCGTGGCAAATAACATGGGAAGGATTCGCAACATACTTCCTCAGCATGGAGATATGGAAGACATTTTGTACACCTTTCAAGTTTGGATGTAAAGCTACTCGATAAGCTCGGGTTCCAACTTTATCCAGGATCTCGAAAGGTCTTATATATTTTGGACTCAATTTACCTCTCTTCCCAAACCTCATAATACCCTTCCATGGTTACACCTTTAAGAACACATGGTCACCTATCTCAAACTCCAAGTCCCTACGCCGTTTGTCGGCATAGCTTTTCTGTCGACTTTAAGCTGTTAACATTTTGTCCCTAATATTGGCCACCAAATCCACTGTCTGAGCCACTATTTCTGGCCCCAACACAGCTCTCTCTCCAAATTCATCCCAATGCAAGGGAGTCTTACATCTCCTCCCATACAACACCTCATAAGGAGTCACGCCAATAGTTTCTTGATAGCTATTGTTGTAAGTGAACTCCACTAAAGGAAATTTCCACTCTCAATTACCTCCAAAGTCAATCATCCAAGCCCTCAACATATCTTCGAGTATCTGGATCACTCGTTCTGACTGACCATCTGTCTGAGGGTGGAATGCGATACTGAGAGCTAACTTCGTACCCAAACCTTGGTGTAAGCTTCCCCAAAAATTCAAGGTGAATTTAGGATCTATGTCAGACATTATTCTTGCTGGAACTCCATGCAATCTGACTATTTCTCGAATGTACAACTCTGTATATTGATTCATCGAGAATTTATTCCTAACCGATAGGAAGTGAGCTAACTTCGTTAATCTATCAACTATCACCCAAATTGAGTTCATCCTTTGTGTTGTAACTAGCAATCCTACCACGAAATCCATACTGACATCTTCCCACTTCCGTGTGGGAAACGGTAACGGTTTCAGAAGTCCTACTGGCCTCTGATGCTCAACTTTCACCTGCCGACATTTCAGGCATTCATTCACAAATCGCACGATATCTTACTTCATACCTGGCCACCAATATGATAATTGTAGGTCCTTAAAAATTTTCGTACTCCCTGGATGAATGGAATGCGGAATAGTATGTGCTTTAGTCATCACCTCTACTCTCAGTGAGTCCACTTCTGACACCCATATTCTATCTTTGTGGTAAAAATCTCATCCTTGACTGTATACAATGTACCACCCTTAGCCTCATCTTTATGCTTCCATGCCACCAGCTGCTCATCAGAAGATTGGACTTCTCGAATTCTATCAATGAAACTTGGTACAACTGATAAAGCCGATAAAGAGCATACTTAAATTGGTTCTAATACCTCCAATTTTAGACACTCAAAAACTTCAATCAACTCCTGTTGAACTGTCAACTAGTTCAAATTCGCGGACTTGCGACTCAAAGCATCTTCTACTACATTAGCCTTGCTAGGATGATAGCTAATGTCGTAATCTTAATCCTTCACCAATTCCAACCATCGCCTCTGTCTCATATTCAATTCCTTCTGAGTGAAGTAATACTTTAGTCTCTTATGGTCTAGCACTTCTCTCCATAGAGGTAATGTCTCCATAGCTTCAAAGCAAATACAACTGCCGCCAACTTAAGATTGTGAGTCAGATAGTTTCTCTTATGAATTTTTAAATGTCGAGATCTATAAGCTATCACCTTGTCGTCCTGCATCAAAAAATCCCCTAATCCACTCTTGGAAGCATCGGTATAAACCACGAAACGACCGGTGCCTTCTAGAATTGCTAGCACCGGTGCTATTATCAATCTTTCCTTCAACTCTACAAAGCTTTTCTCACACTGATCTGACCACTCGAACTTCAAACCTTTCCGGGTCAAAGGAATCAGTGGTAGAGCTATCTTGGATAACTATTTAATGAACCTACGGTAGTAACCTGCCAAACCCAAGAAACTCTGCATTTCTGTAGCATTCTTTGGAGCAACCCAATTTCGAACTGCTTCTACCTTAGATGGATCAACTTCATTCCTCTTTCTGAAACTATATGACCCAAAAATGCAATTTGTTCATGCCAGAATTCACACTTACTGAACTTTGCAAAAAGCCGCTTCTCCTTCAGAATCTTCAAAACGGTAGTCAAGTGCTGACAATGCTCATCCATATTACGGAAGTAGATCAGTATGTCATCTATGAAGTCTATGAAGAACTGATCCAAAATGGTTGAAACACCATGTTAATCAAATTCATGAACACTGTTGGTGCATTGGTCAACCCAAATGGAATTACCAAGAACTCGTAGTGGTTGTATCGAGTTCTAAAAGCCATTTTCTGCACGTCCTCATCCTTCACCTTCAACTGGTGGTAACCTGATCGCAGATCGATCTTAGAGAACACCATTGCTCCCTGCAATTGATCAAACAAATCATCTATCCTTGGCAATGGATATCTGTTCTTCACTGTATCTTGGTTCAGCTCTCTGTAGTCAATACACAACCTCATTGACCCATCCTTCTTCTTAACAAATAACACCGGTGCACCCCAAGACAACACACTCGGTCTGATAAACCCCTTATCCAGTATCTCTTGCAACTGCACTTTCAACTCTTTCATCTTCATCGGTGCTAACCTGTACGGTGCCTTAGAAGCTGGCTTGGTTCCAGGTACTAGCTCTATTCCGAATTCAACTTCTTTGGCAGGAGGTAATCCTGCAACATCATCAGGGAAGACCTCTGAAAAATCCCTCACTGCAACGACTTCTTCCAGCTTCGGCCGAGGTAACTCTCTTTCGCAAATGATACTTGCTAGGAAACCCGTACACCCTTTGTTCATCAACTTCCAGGCATTACTTGCTGAAATTACAAGCAACAAACTCGTCTTTGGTGTGGCATAGAACACGAACGGATTTCCATTCTGAATTTTTAAAGAGACGGTTCTCTTCTTGTAGTCAATAGTGGTCTCATGCTAAGACAACCAGTCCATCCTAAAAATCAAATCAAAGTCCGCCATATCCAGAACAATGAAATCTGCCCGAAAATCACGGTCCTGCATCTGGATTATAAAATTCTTCACCACTCGGTTACTCTTCAATTCCTCCCCTGAGGGAAAAGATACAATAAACCCCAAAGCTGACTCTTTCGGTACAATTCCCAATTTAATCACAAATTTTACAGATATGAATGAATGCGTAGCTCCAGTATCTATCAAAACAAGGGCAAGAAAACTGGAAATACAAATCATAACTGTGATGATGGTAGAGTCTGGATCCACCTGATCATGATTCATCGCAAACACTCTCCCCTTGACTTGCTCCTTAGACTGAGGGCAGTCCTTTTGATGGTGTCCCTGCTTCTTGCATAGAAAGCAAACATTAGTCCCCCACATGCACTGAACTGTATGCATCTTCCTGATGTGATGATATTTTCCTATATTTATGTGTGTTAATTGGTGTGATTAGAAGAGTTTGCATTGATTAAATTCATTTTATAGTTACTAATGAATGTTTTTAGTTTGATTTAGGGAAGGAAATGAGGAAGGAAGAAGGATGAAAGCTTGGATGTTGTTTGCACATGTTGTTTGCACAACAAGTAGGAAGAATCATGCGTGTTTGCACAACAAGTAGTGCAGATAAGGATTGACAAGCGCATTTGCACATGTTTTTTGCACAACATGATGCGCTCTTGAGGATTATGTGATGCGCGTTTGCGCAAGGCTGTGTGCGGATGATTTTTTTGCGAAAAAGAGTTTGGCCGCTCGATCTGCATACTTCAACCGATCGAGCGGTGCCAAGAAATAAGAAAACAGTAGGATTGGAAAAAGACTCTCACTCGATCTACAAACTTCAACCGATCGAGCATTGCCGAGAAAAAGAGAAATAGAAGGTTGCTTAAAATATTCTTGCTCGATCGGTCAAGTTCTACCGATCGAGCGAGATGGGCTGTTCGGGAAAAAAATCTTTAATTTAGGAATTTTTATTTTTAAGGACTCTAGCATTAATTAAAATATATGTCTCAAATTTTAGAGTCTTGGGAATATTCTGAATCAAACTTAGATGGCTCGAAGGCAGAGAACTCTCTTGGCGGCTAGGTTTCTTCTCTCTTTTCTTAGATTTAATTTTATTTCATGAAATTTTCTCTAGAATTCATGAATATTTGTGGCTAAGTTTTAGTACTTGTTTGATAAAGATAAACCCTTGATTTTGTTTATTCATGAGATTCGAAGTTTTCATTGTTTATTTTATTTGTGTTCTTGTTTTTATTTTTATTTTCTATCCTTTCCACCAGTTCTTCTTGGGTTTGTTAATGCTTACAGGATAATCTTCTGAAGAAGAATTCCCCTACGATTCAGAGATAGAGAGAACATTTCATAGAAGAAGGAAGGAGGCTCGTAGGAAACAAGAAGAGGATGAGATACGGACTGAAATTCTTGAGGAAGAAATGGCTGACAACGCAAATTTGAGCTTGAGACAACTAGGCACTCCTGATCTGAATCAACAGCCCCTATGCATTACTTTCCCTACCTTAGAAACTAATGCTACTTTTAAATTAAAATTTGGACTAATACATTTGTTGCCTACTTTTCATGGTCTTGCAGGTGAAGATCCCCACAAGCACTTAATGGAATTCCATGTGGTGTGCACAAGCATGAAACCTCATGGAGTAACATTGGAGCAAATCCAGCTGAGAGCCTTTCCTTTTTCTTTAAAGAATGCTGTTGGATTGGCTATACTACCTACATCCTGGATCCATTACCACCTGGACAGAGATGAAGAGGATCTTCTTAGAGAAGTACTTTCCAGCTTCAAGAGCAGCAAATATCATAAAAGAGATCAATGGGATAAAGCAATTTGCAGGGGAATCACTTCATGAGTATTGGGAGCGGTTCAAGATGCTTTGTGCTAGCTGTCCGCAGCACCAGATTAGTGAAAATTTATTAATCCAATACTGCTATAAGTTTTATTATCTCATGACATGAATATGCTAGATGCGGCCAGTGAAGGAGTTTTTGTGGACAAAACTCCAGTTCAAGCAAGGAATTTAATCGAGAATATGGCTGTCAATTCTCAGCAATTTGGCACCAACAGGAGTGATCCAGTACCCAAACGGGGCAACGAGGTAAATGTTTCTTCCCTTGAACAACAATTGATTGAACTGACAAATTTTGTGCGTCAAATGGCTGTAGGGAGTGGACAAACTGTAAGAGAATGTGGAATTTGCATTGCGATGGGACACGCAACTGATATTTGTCCCACTCTTCAAGAGGAATCGGTCGAACAGGTTAATGCTACTGGCGGATTTCCTGGACCACCACAGCGGAAGTACGATCCATATTCCAACACATACAATCCTGGTTGGAAGGATCATACAAATCTGAGATACGGAAAGCCTCAGGCAAATCAACCTGGACCTCAGGCACCACCGCACAATCAAGCTTATAGGCCACCGTATCCTCCACCACAGAAGCGTCCTCAGATCCCAGCGCCAGGTGAGTTTCTCGAAAATATTGTTAAGGATCTTGCTACTAATACTGTAACATTTCAACAAGAAACAAGAGCAAGCATCCAGAACTTGAACACCCAGATGGGACAGCTCGCCACCGCAATCAATAAGTTGGAAGCACAACATTTCAACGCTTTGTCATCCCAAACAATTTTGAACCCAAGAGAGAATGCAAGTGCCATTACTTTGAGGAATGGGAAGGAGTTGAAGGTCAAGGAGAAAGAAGTTGATGCTTCGCCCAAGGAGAAGCTACAAGAATAACCGAAGGCGAATGATGGAGAAGCATCCAAGGAAGAAGCGCCAAGAGGTAAGTTTCCTCCTCTTTCTAAGTATAAACCCATACCCCCTTTTCCCTTAGCATTGAAAGAGTCTGGGAAGGATGATGGAATTAAGGGTTTGTATGAAACTTTTCGTAGATGTGAGGTAAATATCCCTTTATTAGATGCTATCAAACAAGTACCTCGTTATGCTAAATTTTTAAAAGAGTTGTGTACTGTGAAGAGAAAACAAAAACTGAAGGGATGTCAGAGAGTTGAATTGGGGAACAGGTTTCTGCCATAATTCAAAGAAATGTACCTACAAAATTCAAGGATCGAGGCATGTTTTCTATTCCTTGTAAGATAGGAGATATTCAGCTTGATAAAGCCATGCTAGACTTAGGAGCGTCGATTAATGTCATGCCATATTCTGTTTATGCCTCTTTAAAACTAGGGCCCTTGAATGAGACTACAGTTGTTGTTCAGATGGCTGATAAATCTACTATTTTTCCTAGAGGAGTGTTAGAGGATGTTCTTGTGCAAGTTGGTAAATTGGTTTTTCCTACTGATTTTTATGTGCTTGACATGAAAAACAGTGATTTGAATAGTCCAATTTTGCTAGGAAGACCATTTATGAAAACTTTGAAGGCTATCATTGATGTTAACAATGGCACTCTCACTATGGAGTTTGATGGGGAGATTGCTAAGTTTCATATTTTTGGCACCCTGAAAATTCCTGGCTGTGAAAGTGTTGTTAATAATATTGATATCAATGATCACTTGTCACAAGAACACACGAAGGATGTGAATGAGGATAAGTTGAAGGAAGTTATTGCACAACCTGCTAAAAATTCTTTTGCTGATATCTAATTGATGATATCTAATTGAAGACGTGCATGCTTTTGAAAATAGATGATTTTCTAACCCTGAAACACTTTGATCTCCAATAAAAATTAGACTTTGATATGGTTCTTGAATATTTTAAGCACGCATGTTTAACCGGTAAAGTGTAGGGATGTATTAGATACTGTGGATGTCTGTTGGACCATTGCACGACAATAGGTGTTTGTGAAACTTGATGGTTCTTGATTTTTGATGATTTATTTGATATAACATATACAATATTGGGCGCACCTTTTAAAATATTTTATGAAACGTTTATAAAAATGCAATTAACTCCATCCGGGTTGCGAGCAAGAAGATTGAAATCCTAATCGTCTTGTTTGTGGCTAAGTATGCGGATTAAATGGGGTTAAACTTTTGAAAAAAATTTTAAAATAAAAATTCCATCCGGGCTTGGAATGTGAATGAAATCCAATTCACTATTTCATAGCTAAGTTTTCGGATTCCATGGGATTGTAGTTCCATCCGGGCTATAGACGAGGGGATTGAAATTCGAATCCTATCTAGTTATAGCTAAGTCTGCGGGTAATTATTGGGGCTTTATAAATTTCAGATGCAAAATCTGACGGTGCATAATTATATCTCAATAGAGTTGTGTTGTGTTGAAGGATTGTTGAGATGAGGGTTCTTGATTGTGAAGCATTACACTGAATTGTTATAGGTCGGCAAACAATCTTGAGACTTTGTCTTTTGACGTTGCATGTAACTGGGGTAACATGTCACACACACGTTCAGGGCTATATCTCGAGTTGAAATGTCTGGATATTGAACTTGTTCCGTTGTTAGCATTTTAATGCCTTTTTTGATAATGCATTGAGTTTATTCCTGAGGCATAAATGTGAAGATCATGGTTATTTTTGTTATGGATTATGAGTTCGAACTTATTCTTGGTTTTGTGTTGCTCAAGGGCGAGCAAGAATTAAGTATGGGGGAGTTTGATGTGATGATATTTTCCTATATTTATGTGTGTTAATTGGTGTGATTGGAATAGTTTGCATTGATTAAATTCATTGTATAGTTACTAATGAATGTTTTTGGTTTGATTTAGGGAAGAAAATGAGCAAGGAATAAGGATGAAGGATTGGATGTTGTTTTCACGTGTTGTTTGCACAACAAGTAGGAAGAATCATGCGCGTTTGCACAACAAGTAGTGCAGATAAGGATTGACAAGCACATTTGCACATGTTGTTTGCACAACATGATGCGCTCTAGAGGATTATGTGATGCGCATTTGCGCAAGGCTGTTTGCGGATGATTTTTTGCGAAAAATAGTTTGTCCGCTCGATCTGCATACTTCAACCGATCGAGCGGTGCCAAGAAATATGAAAACAGTAGAATTGGAAAAAGACTCTCGCTCGATCTGCAGAATTCAACCGATCGAGCAGTGCCGAGAAAAAAAGAAACATAAGGTTGCTTAAAATATTCTCGCTCGATCGGTAGAACGGTCAAGTTCTACCGATCGAGCGAGACGGGCTGTTTGGGAAAAAAATCTGTAATTCAGCAATTTTTATTTTTTAGGACTCTAGCCTTAATTAAAATATATATCTCGAATTTTAGAGTCTTGGGAATATTCTGAATCGGACTTAGACGGCTAGAAGGCAGAGAACTCTCTTGGCGGCTAGGTTTCTTCTCTCTTTTCTTAGATTTAATTTTATTTCATGAAATTTTTCAAGAATTCATGAATATTTGTGGCTGAGTTTTAGTACTTGGTTGAGGAAGATAAACCCTTGATTTTGTTTATTCATGAGATTCGAAGTTTTCATTGTTTAATTCCAAATTGCGTATCAAAAGTTGTTTTGGATTGATTGTCATGCTTGTATGTGAGATTTTAGGATTGATCATCTTAGGATTTTGCTATACAATCTATTGCTAAATTAAAATTCAAATCCGTAATTGTTTGAATCATCTGATTTTTGAAGAAACTATGATTAATATTTTCCGCTGGTGAATTTGTTAAATCGTAGGAACAACAATTGACTAGATTAAATACAATCG
The DNA here is from genome assembly GCF_033568475.1 of Henckelia pumila. NCBI lineage: Eukaryota > Viridiplantae > Streptophyta > Magnoliopsida > Lamiales > Gesneriaceae > Henckelia > Henckelia pumila. The sequence goes on along the minus strand of NC_133122.1, from coordinate 79,655,060 downwards.
CTGGTATTTGTGTTGTCTAGATTCATCAGTTTTACTCATTTGAATGTTGCCGTTGATTTAAATCTAATCGCTGGTATTGGGTTAATTTATGGGGGTAAGAGTTAACTTAGAACGTTGGTGTCTAGTTAACTAAAATTAAGGTGAAACAAGAATTAAATTTTCAATGATGAATATTCAATGTGAATTAATTATTTTTAGAGAATCGATAATCGAATGAATAATTTCAAGGGTGCAGCCGACCGATACCAAGTCTCGTTAGTTTATTGATCTTTCTTATTTTAATTTTTGCATAGTAGTTTATAAAATCCAAAAATCCCCTTTTATTATTTTCAGTATTTTAAGAACGCTATTTAAATTTCACTTTCCTTGTGGGAACGATCTCTACTCACACTACTGCATATTTTTTTATCTGATTTGAGTTGGGTAATTTGGGTGTGATACGACTTAGAATTACCACTTCCCATACCTCTGAAAGGCTAGTGAATTTGCCGATTTTGGAGCAGTGATTGCCAACTACTGTGGCCCCTGAGGTCGAGGCTGAATCTTATTTGGCCTTTGTTGTTGCTTATGTGGCCTCCGCTGAGCAAGAGCCTGATACAGCCTCTTCTGACTAGGCCCTTGCTGATCACGACCTTGGTAACTTGTTCTCTTGGCCTGTGATTCTTTGATAATATCGTTTTTGTCCTTCTCCGACATCATAGCTGATAGTGTTGTTTTGTTTGCATATTTTAGTGTCATTTTGTTAGTGTTTTGCATGTGTTCTTGTGTCTTTGTTCATGTTTTATTTTAGTTTTGTTTTATGCCATGCGTTTAGCTACATAACATATTCCCGGTTCAATGTGTAGGAAATGCCATACTTTGATTAAAAAGTCGGATTTTTTCCAGTGCGCTTGATCGCATCAACTCGTAGGCTCGAGCGCGGCCAAAGAAAATTTAAGACAGAAGGTTGCCCAGATTAGCGGCGCTCGATCCTGGCAGTTCGTGCGATCGAGCGCGAGAGCTTTTACGGGAAGAATTTTTAATTTTAGAAACTCTTTTATTTTGGACTCTAGGCTTTTATTAGGTTTTTAATTCCGTTTTAGGGAGAGGAATTATCAGATTTTGAAGCTCTCTTTGGCGGCTAGGTTTTGTATTCCAATTCTATCTCTAGATTTCTTCTTTTCTTTTAATTTTTCTCTAGTTTTTCATGAATCGTTGTGGCTAAGTTTTAGTACTTGGTTGAGGAAGACAAACCCTTGATTTTATTCAAATTGTGAGATTCTGTTTTATTTTGTTTAATTCCAAATTGTGTATCAAGAGTTGTTTTGGATTGATTGACATGCTTGTATGTGAGATTTTAGAATTGATCACCTTAGAATTTTACTATACAATCTAATGCTACATTAGAATTCAAATCCATAATTATTTGAATCATCTGATTTTTGAAGCAACTATGATTAATATTTTATGCTGTTGAATTTGTTAAATCTTAGAAACAACAATTGACTAGGCTAAATACAATCGCTGGTATTTGTGTTGTCTAGATTCATTAGTTTTACTCATTTGAATGTTGCCGTGGATTTAAATCTAATCGCTGGTATTGGGTTAATTTATGGGTTAAGGGTTAACATAGAACGCTGGTGTCTAGTTAACTAAAATTAAGGTGAAACAGGAATTAAATTTTCAATGATGAATATTCAATGTAAATTAATTATTTTTAGGGAATCGATGATCGAATGAATAATTTCAAGGGTGTAGTCGACCGATACCAAGTCTCGTTAGTTTATTGATCATTCTTATTTTAATTCTTGCATACTAGTTAGTAAAATATCAAAAACCCCTTTATTTTATTTTAGAACACTTTTAAATTTCACTTTCCTCGTGGGAACAATCCCTACTCACACTACTTCATATTTTGTTATCTGATTTGAGTTGGGTAATTTGGGCGTGACACGACTTAGCGCTACCAATAGCCTCATCAACGGTTGCACGGTAAGTGGCTGCCCCACTTAATCTGACACCATGGCGGATGGAGGCGTTCAGGACCTCCATGAAATGCTTCAGCTCCTCTGCAGGATTTCCAGAGATCATGGGCACAAAGTACCGCTCTCTTTCGAACTTTTTCACGTACTCGGCAATGGACGTGCTCCCTTGGTGGAGATCCAGAAATTCCCTAGCGATTGTGGTTCTTGTGCTCACAATGAAGTACTTCCCATAGAATACATCTCTAAATCCATTCCAAGTCAAAGTGGTCATGTTCACAGTAGAACGGGCTCCTTGCCACCTAACCCTGGTGTCATCCCGAAACATGAAGATAGCGCACATCACACAATACGCACCGCTGGCTGCATGAACTAAAATATGGTCTCCAACGACTGCACCCACTCCTCGGCCGCTATGGGATCGGCCCTTCCTTTGAACTCTGGTGGCCCTAGGTCCTTAAACTGCTTAAAGATCGGATTGGTAATTCTAGGGTGATTGTTATTTCTGCCGCCCGCCTGTGCCTAAATTAACTTTTGAATTTGTGCCCCCTGGGCTCTGCTCTTATCCTGTATTATGTTGGCCAATCCTGCCAGAAACTGGTTATTTTCGTTGTTCAGGTCATTGCTCTCATTAGTCTGTCGTCCGCGGGTTGTCATAATTCCTGATTTCCAACATTGCCCACATACTCAATCATGTTTGAATCATAATAAAACATACTTTCAGCATACATAACTCATAAATCTTACATACTATCATGCATCTTAATCAAACAATAACATAAAAATTACAGACATGAAGACGAAGCAATCGGGTTGTGGCGAGTATGCATGCGTGCGATAATTCTCAGAGCGAACTGCTCTGATACCAAGCTGTAACGTCCCAAACTCTAATGGAATGTAACCGAACATATATACTTAAAATCATTGCGGAAAAATTTGCGGATAATGAAAATATTCTTCATAAAATAAAAGTATTTAAAAGTGCATCAATGAAAAAATGAAATAAAAATCTTCAATTTTGCCAAACATGGCCATCTGAAAGAATTACTAAAACTTGTTTCTCCTTTCAAACAAAAATATTGTTTACTCCAAGCATTCATTTATAAAACATTCGTACTCATTCATTCCCCGCCGGCCCGACTCCATGCTCCACTTCATGCCTGTTTCCAAAATCATCAATTAAATCATCTAAACATCGTCATTACCTACACCGTTCAAGTATAGCGAGTCTAAAGACTCAGCAAGAAAATGCATTTAAAACTTTTCATAAAAAGCTTGACTCTCAAAATAATGGCATAACATGAACACGTGATAAAACTTGACATCTTAGGTGATGAAATACATGCATTTGTGGCAACCGTCGTTTGAGCACATATTTTGGGAAGGCACTTCCGGAGCTCATCCCGAAAATCCAAAACCTTTTGAGCACGTATTTTGGGAAGGCACTTCCGGAGCTCATCCCGAAAATCCAAAACCCTGCATTCTTGAGCACATATTTTGGGAAGGCACTTCCGGAGCTCATCCCGTAAAATCCAAAACCCTGCATATTCCGTCTTTTTTTGCCACCACAAATTCACATACATAAAATAATTTCATGCATATATCATATCATCATACTTCTCATACGTTTCATAGCTTCATCATTTCATGCTCTTAAACGTTGTCATAAACATCATGCAACTAAAACTGATGCAAGAACTCATCCATGCTTAACATACTTCAAAACATTTTATGATAAAATAGCTTTCATGGAGAAAATCATATAAACATGCAATACATAGCATAATCGATCCACGTGAGTCGTTCCTTCCGTCCCGAACATTCGAATTCGAAACTTTTTCCGATGGAACATCTTAAAATCACTTAAAAGAGCTGAAAAAGTCAAAAACTTGAATTTTGGACTGAACACACGAAAATTTAATTTTTGAGGCAGCACCCTCTGTGCTCGAGCGGCAGAAAAGTGCCACTCGAGTGCGTTCCCTTAAACACGCTTACGCTCGAGCAAGAGAAATATCCTGCTCGATCGCACGGCTCACTGCCTGTAAATCCAGGTAGCGACGCGCAGTTGCCCAACGCGATTTTCTCTGACTTTTCGGCTCCTTAACGACTCTCTTTTGCCCAAAAATATTTAACAATTGAAAGGAAATCATACAAGGACGTGTGCTTCAAAACTTGGAAAGAATTTGCCCAAAAATGACCAACATCAATGATTTGATTCAAAACTTTGAAGAACATCATAAAAACCTCACGCTTCACGTTTAAACATCATACTCAAGAGTTCTTTGTAAAACATGCACTTGGAATTTAACCAGGACGGAAGAACGATCTAGCCTCGAGAAGAATTGGAGATCCCTTGATCTTGCTTGGTGCAGTGATTAACGTATGAAAGAGGGGAAAAGAGGGAGTAAGCGGCGTTCCAAAGAAATAAAAGAAAAGTGTTGGAAACTTTGAACGCTACTTAATTTGTGACTAATGGGCTCAATAATCGGCCCATTAGTTGCGAATAAAACTTTTAAAATTTTAATTCTCCCACTACAAAATTTCATTGCATATACTATCCTTGAAAAATAAAACATTTTCCTTAACTCGCTTCGAAGGCTAGCCTCGTCCCTTCAGTCCAGAATTAAATTCCAAAACTAAAAACTTTAAAATAACATTGCAACACATAAAATTTCAGGCATAAAATAAATCACATAATTTAAACATAACAATTAAATTTTCATAACTGATATGCATAAATCATATAAATCAATTAATTTATCGTGATCAAGCTAGTGGACTTTTTGGAAATTATATATACCTTGTTGAACTTGAATATTAATGAAGGTAAACAATATAATCAATCTTATGGACAAGATCAAAGAAACTTTAAACTTCATATTCTCTTCATAACACTTTTGATCCATCTCAAAATTATTCTTTTAGCATTTAGCTGGAAACTTTGTTTTACGAGAATAACAAATGAGAAATGTGTCATAAAAATCTCATTGCTCATAATACTTGATCATAAGATTCAAATTATTTCCAACATACTTTTAATATGATCTTCAAGAGATTCATTTTAGTGCATGTGTCGCACAACCATTAAATTTCAATACACGATCATTTGACATTATATTTACAATATATGTTTTAGATATCCTCAAAAATGACACTTGAATTTTCATGGTTTAATAGTTTATTTGGAGGCAAATAAATCAATTAAGACAACATACTATTATAAAATTCGCGCTTCGTGGGCCCACATTATTTCTTCATTCTAGATAATATATAGATTTCTGTCAATTTGAGCTTATAATGATCAAAGTTGATGAGCCATAAACAAGAATTTATAAAATCTTATATATCTTTCATTAAAAAGTTTTCATATTTATCGATCCAGGAATTTTTGGAGTCTTCATTAAATCTTTGTGCATCATCAATAGTTTGTCATCTTTTTATATATTTGAATGCTCAATCCAATCAATTATACTAAACTCTCAAAGTATTTATATCAATGATACTTTTAGAGCTCTTTAGATCTTCTAGAATTTTTAATATACTATTTAAATCAAATCAATATTCACTCGATTTAAAATTCATATATGTCGGGTCTATCATTATTTTATTATATCAAGTGCATCATCTTTTTCATCGTCAATCAAACAATCTTCTAGATCTTTCACATATTCATATTAACATACGATGAAATTAAAATATAATTTGGGTAGACATCAACGACCTCCATAAAATTTATATCGTTCTTGGTACCAATAAAATCTTTTAATGTACTTCAATTACAACCCATATAAATAGTGATATGAGATAAAGATATACATTTAGTACCATACTTGATTAAGATATATATCCCAAAATTTTGTATTACTCGATATTTTAATTAAATATCTCACTTGATCATATGAAATAATATATTATTCTTTATAGATAATCAACAACAGTGTAACAACTGTGTTCAATGGCAGTCACATTCAACCTAGAGAATGAATCACATCAATTAGACAACTTTCATAACTTTCTTTCTTTATTTTTCTTTGAATCAACGAAACACTATAACTAAGATATCTAATTATTATTTTCGAAGAATTGAAATTGAGAAATGAACATATCTTTCCAAATTCTTAATGTATCAAATATATCTTTTACCGTCAACAATGCTATTAATTTATCACTGATGTCATTTCACATTGATTTTTTCTCTACATTTGCAAAAAATATAATACAATAACACGTAATAAAATATTTTATCATTCATTTAAAATGTAATATCACTTTAAAAAAAATTCAATTTTAATCAAAAAAAATTTGAAACAAGCTAAAATTTATATCCACAATCAAAATTGAGAAATTTAAAATCTATGGTCAAAATTTAGGAAATAAATATTTAACAACTCAATATATGCTTAAACTATAAATAAAAATTCTCAAATAAGAAAAATTATCAATGAAATTGCATAATAAATTAATGTCATATCTCATGCAATATATTGACTCATGGAATAAATTGAAAAATTTTTATATATTATTTTATGTAATCAAAATAATTTATGTGAATCAAAAACACATTTTAGAGTTTTCCAAAATTTAGTTTAAAAAAATAAAAACTTAATTTACCCAAATAAATTATTTACGCAAATAATTAAATAAAATGACTTAAGTTAGTCATAATCAACTTATTGACATTATTGTGTGAAGGTTACCGTCAATCGATCATCGCCGTTGCCCAATATAGACAATGGTTTTATTTCGTTAGGTTTAACTTTTATGTTCTTTTATGGATTGATAGCATTGCGGTCTCAATGCGGCATATTCATAAATTTTTAATCAATAGCACTGCATTTCAACATTGAACATGCATCAAGTCACTTTTCAGAAAAATAGTGACAAATAATGTAGTATGTTTCTTCTAAAGCATTAAAAGATATATGTTTTGATCGATATCTAAGTCAGTATCTTTTTATATATATCTCATATCTTTAATAACATTCTTTTAAGGATATTGACAATTTTATATCACATATCGATATTTTTTAAAAAATTGTAATAAATTTCTGAATTCATAAGATTGTCAAAAATTCATTCGACCAAAAAAGAATTAAATAAATATTTTCAAGAATATTTCCAAATACTTTATCTTATATTAATATTCTTCATGAATCATGAATATCAACAAATCTTTGATATTTTGATCAACATTTTTTTATAGATATCGATACACTTTGATACTAGATCTATACGTTCAAGAATATTTATAGATCTTTGATATCGTATCAGATCTCAATAATGAATATCTTCAATTTCTCAATATACAAAATTATATATCATATATTTTATCATAAAAACTCTTCAGATTCTTAATATATTAGATAATAATCATGAATCTCTTTAGATTCTCAATATATTTGATCTTATATCATATGTTAATCATGAATCTCTCTCAATATTCAATCATATTGTGATACTTTCGAGCCATCAACATCATAAAATCATGATTTTCATGGATACCAATTGATAATTGTGTTACTTCTAGAGCACTAATGAATATCTCATAAAATTGAATATTGACAAACGTACACGTTGTGCTATGCCAATAGCATAAAAAACAAGAATTATTTCATGATCAATTTTTTACAACATCGTGCTGATAACATGTTTTATATCATAAGAAAAAAAAATATATAGAGAAGAGAGATAATTCATATGAGTCAATATTCAAGTGCAATTTTCATGAACTAGTCGATCACCCTAGAAAAAAAAAACCAAATTAATGGATGAAAATCAAACGCTAAAATTGCAAATAGGTGTCACATATATTTATTATATTTATTTGTTAGGCAAGTCGACCTTGATGTATGTATATAGTGAAAAATAGTATTTTTAACATAAAAAATAATATGTTTTCATTGATCGGATCGAATAAAAGATCTGTCATATAAAATAATTTGTTAGACAATATCACAAAAGTTTTTATTTTAAAAATAAATGTACATAGTTCGATATATTCTTGTAAAGAAAAAACTCAAAGTTCTTCCTAAAATCATTCTTCTAACACGGTAAATTAGATCCTACCTGTACAGTACTACACCAAAGAACATCAAAAGGTAAAAATTTATCAATACATGTGTGATACACTATTAATTTTTCAATGAACCTCACATATATTGATAAATTTTTACCTTTAGATACCCTGGACTCTATGGCTTTGTTTTTCCCATATTATCAAATGGGCTAGAAATTTTGGGCCCTGGATTTGGATAATTTATGGGCCACTCTACATTTTGGTTTCCACTTTAACGACGAGGCAGTTAAATGGATATATTTATCGGTATGGTTAAAAAAAAAGAACTAATTTATTTATGCTATTATTTTGTTTGTAATATATCATATATGTATATTACGTCGGAACAATATTGTATATAGATTTCATTTAAAACTATCAATAAAATTTGATGATTTAAAACAATAAACAATAACAACCCAAAAATAAAAACAACATTTGCTTTATAAATTTATAATATTTATTATTTTGATACTCGTGTATCATTTCTCATTCTAATGCACTGATGCCACTACTATATTCCCTTAAATTCCGCTTATTGAGCCCTTCAAAAACACAATAGTAAGATTCAAATTTCTAAAAAAAAGCCACTCATTATCACACCACTCAAAACCAACCAATTGGCTTAACTTCACCTGATCTAAAACTATGATGCATGCACCATTCTTTCTTTCTCTGCTAAAATATTATATGAAAGCAGTGCAAATCATGTTGACCAGCAATGGCTGCATTGTGTTCATGATGTTGGTTATGGGCTCGTTTTCTCGCCAGGTATCAGCATTTGGTCTCAACTTCACTCAGCTCCCCGACCCCGACCCCGAAGCCGTTGCTCGCGATGTCCACAGGCAAGAAACCTATCTATGACTTTCTAATTATGCTCTTCAAATTTTTCGGGTTAATAATATAGCAGATGTGCAGTTGCTGTGTTCTTACTTTTACGTAATTTGTCAGTGTTGGCCATATAAGTCGCCCACGCGTGCTTCCATTTTAACAAAGGAAATTTTAGGTTCTTTTAAATGATAAATTAGAAATGTATTTTTGAATCTAATTATTACATCTATTTTATTTTTAAATTTTCAATTACGTACCTTAGAAAAGAATAGAAATGTCATCCTAGTGTAACTTAAATTTTATCCTTAAATGTACATATGGCATCACTCTTTAACATATCTGTTGTTTGAATGGAAAATCTATGACACTTATTTTATAAACTGTTTGAACGTCAGATCTTTTAATATAGAAGACATGTATACATATATTAACCATTTTATATATACATACTAACAGCGGAAAAATGTGATATATAATATATACGATGAATGCTATACATATGATTACACTTAGCTTTGAAATTAGTGTATATATGCGGAATGTTTTTGTAATTCAAAAAATAACATGAAATCATGTGTGTGGCCTTCAATATTTAGCACAAGTCTTAAAAGTATGCATGGATCTCTCAGTTATTTAATCGGCGCAAATTCAATATTTTTTCACTGGTATATATTATATATATAATATAAAACATAAAAAAAAATGAGATCCAAAGTAACTTTTGGTTTAATTAGTAGACAATTTGAACGGCTGTTGACTTAAATACTGAATGGGGCCCTCCATCAACTTTTCCTTCTCGATTCCCTGCAATGGAATCCTATGTGTATCTCCTTTCATACGGGCAAAGCCAAATAACAAATAAAGTTGGCCACTTTATTGCAAATTTGTCTTGCAAACCACTGCTTCCTTTCATACGTAAACCTTCACTCATGTTTTGCAGATTAGTTTCTTCGAAAAAATAATAAATAATCATCATCAAGGATTTGTTGGGTACCAGCATACCTTTTCAATAACTTTGCATTAGTTCAAACAATGAACTTGAACAAGCTTTTTGACAGAAAAAAAAAAAAAAACAACTATATAAAGGAACCAAATCTTGCTCTAATTCTATAGCTATCGGATATGAGAAAAGGTAGTGCAAATAACTAAAAAAAACCAATGCAGGAAATTAATTATATTCAATAGACATATTCTTAACATTTAGGTAATTTTAGCTAGTGATAACAATTAAAAGATCGATGATGACCATAACATCAACACTGGCTAATGCAAAGCATTAAAGAAAAGAAGATGAAACGCTATCAATAATATATTGAATGAAACTACAAAGTTGACTTGCAAATTAATAATATTTCACACATTTAGCTCTACTCATGTTTTAACTAACGGCATTTTTTAAAAAAATAAAAATAAAAAATCATGCATTTTGATGTATTTCCCATGCAGAAAAGTGAGTGTCTCACTTTCAAGAAGGCAAATGCTATCCTTCTCCACCAACGGTCAATCGTCCACTTGTTTAACCGGTAATCCCACAGACGACTGCTGGCGGTGTGACCTCAACTGGCAACTGAACCGGCAGAAATTGGCTGATTGTGCCATTGGATTCGGCCAATACGCCCTCGGGGGCAAGGGCGGGCGTTACTACGTTGTCACGGATTCATCAGACGACGACCCTGTAAATCCGAAACCAGGCACAATTCGACACGCTGTGATCCAAACTGAGCCGTTGTGGATCGTATTTTCAGCCAACATGCTCATCCATCTGTCCCAAGAATTGATCTTCAACTCATATAAGACTCTAGATGGCCGAGGGGCAAACGTTGAAATAACCGGTGGCGGATGCATCACTTTACAATACATAAGTAATGTAATAATCCACAACATTCATGTTCATGACTGTCACCAAGCAGGGGAGACGAATATAAGGTCGAGCCCCACCCATTATGGGTGGCGGACCAAATCGGACGGTGATGGAATCTCCATATTTGGATCGAGGGACATTTGGATCGATCATTGTACGTTGTCGAATTGTAAGGATGGGTTGATAGATGCTGTCATGGGGTCGACGGGGATCACTATATCTAACAACATTTTTTCTCATCATAATGAGGTGATGCTACTCGGCCATAGCGACGACTACTTGCCTGATTCGGGAATGCAGGTGACCATCGCCTTTAACCATTTTGGCGAGAAACTTGTACAGAGAATGCCAAGGTGTAGAAGAGGGTACATACATGTGGTGAACAATGACTTCACTAGGTGGGAGATGTATGCCATTGGAGGTAGTGGGAATCCTACCATCAATAGCCAAGGAAATCGCTATATCGCCTCATCTGATAGCAATGTGAAGGAGGTATATATTCTCATTATATATACTCATCTATATACAAGTGATCATTTGCATGGATTTGTAGGACTACAACATGCACATGATCATACAAGATCCTTTTGTTGAATTTTTCGTTTTTATTGTAACATTATACATAAACAGTACTAAATATCTAGCAGAGTTACGCTCGCATGCAGTACATGATATTCTACATATTGTTGAAGTACTAATCGTTTTTATAGGTGACGAAACGTGTGGATACGGTGGAGGAGGAATGGAGGGACTGGAATTGGAGGAGTGAGGGGGACATAATGGTGAATGGAGCATTCTTTGTGGCATCTGGACAGGGTGTGGAGGTGAAATATGAGAAAGCTTATAGTATTGAGCCGAGATCTGCTGCAGATATTGACTTGCTTACACTCAATGCTGGTGTACTTAGCAGCAGGTTTCTTTTTCCTTTCTTCTTTCTGCTTTTATATTTGTCACCTTATACGATCAGACTTCGCTCAAATGAAAAAAAAGTCCGAATTTCACGTTGGACTAACCGAATCTAATAGATGTATGCATCACAATTAAGATCCATATACAATGTTATTTATCTTTATTTTGCTTACTAGGGGCAACAATCGGGGTAAATGGACGTCTGAATCCAATGGTTCTGCTTCCGGAGCGGATTGGGATACAAATGCAGGCGTTTTCGAGGATTATGATGGTTATTCAGGGAGCAAAAAGCTGAAATCTTACAAGTACTCAATCCTCGTAAATTTTATAATACTTTTGTTTGTACATGGCACTGCAGCTTATTTGTTTTTGTGGCAAGTATAGCTAGGGAGAAGGCAAACTGCATGTGTTTTCCCTTACTTATTTACCAGTCACTTTACAATTGCAATGTAGTGGAATGCGTCAAATTGATAAAGATCAAGATGCTGTTTCACAGAGAATATATATCTTGGAAAGTTGAAAAAACAGGACAAAACAACACTCGAGAATATTTTTTTTCTCAAATCTCAACCGAGCTCTTTGTATGTCTATAATAATAGGAAAGAAAACATCAGATGGTATTTCCAAAAATAAAAAATCTATAATAAAAATATTTATCAGAATTACAATTGTTACCAACTTTCCATGTTCTAGAAAATTGGATATCTCGAACTCCCAAACAAGTATTCTAACTCATCATAGTAACCAATGATTATGTCGATGCCGGCTTATATGCTAGATATACGGCTTTAATATTTTTGTATGCGAGATGTTTAAAATGAGCTTTTAAATCACATTCAGATCACGCTGTCCGAATGGAGTAACATTGACAAATCCGTAATTGAGTTTACACAAACATCTACACTAAATTTCTCAAGTACATGCTTATATAACCAAAAGACTTATAAGTCCACGATTCACAAATAATAAACTTTGTTCATGATTTACACTTTTATAATTTGTCGAATAAACTATTGATTTAGGCACAAAGATTCCTCCACCGCAGAAAAAACAGGCAGAATCAACCATATATATATATGCCAGGACAAAATGCACTCTATTGTCCAACTTTGTACCTTTCGGACATTGATTAATTTTTACATTTTAAAAACTTTACATCACATTTCAACGGAGGAAAAAAAAACATTTATCCACTAAGATACACGCACAATGTCTATTAAAATAAGTTTCGTATTAATTTAATCTTGACTGCAGAAATTAAGGATTAAAAATAACATATAATTAAAATATGCCAAAAAATATATATAGTAAAACGGGCAATCATTTTCACTGCCAAAAAAAAAACATATATAATCGATAATTTAAATTAAGTAAATAGGTTTTTATTTCTTACTGCTACACTATTTAGATGAAATAGAGCATGGATTTCAATGATGGTTTTATTGCTTAATTACAATAAAATAATATATAAAATTTCACACACGAATTGTTTACATATAAGTAATACAAAATATAATGTATGTCAAATAACATCGTTCTTGGATAAACTTAAAATATAACCTAATTAACATGAAACACTATATAAATATACAAGATGTTGATTTGATGTTTATAATATTACTTCTCTAAACAACTAAAATTTATTTGGAATCCATTCATCATCCAATTGAAATGATCAGAATTTTGAATTTATGCAATAAATCGTCTTATCATATTATAGTTTCCAGTCATTTTCCAATCATTGACATGATATTGAATGAGTTAATTAGCACTATCTCACGTCCGGTCAATATATACTCTAACAAATAAACGATAAAATTAATGTACAAAACGAATCGGCTTATTATATTAAGACTAAATTTCGATAAATTAGATAAGCAAAACCTTCCATGTAACACACAGCATACCAACTCATCGAACCAGTTTATAGGTAGCTACCTACCATTTCCCTATAAAGTAAGCAATAAATTACATATGAATTCCAATAAAACTTTACTGCAGCAATATTTACTTTTTTTTTAATCATGAATAATTATTGTCGCAAATTTGTAGCTTTTTCACCCAATTAATTTGAGAAAACAAAGACTAATTCATGATTTGTTAATTTGTTTACATGCATTTAAATCCAAAGATCAGTGGTATATATAGAAACAGAGAATTCAAATAATTAAAATTATGCATGCAACAGAATACAATGCAATATAAGAATCTGCATGATCATCTGGACAGCCGGCTGCGCAAATTAAATAAAAATGTATACATGTTTCAAATCGAATAAAAAGAGTGCCATTAATGGAGATGCGCTAATTCCCAAATAAACACTTCCAAACACACAAATAACTATCAAGACACTTCTCCATAATCATAAGACACTTCCAAAACACTTCACATGCCCCTTTTTAAGTAAAAAATTGATTATCTCTATCCTATGTCAGAGAACTTAATCAGCATTAGAATCCATTTATCTCTACGAATGAGATGAGTAATTAATAAATTTGATAAAATAGAGATGAGTAATATTGAATAAAAATGGATAATATATTATATGGTATGTATTTTGAACTTGCATGATTACTAAGTTAATTGCTATTTTATAATTTCTTAAACGTCTTTGCAAAATTTAAATCAACCATGAATCCATGATTGTAAAAAAATATATTGATAAAATTTCATTCATATCATATTTTATTATATTGCTTATCATGTAGGTATAGAGATATGTCTTAATGCAATCCACCTATAATCTTATCACGAGTTAATTGAAGAAATTAAGATGAAAAAATAAGGGGAATCTATAAAGAAATCCTCATCTCCAAGTTTCAATTTAGGATCAGTCCCTATGTAAGATATTAAAGCTCCGTTTGGTTCGAGTATTAATAATCTATGTATAAATTTATCCGGTTTAATCTCGCGTTTTTCTCATCATATTATTTATACATTTATTAATTATAATTTTACATCAATCAAATCATTAATTATTCATCTTACATCAATCAAATCATTGAATTTAAATTACTATATTACCTCTTATAAATAATATTATTCATATTTTATTTATTGTTATAAAGACAAAATGGTAATTTATCATTTTTATATAAAATTCAATCAATCAAATCAAACAAACTATAATCTATCAATCAAATCAAATTTATATTCACTATCATTTTTTATTTATTTTTTATTACATTACATTACGTACTTGTCTATATATTATTTATCTTATCATTCGTATCAAACGGAGCATTAATATTAAGGGATCCCTAGTTTGACCAAAACGTAGTTTACACTTCTCAATAACTACAAAGTCCAAAATACCATCAACACAAGTGACCTCACCTTTTTTTTCAAAGTGTTCTCGATTTTTGTTCTCATTCGGCCAAATTTCATTGGGTTATTTAATTTATATTAATCAAATACCCTCTATTTTCAATTATATTAATTAATAAATAATATAAACTAAGTTTTACTAGATAGTAACCATTTGCGTATTTAGAACACTCTATTTATACTTAATAATGCTCAATTTTAGCATCATGATACATTAAGGGCACATAATACCCCAATTTTGAATAACATTAATCAATGAAGATGACTAAAATTTAATTTAAGATATGGCATCCAAGTACGCATTTATTACACTATTTATACTTGATACGCTAAATTTTGGCAAAATCATATATCTTTTTTTTTTTTTTTTGAAATAGGCAAAATCATATATCACGTGGCACATAGTATCTTCATTTTGAATAGCAACAATCCATTAAGGTGACCCAAATTTAATTTTACAAGATGGTACATAATTACGCCTTCAAAACATTCTATTTATACCTAGGGGTGGTATATCGTACCATACCAAAAGTCGTATACCGTATCGAAAATTACAATATAAGAAAATGTTATACCGATATCGTACCAAAACTCTCGGTATACCAAAAATTGGTATACCAAAAATTGATATACCAAAATTTTCGATACATATAAATAGCATACCGATCATACCGAAATTTCACGGTATACCAAAATTTTGGTACGGTATCGATATATACTGTTTTATACCCAAAAAAATTATATTTTTAAAATTTTTAAAATTTTATTGTTTATAAATATTATATATTTTTTTAATTTTTTATATTGTTTCGTTATTTTGGTATACCACGCTATATACCGAATTTTTCAAATTTCATACTGTTACCGTACCTAAAAATTCGGTATCGTTACCCTTCCGTACCGAAATTTTTGGTATACTGAAAGTTAAGTAAATTCGGTATGTTTTTGGTATGGTAACTTTGGTATACCGAAATGTCGGTGTTTTTTCCACCCTTATTATACCTGATAACGTTCAATTTTGACTACATGATTAATCATAAGTGCACACAATGCCTCCATTTTGAATAGCAATATTAATCAAGATGACCAAATTTTAATGTTAATATATAATAATACTCAATTACACCTTTAAAATACTCTATTTATAATTGATAATGCTCAATTTTCACAGATATCATACATCATATATGACACTGACATTCAATTAATTAATCAAGGGATTTAATGTTTACTAGTTACTACATAACACCCAATCAAGCCTTTAAAACACTATATATATATATATGATTAATAATTCTCAATTTTGGCAAAATCATATATCATGTAGGCACATAATACCTCTGTTTTGACCATCATAATCAATTATTATAGCAAGACCTTCTGAAAATTGAGATTTCTTTGTGTTAAAAACATTATTGATATTACAAAAGTATATCATTTGATGTCCTCATGTAAACTTTACTTGATTTACATATTATTTCATCTTCAATATCAATGATCTTTATCGTCAATTAATATATTAAGATATTTTAAAATTGAGATTATTTTACTTGCTAAAAACTTGATTGATATTATAGTCAAGTTTCATTTGATGTCTCATGAACTTTTATGATGTACATAATATAATTTTCTTACATAGTACTCAAGTAAGACTCAATAATACCAGATTTACAACTACAATTTAAACACAATCATGTCTGATATATATATATATATATATAATGTGTGCATTCTCATCAACATTCTCAATAGACTTTCATTACACAATACTAAAGTAAGGGTCTTTAATACCCTTAGTAATCGATTTCAACAAAATCATGATTGATATATGTCACGCAGTGTTATTCTCTTCAATATTCAACATTTAGTGCATTCAACACGTTCATAATACACTTCAAATTGGTTTGATATAATAGTGTAGTTGTCGGAAATGATTCTACTTTGGTTGATCTCCATCAGACATTTGATCATCAACACATATGATATTTTTCATCAATTATTATCTAAAGAGATATTTCAATTGAGGTTTTACAGTATGATTGTTTACTTAATTGATTTGAGAAGTAGACTATTGTTGTTATATACTTTGATTGATCTTCATATATAGGCCCCGGTTGGTATCAAAAGTCAGACCAGAAAAGCAATTTTTTTTTTTTAAAAAAATGTTTTTTAGTTTATAAGGTGTTTGGATGGTCATTTAAGTGCTTAAAAAGTAGTTTTTAAGTCAAATTTAGAGTTTTTCAAAATCTCAAAATTAGATCTTAAAAAAGCACTTTTTATATAAAAACAAAATCTATGAAATCCAAACGGGTTCATAATATTTGATCTTATTCATCAATATAGCTCAGGAGACATTATAAAAAGGTTCAATGCTAATTTTTATTTGATTGACATGATAATGACTTATGTAGAGTATTTTAGTTCAATTATTCAATCTTAATCTAACATTTGATGATCATCAACACCTCCAACTGTCCTAATATATATTGATATGATAATATTGTTTGAATTCAATGTCTAAGTATCACATCTTACTTGGTCTATAATATCCAATTTATATTTTAGAATGATTAATTTATGATAAATAATGATTAATTATGTTAAAATTGTACTCAATTGGGTCTCGAGCTAGGAACTTTTCGAGTTGGTGGAGTAGGTAAGTTCTTGAAAAATGGTCAAAAATTCGATTTCTCTCTAACGGCACCTTCACGTGCGAGCATGTCACACAATGCTTGTCTAGTGTTGTTTAACTGACTAACGTGATTTGCAGACTATTTTGTTAGCTCAAGAGTTTACCTAGTGTGTACCGACATATAGCGGCTGCGGATTGTCACCTCATACAAAAAAATTGTATACTCAATTGGTGTTTAAACTCAGAAGTCAAATTATATCACGTACTTGGGTAAGTGTATTCAACCCATGACATTCATTGACTTTAAAAAACTTCTGTAGAGTTTAAAAGTCTAGATATATTCAATCTAGACTTTTGTCAAGTTTTGAAAAATTATACTAATTGATATTCGAATTTTAGTTCCATAAATACATCACTTAATTATGTTAACGGTACACAAGTTCTGAAATATAATGCTTAATCACTGGAAAAAATGATTACTATTTAAAATTTGCACTCAACCGGTGTTTAGTATCAGTTGGAAATTGAAGGACACCACTTTACTTATGTCTACGATACTTAGTTTTTATGAACACAACTTATATATGGATGAATGATAATAAATTAGTTATAAATTGTCACCGATTTTTGTTCAAATTTCAGTTCCACAAGTACAACTTTACTTTATCATCTTTTAGTAACAAATATCTTTCTATTGTTTCTATTTCTTTCACGGATCACACACATCGCGTGTATCACGATTCATTAATCTCTACTATTATATAATACAAGAGAGACCTAAAGTAACTAATTTGGAGTCATGGTATAATTTTTGATAAACCAAATGTACCCTTACAAAATTACAAAAAACACTTCATCTTCATAAAAATTGAAAACCTATTTTGGTCAATTTTTTATTTATCTATGACTATCATATCTAACAAAATATTATTTCATCATTATCTATTCTTTTGAATTTTAAATTATTACATTTTTATTTAACAATCAACATAAACGAATATTACAAAAAATTATTTTTAACAATTTTATTGTTATATCACAACTAGGAGTTTTACAAAAAAATAATATTTTTCGGATTTTTAGTCTTTAATCTTAAACATAATTTATATAAAAATATTTTAAAAATATAAATACATTACATTTATGTCATATATAATATATGTTTATTATATTACATACGCAGTACGTGTACCTCATATACTAATATATATAATACAAAAGCTAACTTCATCTCATGAATAAATTGGGTCAAGATTTGACCACCTCAACTAGTTTGTAATTCAAAAAATTAAAAAAAATTAATAATTTATATCTTATTTGAAATTTTATGCAACAGTAAAAAATAAATTACAAAATTATTATTTATATTGCTAATAAAATTCTCTTGAAATATTACATAGAATACATATTATATATATATATATGTATATATCAATTGAATAAATGACGTGGGCGAAGCGATTTCATAAAAAAATATCACCGCACCATATCATGTAGTATGATTTATGATTTATTTTTTTAATCGCATTTCTTTAAATAAATTACAAATAATATTGATATGGTCTAATTCGATCATGACATTTTTTTAAAAATATTTGATCACCTCTAAATCTAATAATAAAATTTAAACTCACTAATTTGTCAACATAATCTATATTTGGGTTTGAAATGCAAATAATTTATGCACTAAACCAAAAAGAAAAAGATAAGAAAAAATTACAATTAATTACCGAATCCAACAATTTGTAGATAACAATTGCACCATTTAAAAAAAAAAATTAAAGTTTGATTCTTTCATGTTGTTTCCGTTTAAAATAGAAGAAAATAATGTTTTTGTTAAATCTCAGTAATATAATCATAAGGATATTATTGGTTTTTAGGATATATTTAAGGGTAATATGATATTCTTGTCTTCAAGAGGGAGCTTAAACTAAGGAATTGGGTGCGGTGGGAACTGAAACAATACTAAAATCTGACATAGGTACTGAACGACAATTGAAACATAGGTTTAGATATTTTTCTCGAATTTACTCAAAAATGATTATACAAATGTGAGATGAATAAAAGAAATTATACCTCACCTCAGTTTTATTAAGTGTACGGGTACCTAAATATCTGCGAAAATTTTGTGGGTTTGTGTGGGAAATAAGAATAGCATATAAGTAGGATTTTATTTTATTTTATTTTTATTTATTTTTCTGATTCTTCCTTTAGCATTCTGATTCGAGCGTTGAATGGACCTAATCGGGATAAACTCCCCGTTGAGGTGATATATAGATATATACGCCAACTAAGCGGCTAAAATATTGGTAAGTGTAATGAAAATTAATGTTGGAGAACGGCAAGGTCTTGTCTTAATATAATATAAAGGAAAATTAACTTTTATATTTTCTTTTTCTAGATAATTAATCAAGAAAATAATGGTAGAAATAATTTGATTAAGTTCCAGGCTACAAGAGTTACGATCACAGCTCACCAGCACATTGGACTTGCTATTTGTCCTGTCCATAGAGTTTACCTTAAATTTGTCCGACTGAAAGTATTTTTTTTTTCTCTCTAATGCCTTAAACAGATGCGAAAATTCTCCCCGTGTATGGTTGAGTTTATAAGCAATTGAGCGTTTATTATTTCTCAAAAGATGTTTGATAATCAAAAAAAAAATTATCAAACATCTTTTGAGAAATAATAAACGCGGAAAAAAAATAGATCATTCAGGAGATCTTATTTTAATATTTTAAAGTCCAAAATATTGAAAAATTTTATTATTATTTTTCGGACACACCCAACCAAAATTGAACGTCGCATAAAAAATAGATCATTCAGGAGATCTTATTTTAATATTTTAAAGTCCAAAATATTGAAAACAAATTTTATTATTTTTCGGACATAAGCAACCAAAATTCAACGGCGCATATTTCAATATGAGTTAATGAAATCCTACACTAAGGGTAATATTCAAAACATATATCAAATGGTTCATATATCTACACATAGACGTAGTTAATGATATATTGTTGACGATAAATTATAAGACATTAGATCTATCATTTATGATAATACCGATAAGGTAGGTTGAACTCTACCATCAATATGTATACGCCCAAGAATAGTTATTTGAGTGATTTTCATAGCATCATGTAGCTTTTTGTTTTTGGAAATATTTCATGCTACATACAAGAGCACTACCGTCATGATAGGTCTAAAGATGATCATTCATCTATATATGCGGGGGGTCCACTAAAAATACTTGATCCCACATATATATATATATATATATATATATTACAACTTATATAAATGATTCAGTTTAGCCAAATACCCAAATCAATGAAACAATTAATATTTATTATTATATATAATAGTTGAGCCCCCAATTACTTTTTTCAAAATTGCTACTATACTAAATAAATATGTAAATTTGATTCTATATGTATATATTTTTCATATTTTTTTCAACCATGCAACAATTATAGATAAGATAAATAACTTTTACTTTTTTTCATCCATTACTTTAAAAATAAAAAAAAAATCACTATGAAACTAATTAAAGAAAAATAAAAACATAATATTTATATATAACATACTAACATACAAGGAGTCAAGGAGAAATATGTTATATTATTTTATGCACACGCATGTGTGCGCTTTCATACTAGTTATTATTATTTGTTTGGGAGGGAAGACCAATATAATCGTCCATGAGAGCTCCCAACAACGGCCGGCATCTAACATAACCTTGTTCTTTCCTTTTTTTTTTAAATATAAATACAGCCCATTGCAAGGACATGAACTGTGAGGATACAGTAAAGTTCCCCATGGAGGATCCAAGGAAGTTGGAAGAAGGATACAGGGCCAGAACGGATGTCGAAAATGAGAAGAAGGATGATCATAAGCACGTGTACGAGGAGAAGGACGATGCAAGAACTGGAGTTCATGATATCAGCAACGAGAATGAGTCGCGAAGTGTGGCAACGTTGGACATGAAAACCGAGGAACAGAAGGAAGAGCAGCCATTGATCAAACAAAAGACGAAAAGGGTTGCAACCTTAGATGCATTCAGAGGTCTCACTATTGTGGTATGAGTAGTTTCCCTAGTGCAACTACATTGAACGAAAATGGACACTTTTCGTTTCCGGCCCTTGAAATATATCAATAAGTTGTACAAGCTGAATTTATGGTGTTTTTGCAGATGATGGTACTTGTAGATGATGCTGGAGGGGCGTATTCGCGCATTGACCATTCGCCTTGGAATGGATGCACATTAGCTGATTTTGTAATGCCCTTTTTCCTCTTCATTGTTGGTGCTGCCATAGCTCTTGCCCTCAAGGTACAATATCTATTTTACTATCCCTAGTGCTGGATAGGATCAGGATTGAAGAATTTTGAATGTTTTTTTCAGTCGAGTGTGTGACTATCATATATGCATATCCCCTTGTTCAGAAACTAATGCTCTCAAATTGGATTCAACATTGATTTTTGCAGAGAATTCCAGAGATCAGTTATGCGGTAAGAAAGATAACTTTGCGGACGTTAAAGCTTCTGTTCTGGGGAATTCTGCTACAAGGTATTGATTGAGTTTTATGCTTGTCTTTCTTTGAGCATAAATCCCTCTTGAGAGCACAAAACATACCTCACATTCGTTAACAAACGTTGAATATGAGGTTGAACACAGTTCGTGTCCGAATTCAAGAAATCGGATAAAGGGCATGTTTAAATATTGTCATGGTGTGACCTGCAGGAGGATACTCTCATGCACCAAATGATCTGGTTTATGGCGTCGACATGAAGCACATTCGATGGTGTGGCATCCTTCAGGTTAGTGCGTTTAATCTTTTTCTCATGAACTCGTGAATTAATTATGTAAAACAGCTTATGGAGATCGAAAAAGAAATCCAAAAACTTCAGCCTTATGTGTTGTGTGTACAAATGGGAACAGAGAATAGCTTTGGTATACTTCGTTGTGGCTTTAATAGAGACATTCACCACCAAGGTCAGACCAACGAACCAAAACCTCGACCATTACTCGATTTTCACTGCATACAAATGGCAATGGTAAGCTACGTTTCGAATGTATCATGTCTTTGTTCTGCACTACAAACGAAACAACAGAATGACGTTTGTTTCGGTTTTAGGATCGGAGGGTTCACTGCATTTGTCATCTACATGGTAACATTATTCAGTCTCTATGTTCCTGACTGGAGTTTCTCAGCGCAAAACGGTGACAAAATCGAGAGATACACTGTGAAAAACCAACACAATTTTCTGTACTACATATTTACATATATATCAGTAAACATGACTTGTAAACTTTTCGACATTTTTTAGGTGAAATGTGGAATGAGAGGACATTTGGGACCCGCTTGCAATGCGGTTGGCTATGTTGATCGACAAGTTTGGGGCGTTAATCATCTGTACACTCAACCGGTTTGGGCACGTTTAAAGGTCAGTGGTTAAAACCAGAAACAAATTCTTGGTTCATTATTTTCCAAAGAATTTCAATGAATATGTTGTATTTCATGAGTTTGGTCTTCATGGATGTATAATGAGAAATTATGCAGGCTTGTACACTTAGTTCTCCTAGTTCTGGTCCATTTCGTGACGATGCTCCCACTTGGTGCCTCGCTCCATTCGAGCCTGAAGGCCTTTTAAGGTTGCAATCCTTCATGATTCTAATGATGGTTCATCTTCTTGAGTACTCGATTTCGATAAATTTTATATGTTTTTTCATTTTCTTGCAGCTCGATTTCAGCAATTATGTCTGGTACTATTGGCATTCACTATGGACATGTCTTGATTCATTTCAAGGTATATATCTTTGGTGATACTACTATCAATCAGTTCATACTACATATTTCAAAATCGAAAATTTTATAAATCTCGATTGCTTAATATGTAACAAAATAGATGAAGATGAATTCACTATGCAGGGGCATGCTGAGAGACTGAAGCAATGGATTTCAATGGGAGTTGTTTTACTAGCATTAGCCTGTATTCTACATTTCACAGATGGTAAAAAATGTAGCATATTCTGGAATTTTCATCCGATTCCATGATCAAATTCAAGAATTGAAGAAAGTTTTTCATTATTTTGCTTTCAGCTATTCCTATCAACAAGCAGCTCTATAGTTTCAGCTATGTTTGTTTCACTGCTGGTTCAGCTGGGATTGTATTCTCTGCCTTCTACATACTGGTAACAGACTTTTCTACTAAAAATATAATTAGTCCTTTACTTCTTTCGTTTTTTCATGTTATGGGCATCCGAAACTGATGTCGAATCTCCTTTCAAAATCCTGTTTTTTCAAATGGAATGAATCGAAACCCTTGATGAAAATTTAAACAGATTGATGTACGGGGAATTAGAACGCCGTTCCTGTTCTTGGAATGGATCGGTATGAATGCAATGCTGGTTTTCGTGATGGCGGCTCAAGGAATTTTTGCAGCATTTATAAATGGATGGTATTTCAAGAATCCAGATAACAATTTGGTAAGTTTGTCTGTATAATATATATATAGCAGCAAAGTTTGATATTTTATTTTGTTACAAACTATAAATATCAAAATTTATGTTGGTTTTGGACAGGTGAATTGGATTGAGAAGCATGTTTTCATTGATGTGTGGAAAAGTGAGAGACTGGGGACTCTTTTGTATGTAATATTTGCTGAGATTACCTTCTGGGCTGTGGTTTCTGGGATACTGCATAAACTGGGCATATACTGGAAATTGTAAAAGGCAAACAAAATATTTTTGGACCTCTTAAAAACGTCAGCATATTGAAATTTCACACCAATGTCGAAAAATTTAGCTTGTTCATCCCAAACAATCGGCAAGAATCTACCTAATTTGGTTGTTTTGATCTCGATTTTTATTATCATATTTGGAGAATTATCCGTATGTTGAAGATTCGTTGGGGTATAAATGTAGTTACACAGAACTTTCACATTACATTTTAGTAGTTTGATTGATTTGATTTGTGAGGTGCAATAGCATGATTTTGAGGTTTATTATATTGTTAGCATGATGTTTGTTGATGTATCCTTTGTTGTATATGTTGTACCAAAATTGTGCGGGAATATTGTTTGTCTTCTACATGTAAAAGTTTTATGTAGGCAACATTAAGGATGCATTGGGGGATGGATTTGAAATTCTAGAAGTTCGCTTATAATTTGTCATTTACAATGACATAATAGAACAAACATGAAAATATATTATTATTATTAAATGTTGAATGTTGAAAATTGAGTTGTAATATTTGAAAATTAGTGTGTGATGATGTAGATGATGATGTATTAATTTTTGGACTAATCTCAAAATGAAATATATAAATAGGTCTCTCAATTTGTGTAGAAAATCACAATTTAAAAGAGAAGAATTTTAGAAAGTGTATAGTTTGATATATTTTGAGTTTTGGAGTTTTTACTTTTTACTATAAATTTTTACATTTTCACAATACGTTATCAGCACGATCACTCGAAGGTTCTCTATAATTTCCAAAGATTCAAAAGTACAAAGAAAAGGCAAAAATATTCAACAAGTAAGAATATTTATTTTACTGTTTATATATATTTTTACTATGCATGTATATTAATATATAATTTTATGTTATTATATAAAAGGATGTTTATGACACCGACCTTACGTGATATGATATATATTTATCATGTATATATACTAACTATACTAATACATAATTTCATGTTATTATATAAAAGGATGACTATGACATCGACCTTATAATAACGTGATATGATATATATTTATATATATACTAACTATATTAATATATAATTTCATATTATTACATAAAAAGATGTCTACGACACCGACCTTATAATAAAGTGATATGATATATATATTTTATTGTGTATATATATACACTAACCATATTTGTATAATTTCACAATATTATCTAAAAGGAGTCTACGACATCTCATTATAATAATGTGATATGATATACATAATTATTTAATTATGATTATCATTATATGCATCACATGATTATCATAAATTTTTATTCAACACATAATCAAATTTTTTTTCTTACTCCCAACGGTCACAAACGGTAATAAACGGCTAGTTTTTGCCCTACAAATATGATCACTCAAACACATTTCAATCACACCAAAATTCACTTTTTCTCCCAAAATTATTTCTCCTCGATTTTTCAAAGAAGAAGATGATGGCATTTTAAGGCTATTTCACAAACGGTAATAAACGGCTAGTTTTTGCCCTATCAATATGATCACTCAAACACATTTCAATCACATCAAAATTCACTCTTTCTCCCAAAATTAATTCTCCTCGATTTTTCAAAGAAGAAGATGATGACATTTTTAAGGCTATTTTTTTATAACTATTATGGTTTATCATACTCACAAGTCTTGTATTCATCGTTGATTATCCACCACGTATCTTTTCTCTATTTTAATTTAAACATTCTTGTACTCATCGTTTTTCCATTATTTTGTATTGTCATATTAATAGAAATTAACTAATAAAATGCATTGTTATTTTTCTAGTACCACCATGTCAAACTTGGCAAAACTTGAATTTGTTGCGCTCGATATAACCGGAAAAAATTATATGTCATGGACTCTCGATGTAGAAATGCATATTGAGTCATTGGGTCTAAGTGATACCATCAAACAAAATAATATATCATCCTCACAAGATAAAACAAATGCTATGATTTTCTTACGTCGACATCTTGATGAAGGATTGAAATATGAGTATCTCACAGAAAAAGACCCAATGGTTTTATGGAAAGAGTTGAAGGAAAGATTTGAGCATATAATGGAAGTTATACTTCCGACCGCCCGAAATGAATGAAATACGTTAAGATTCCAAGACTTTAAAAAAGTCAGTGATTATAATTCTGCGATGTATCGAATAGTCTCTTAATTGAAATTTTGTGAACATGTGATTACTGAAATGGAAATGCTTGAGAAGACATTTTACGCTTTCCACGCATCAAATATAACTCTACAATAACAGTATAGAGTGCGTGAGTTTACGAGATATTCTGAACTCATCGCATGTCTTCTTGTGGCGAAAAATAACAACGAATTGTTAATGAGAAATTATCAATCCCGATCCACTGGATCAACGGCATTTCCAGAAGCAAATGTCGTAAGTAAAAATGAATACCAAAATCAAAGGCATAGACAAGATTTTCGTCATTGACGAGGTCGAGGACGTGAGCGTGGACGTAGAAATGATCGTGGTCGTGGTCTAGGCCGTGGATATGAAAATAATCGAGATATTTACTTCAATAACTCATCTCAAAAGAGCGTTACTAACCACCCACAAAAAAGGCAGCATGAAAATATGAGTGAGAATGAAAATCACTCAAAAATATCTGAGAGTGTTTGTTAAAAATGTGACACTCCACGACATTGGTCACGTACTTGCCGAGCCCTTGAGCACCTTTGTAAGCTCTATAAAGAATCGATAAAGGGAAAAGGAAAAGAGATCAATTTTGTTGAAAATGTGACCATTTAAGTGGTTCAACTCATTTCGATGCTGGTGAGTTTTTGAATGATTTCGAAAACATTGATTAATATATTGGTGGGACTAGAATGTAACATATTATATTTTCATGTATTATTGTATTATGAAACATGTTATATTTTCATATATTGTCATTAATTTTTCTTTATTGCATATTTTTTTTAAGTTCAATATGAAAAACGGTATGAGCAAAGCTAAACAAGGAAATAATCCCATGGAAGTTTGCATATCTAATAGTGCTACAACGCACACTATTCTCCGAGATAAAAGATATTTCTTGGAACTAAAACCAACAAAAACAATGGTGAATACAATATCAGGTCCTGTAAACTTGACTAAAGGATGTGGTAAAACACATTTTTTGTTACCTAATGGTACAAATTTTTGATAAATGATGTTTTATATTCACCACAATCAAAAAGAAATTTGTTGAGTTTTAATGACATATATTCTAATGGGTATGATACAGAGACAATAACTTATGAAAATCAGAAATATATGTGTCTTACTACATATAAATCAGGAAAAAAATATGTAGTTGAAAAAATACAAATGCTCCCTACTGGATTGCATTATACGCATATAAGTCCAATTGAATCAAATATGGTGATTGATAATTCATCAATATTAGCCAATTAACATGATCGATTGGGACATCCTGGTTCAATAATGATGCAAAGAATTATAGAAAATACACATGGTCATCCAAAGAAAGACCAGAAGATCTTTCAGAATAATAAGTTTCAATGTAAAACATGTTCTCTTGAAAACATTATTATAAGACCATCACCAGCTAAAATCCAAACTGAATCACCCATATTTCTTGAACGTATTCAGGGTGATATTTGTGGGCCAATTCATCAACCATGTGGACCATTTCGATACTTTATGGTATTGATCGATGTCTCTAACAGATGGTCACATGTATGCTTATTGTCAACTCGGAATGTGGCATTTGCAAGATTGATGACTCAAATAATAAAATTGCGAAATCAATTTCCCGATTATACAATCAAGAAAATAAGACTTGATAATGCTGTAGAATTTACTTCCCAGACTTTTAATGACTATTGTATGTCGATAGGAATCACTGTTGAACATCATGTAGCTCATGTTAATACACAAAATGGATTAGCTGAATCATTGATTAAACGTCTACAACTGATTGCTAGACCAATGACTATGAGAACAAAACTTCCTATTTCTATATGGGGAGATGAAATTTTACATGATGTTGCATTAATTCGCATCAGACCAAGTGCTTATCATAAATGCTCCCCATTGCAGCTTGCATTTGGTAAAGAACCAGACATTTCTCATCTGAGAATTTTTAGATGTATGGTATATGTGCCTATTGCACCACCTCAACGATAAAAAATGGGTCCTCAAAGAAAGATCGGTATTTATATCGGTTATGATAGCCCATCAATCATTCAAAATCTTGAGCCTCAGACAGGAGATGTGTTTACAACACGTTTTGCTGATTGTCATTTTACTGAAAAAATCTTCCCAATGTTAGGGGGAGAAAAAAAACGCATCGAAAAAGAAATTACATGGTATGTAACATCATTGTTACATTTGGATCCAAGAACTAAAAAATATGAGAAAGATGTACAACAAATTGTGCACTTGCAAAGAAATAGCTAATCAAATGTCAGATGCATTTGCAGACACAAAAGGGGTAACAAAATCCTATATACCTGCTGTAAATGCCACTGCTTGAATTGAAATACCAAATAAACAAATTGAATACACTCATGATGTCATAAAACGCTTGAAGCGTGGAAGGTCAATCGGTTCCAAGGATAAAAATCCTCGGAAAATAAAAAGCATAGAGAAACACGATGATCACAAAATAGAAAATGGTGTTCCAAAAGAAACACATGATGATGAAAATATTCTGTCAGAACCACAAACTGAAGAGAATCATGAAATCTCTATCAATTAGATTAATACTGGAAAAATATGGAACCGAAAAGATATAGAAGAAATTAATGAGATATTTTCTTATAATGTGGCATGTGACAACATAAATGAGAATGAAGATCATTAACCAAAATCTTTTGGTGAATGTAAAACTCGGTAGGATTGGGGAAAATGGAAAGATGTTATCCAGGTTGAATTGGATTCGCTAAATAAACGTAATGTTTTTGAACCTATAGTCCTTACACCTGAAGGTGTAAAACCTGTTGGATACAAATGGGTTTTCGTTCGAAATCGAAATGAGAAAAATGAAGTAGTAAGATATAAAGCTCGACTCGTTGCACAAGGTTTTTCTCAAAGGCCTGGAATTGATTATGAAGAAACGTATTCTCTTGTTATGGATGCAATTACGTTTTGATATTTGATTAGTTTGGCAGTATTTGAAAATTTAGAAATGCGTCTTATGGATGTTGTTACAGCTTACTTATACGGATCACTTGATAGTGATATATACATGAAAAACCCTGAAGGATTTAAGATGCCTGAAGCAAAGAGTTCAAAACCCAGAGAATTTTATTCTGTAAAATTGCAAAGATCATTATATGGGTTGAAGCAATCTAGTCGAATTTGGTATAATCGGCTAAGTGAACACTTGATGAAAAAGAGATATGTAAATAATTCAATATTCCCTTGTGTTTTAATCAAGAAAACAACATCCGGATGTGTAATTATTGCTGTATATATTGATGATTTAAACATCATTGGAACGAATAAGGAAATTCAGGAAGTTATGTTGTACTTGAAGGAAGAATTCGAAATGAAGGACCTTGAAAAACCAAGTATTGTCCGAGTTTGCAAATCGAACAAAAAAAATGTGGAATTTTTGTTCACCAGGAAAATTATACAGAAAAGATCCTTAAACGTTTTAATATGGATAAATCAAATCCTTTAACTAATTTAATGGTTGTTAGATCATTAAACATAGAAAAAGATCCATTCCGTCCATGTGAAGATGATGAAGTTATTCTTGGTCCAGAAGTACCATATCTAAGTGTCATTGGTGCCCTTATGTTTCTTGCAAATTGTACTAGACCTGATATATCTTTTGCTGTAAATTTATTGGCAAGATTCAGATCATATCCAACAAAGAGGCACTGGAACAGAATTAAACATATATTCCTCTATCTACGAGGAACGACAGATTTGGGACTTTTATATTCAAAAGATACCAATCAAAGTATCATTGGTTATGCTGCTGGATATTTATCTGATCCACATAAGACACGTTCCCAAACTGAATATGTATTTACTCGTGGAGGCACTGCAATTTCTTGGCGTTCACAAAAACAAACACTTGTAACAACTTCATCAAATCACGCCGAGATTATTGCATTACATGAAGCAAGCCGTGAATTTGTGTGGCTAAAGTCAATGACCCAACATATCCAAACCTCGTGTGGATTGTCAATAGACAAGAAGCCTGTGACACTATATGAAGATAATGCTGCATGTGTTGCTCAAATGAAAGAAGGATACATCAAAAGTGACAGAACCAAACATATCTCCCCAAAGTTCTTTGCCTTCACTCAAGAGCTTGAGAAGAATAGAGATATTGATATCTGTTACATTCAATCAAGTGAAAACTCATCAGATCTCTTTACAAAGATACTTCCTACAACGATATTCAAAAAACATATATATAACATTGGGATACGCAAAATACAAAATATGTGAAGAATCGTTCTTGTTAACATGAAGGGGAGTTTACGTGGCTGCACTCTTTTTTCCTTACTATGGTTTTTATCCCAATGCGTTTTTTCTGGTAAGGTTTTTAATGAGGCAGTATAAAACACGTAATAAAGACAGTTATCATATTACGATCATCATCACAAGGGGGAGTGTTGAAAATATATTATTATTAAATGTTGAAAATTGAGTTGTAAAATTTGAAAATTAGTGTGTGATGATGTAGATGATGATGTATTAATTTTTGGACTAATCTCCAAATGAGATATATAAATAGGTCTCTCCATTTGTGTAAAAAATCACAATTTAAGAGAGAAGAATTTTAGAAAGTATAGAGTTTCATATATTTTGAGTTTTGAATTTTTTACTTTTTACCATAAATTTTTACATTTTCACAACAAAATTCACATTTTACTTGTTTACATATTCTTCTATTATTATTATTATTATTATTATTATTATTATATCTATATTCTATATCTATATCTGTATCTATATTATTATTATTATTATTATTATTATTATACCAGTTTAATTGTGTTTTTACGATATCGCCCTTCTCTTTACCCATGGTTTGACCATCATTAATCAATTATTATTGACCATCATTAATCAATCTATCTATATCTATATCTATATCTATATCTATATTTCTATATTTATCTATAAATATGCCAGTTTAATTGTGTTTTTACGCTATCGTCCTTCTCTTTTACCCATGGTTTGACCATCATTAATCAATTATTATTGACCATCATTAATCAATTATTAGTTTGACCGTCCACTACTTGCATGATGATACCCAATCCATCCAATTAATTAAATTAATTTAACGTATGGTTTGCCCATGGTTTGACCATTGATTAATTTATTGAATGGTGTGAATAGTTAATTGTATTCCACAATACTTTATCGTAGTTTGACCGTCTTCATGTGTCCATAGTTGATTGCTTGAATCGTGATATCCCATTAAATTCTTATGATTGATGGATGCAAGAATGTTTTATATTTATATTCACTTACGTGTGTTCCTTGTTGGGGGTGTATGTTTCTCTGTGTTTACTATTCTACCATCGTTTTCCCCATGGTGGTTGTTCAGGAACTTTCTTGACAATTCATGTATGCACATCTGCTTCCAATGGGTTAGTATTCTTATTTTGTGTTTGGTACTCGACGATTGACTGCATGCCTCCGAAAGTCTCTGTGTTTATGTTTTGTATTTCGCAATCTTGTTATTGCCTTTGTTTGTTTTTTGTTGGATTGGCTTGCTGGTAGTTGGTACAAAATCGACGTTGTGTAGAATGAGGCCCGTCTGCATGAATACTCATAGTAAATGTCTCGGGATTATACTTTGTTTTTTTCGGGATATCATTGTTCCCGGAATGATGGTCGACCGAGAAATATAATGGAAATGAGGCTTAATTCATCAAATTGAAGGCCAATGATATTGGCTCCAATGTTTTCTTATATATTTCGGTCTCTCGCTAAAATATGGCCTCTCAATGGTTTGTTGATCCTATAAATATACCAGTTTAATTGTGTTTTTACGTTATCGCCCTTCTCTTTTATCCATGGTTTGACCATTATTAATCAATTATTGTTGACCATCATTAATCAATTATTAGTTTGACCATACACTACTTGCATGATGATACCCAATCCATCCAATTAAATTAATTTAACATATGGGTTGCCCATGGTTTGACCATTGATTAATTTATTGAATGATGTGCATAGTTAATTGTATTCCACAATACTTCATCATAGTTTGACCGTCTTAATGTGTCCATTTTTATTGCTTGAATCATGATATCCCATTAAATTCTTATGATTGATGCATGCAAGTAGGGGTGTTCATCGATCGATTCGATTTTAATTTGTCTAATTTTGGTTTGGTTTTTCGGTTTTTGGTTTATAAAAAATGTAATCCGAAGTCAAACCGTTCTACTTCGGTTCGGTTTGGTTTTTGCACTATAATGTACCGGTTTTTACGGTTCGGTTTAGTCGGTTCGATCATTAATAATACATAACACAATAAAAAAAACATAAATTTCATCCAACATGTAATTTAAATACCTCAACACACAAATTAAAGTTATAGTCATGTAGTGAAGGAACAAAAAAAACAAAAAAAACAAGGACAAACATCCAACCACATGCTAATTTTATTTTCAAAAAAACAAAATAAATTTTGATACGGTTATTTCGATTTTGAAAAAATTATTAAAATTAATAATATAAATACATTGTAAAATATAATATGATTTTTTACATGATTTCTTAGTAAAAAATTTAAAAATAAAGTTTAAATGACATATAAAAACAACAATCAACTAAAAATTACATAAAGAATAATCAACAAATCAACTATAAATTAC
The DNA here is from genome assembly GCF_033568475.1 of Henckelia pumila. Classification (NCBI taxonomy): domain Eukaryota; kingdom Viridiplantae; phylum Streptophyta; class Magnoliopsida; order Lamiales; family Gesneriaceae; genus Henckelia; species Henckelia pumila. Next base: position 79,621,929 of record NC_133122.1, on the reverse strand, counting down.
ATAAAAAATAACAATGAATTAAATAAACAACAATCAACAAAAAATTATTCAAATTGATTATTCATTCACTAAATATCATCTCATAACATATAAAATATAAATAAAAAATATAAATAAAATTATTAATTTAATTCAATTTCGGTTTTTTTGGTTGGTTCGGTTTTGATATATATAATCCAAAACCGAACCAAATAAATTTTGGTTTTAATATTTATATCCGAATTACAAAATATGGTTTTCGGTTCGAGTTGATTTTTGATTATACCGGTTTGGATTTTTGATTTTTTCGGTTTTATCCGAAATATGAATACCCTTACATGTAAGCATGTTTTATATTTATATTCACTTACGTGTGTACCTTGTTGGGTGTGTGTGTTTCTCTGTGTTTAATATTCTACCATCGTTTTCCCCGTGGTGGTTGTTCAGGAACTTTATTGACAATTCATGTATGCACATTGGTAGCGCTTAGTCGTGTCACGTCCAAATTACCCAACTCAAATCAGATAACAAAATATGCAGTAATGTGAGCAGGGATCGTTCCCACGAGAAAAGTGAAATTTAAATAGTGTTCTTAAAATACTGAAAATAATAAAAGGGGTTTTTTGGATTTTATTAACTACTATGCAAGAATTAAAATAAGAAGATCAATAAACTAACGAGACTTGGTATCGGTCGACTACACCCTTAAAATTATTCATTCGATCATCGATTTCCTAAAAATAATTAATTCACATTGAATATTCATCATTGAAAATTTAATTCCTGTTTCACCTTAATTTTAGTTAACTAGACAACATCGTTTTAAGTTAAACCTTACCCCATAAATTAACCCAATACCAGCGATTAGATTTAAATCCATGGTAGCATTCAAATGAGTAAAACTGATGAATCTAGACAACACAATACCAGCGATTGTATTTAATCTAGCTAGTCAATTTTTGTTCCTACGATTTAATAAATTCAACAGCAGAAAATATTAATCATAGTTGGTTCACAAATTAGATGATTCAAACAATTACATATTTAAATTCTAATTTAGCAATAGATTGTATAGCAAAATCCTAGGGTGATCAATCCAAAAATCTCACATACAAGCATAACAATCGATTCCAAACAACTCTCGATACTCAAATAAAATCAAACAATGAAAATCTAAATCTCACAAATTGAATAAAATCAAGGGTTCGTCTTCCTCAACTAAGTACTAAAACTTAGCCAACAATATTCATGAATTCTACTTAAAATTTCATGAAAGAAAAATTAAATCTAAGAAAAGAGAAAAAAAACCTAGCCGCCAAGAGAGTTCTCTGCCTTCCCCCCGTCTAAAACTGATTCAGAATGCTTCTAAGACTCTAAAATTCGAGATATATATTTTAATTAAGGCTAGAGTCCTTAAAAATAAAAATTCCTAAATTACAGATTTTTTTTCGAACAGCCCGTCTCGCTCGATCGGTTGAACTTTGCGGATCGAGCGAGACAAAATCTTGGACCCTACTGTTTTCACAATTTTTTTGGCACCGCTCGATCGGTACAGATTGACCGATCGAGCGGCCTCTTTTATCTCGAAAATCTCTCGCACATCTCAGCAGCGCAGATGATTATTTTTCTTGTGCAAACAAGTTGTGCGTTTGCACAAGAAACAAGTTGTGCGTTTGCACAAGAAGTAGTGAAAACAACAATCCTCCAAGCACAAAAGCGCATGATTCCTCTGTTCTGCGCTTCCCTTGCGCTAATAACATGCGCAAACGCGCTAACCAATCTCCAACAGCGCCTGGCATTGTGCAATCGCGCATCATTCTTCAGCAACAACGATTCTTTCTTCTTCCTTTCTCAACTTTTCTCCTATGTTCCTATATTAATTCAAAGACAATGATTAGGAGCTAAACAACCAAATTTATCATTCAAAATGCATCGAATTATAACAAACTAACTCAATCAAACATAGGAAAATACCATCACATCAAACTCCCCCATACTTAATCCTTGCTCGCCCTCGAGCAACACAAAACCAATAATAAGTTCAAACTCATAATCCATAACAAAAATGACCCTGATCTTCACATTTGTGCCTCAGGAATAAACTCAATGCATGATCAAGAAAGGTGCTAAAATTCTAACAACGGAACAAGTTCAATATCCAGACATTTCAACTCGAGATATAGCCTCGAACGTGTGTGTGTATATGGTCATTAGCAAGTGTCATGCACACTTCATAGATCCATTTAATGTAAAACCCACAATAGCTCAAGTTTCACACCAACAAATCAAATTAAACCATTGAGAAATTTTATAGTCTTTTCACTTGTCCGAGTAATTGCACCCGGTTATCCTCAACTCCGTACATTCTCCTCAATATTTAGCTCTTGAAATTTATAGGACTAGAATTTCAATCCCCATTCCAATGCCTCCCCTCACATTACTAACTTCATTCTTTATTCTTTTTCTTTTTCTTTTTTCAAATAAACTCAAAAGGGAGATTGATAGGCTAGCGACTTCCTAAGACTATCACAAGGCTCACACGACCTTCACTATGTCATATACAATTCACAAGCCATGACTCATGCGTGCTAAAGAATATTCAAGAACCATATCAAAGTCTAATTTGCATTGGAGATCAAAGTGTTCCAAAGTTAGCAAATCATCTATTTTCAAAAGCATGAACGCCATCAATTAGATATCATCATGGGCTAGTGATTTTCAACAGTCAAATTCATCACAAACTATGAGCTCTTATTTTTTTTTTCAAAAATCCACTAGATTCTCTCAATGACTGGCTAAGTCTCTCCCCCATACTTAAAATCTTAAATTGTCCCCAATGTAAGAAAAAATGCAAAAAAAAAAATAATAAAAACTAAGAATGAAAGAAAATACTCCCCTTGGGTTGCCTCCCAAGCAGCGCCTCTGTTTACAGTCGTCGGCCCGACTGTATGATTCAGTTCCTCAAGGTGGGTCATATCTGGTTCTTCTAACCACCTTCACCCACTTGCGCAGTTTTGCAGTAAGTTTTGGTCTTTGCTTCCTCTGCTTCGATTTCCTTGGTACCTGCAGATCAGAACGAAAACTTTCAGCAGTAAAATTCTCAATAGGTCTTGTAATAACCTCCTTAACTTTATCCACATTCACAACCTTCTCGTGTTCTTGCGACAAGTGATTAATGACATCAAAATTATTAACAACACTTGCACAATCAGGTATTTGCAAGGTATCAAAAATATGAAACTTAACAGCCTCCCTATCAAACTCCATAGTGAGAGTGCCATTGTTAACATCTATGATGGACTTCGAAGTTTTCAAAAATGGTCTTCCTAGCAAAATTGGACTATTCAAATCATTGCTTTTCATATCAAGCACATAGAAATCAGCAGGAAAAACCAAATTACCAACTTGCACAAGAACATCCTATAACACACCTCTAGGATGAATAGTAGATCTATTAGCCATCTGGATAACAATTGCAGTTTCAGTCAAAGGCACAAGATTTAAGGAAGCATAAATAGAGTATGGCATGACATTAATCGACGATCCTAAGTCTATCATGGCCGTATCAAGATGAACATCTCCTATTTTAAAAGAAATCAAAAACATACCTGGGTCCTTGCATTTTGTGGGTACGTTTCTTTGAATTACGGCAGAAACCTGTTCTCCCAATTCAACTTTCTGACACCCCTTCAACTTTTGTTTCCTTTTCTTAGTACACAATTCTTTTAAAAATTTAGCATAGCAAGGTACTTGTTTGATAGCATCTAACAAAGGAATATTTACCTCACATCTACAAAAAACTTCATACAACCCCTTAATTCCTTCATTCTTCCTAAACTCTTTCAATGCTAAGGGAAAAGGGGCAACAAGCTTATACTCAGAAAGGGAAGAAAACTTACCTCTTGGTGCCTCTTGAATTTTCTCATTCTCCCCCACCTTAAATTTCTTGTCATCTTCATCCTCTACCGGTTCTTGAACCGCTTCTTAACGAATCTGCAACTCCTTTCCACTCCTCAAGGTGATTGCACTAACATTCTCCTTCGGATTCACCACTTTCTGTGATGGCAGACTGCTAGAATTTAGTGCCTCCAATCTGTTAATTGCGGTTTCCAACTGCCCCATTTGAGTGTTCAACTTTTGGATACTTGCTCTTGTCTCCTGTTGAAAAGTTACAGTGTTAGTTGCAAGATCCTTAACTATATTTTCTAGAAACTCACCAGACGTTGGAATTTGAGGACGCTGCTGTTGTGGATGATATGGTGGCCTATAAGCTTGATTTTGCGGTTGGTGTGCTGGAGGGTTTCCGTATCTGAGATTGGGATAATCCTTCCAACCTGGATGTGTTGGAATAAAGGTCATACTTCTGTTGTGGTGGTCCGGGAAATCCTCCTGCTGCATTGACTTGCTCAGTAGATCTGTAACGCCCCGTTTTTATCTTAAATGAGTTTATTGAGTTAATCAGAGACTACAGAGTTCTCGAGCCGGTTTGATTTTGATCAGGGTCCTTTTTGCAAATTTTGGAAATTTCAGGGACTAAAACGCAAATATTGATTTTTATATATTATTTACACATAGATTTTAATTGGAGAAGCCTTCATCTTCCTCTCCAACCGTGAGCCTCCATTGAAACGCCCCTTTTGGAGTTTTGAGCTTTCAGATTTCCTTCCGGCTCGATCCGGTCGTTGGAATTTATTTCTGAAGGCAGATTAGTGATCACTGCAGTGAGAGCTCCGTTATACCGTAAGTATTTCTCCGATTGAATATGTTTTGTTTTTCGAAGGTTGTTAGAATCAATTTAGATTCTAGTATGTTGTTCTTGGCGGAGTTCTGATCGTTTATTATCTGTCGGTTTTGAATTAGAGCGACGTTCGGAATTGTTATGATTTTTGGAAGCTATTTTCGAAAATCATGATTTTGAGATTTGTTGGGTTTGTCTTGTTGTTGTTGTATTAGCATTGAATTGAGTTGATATCGGTATTGAACTGCTGTCTGCGTTGCCGGTTTGTTCAGTTATAGCCGTTATGCCGTCGGTTTGAGTTTTGGAGTTTCGAACCATTTTGAGTTATGAACTTGGCTTGTAAGTTGATCGTGGCTATTGATCAATCATCTCTTGTATTCATACAAATTCGTTGGAGTTGTCGAGCCCTGTGTTAGCAGCATTTGATCGTCGAGAGTTGGACGAAGAACGGTAAAGAGATTTCCATGAACCGTTGATTGTTGTTTAGGTTGTATAGTTGTTGATACAATCTTTTGTTGTAGCTTTCCAGAAGTTGGAACTACTGCCTTGAAAGGTAAAAGCAGTCATCGTAGCGGGATAGCATACTCGAGACAGCTTAGTTCTTGAGTTTCCCTTTTTAAATCACATACTTGTTTGTACACTTGTTCTAGCATGAAGAATTTGTGTCTTGTTGATTTCTTGGACTTTTGTTAAGTGGCTTATGATTATGTTTCTGTTATGCATTCATCTTGAGCCAATCTTGCTTTCAGCGGGCAGAACCGCCCTTTTTGTTTAGACGTTTGGGAACTATGATTGAGTGGCCTGGATCGTAGTCGTTTCGCCTGGTGCTAGCATACTCATTATAGTTGCTCAAAGTCTAGAGGAGTGGGATACGTGGCACCACCTCGATTGGGAGAGTCGGTGAGTCGTTACGTGATCTCATCCTCGGGATCCCAAAAGCACTGCAGCAATCCCTTGTTTATCAGAATCGATATCCTGGTTTTTAAAGACATGCATATCATTAACCTTGACTTGAATATGTTGTCTTGATAGCATGTTGTTTATTTATTATTTGATATGTTGCTTTTACTGGGATTATCATTCTCACCGGTTATCCGGCTGTTGCTTTGTTTTGTATGTGTACTTGGCAACAGGTGGGGCAGGACCAAGTCAGAAGAGGCATGGTTAGCTTCGAGGAAAAGATATAGAAGTGAAACTTGGTTTAGAAGTCGTGTCGGCATGTCTACCTAGTTTATGTTAGAACATGTTTAGATCTCGAACTTCGTTGTTTATGTTGTATCGATTATGCGAGCTCCTCGATTTCATGTTATTTCCATATGCGTAGTTGATCGACTCTAGAACTTCATGTATTAATTGGAGATAGTATGTTTTGATGCATGATTGTATATTGAATGTGTGAGATTGAGTTCAGATAGCTTCTGCTGTTCTTTTTGCCATGTTTCTGTCCTCGCTCGATCTGCAAGATCTTGCGGATCGAGCGAGAGATAATGTTCAGTCCTCTGTTTTAGGATTTTTGTGTCTCGCTCGATCCACAAGATCTTGCGGATCGAGCGAGGGCTGTTTTGCCTCGAACAGAGGCTTGAGATTTTTGGCTCGCTCGATCTGCAAGATCTTGCAGATCGAGCGGAGCACTGTTCATTTTAAAAAAAAAAAAAAATTTTGTTTTTAATCTTGGTTCTTGATTGACTAATTGTTGTTTAATACCGAGATTAGTTGTTTAGAACCAAGGTTTCACATTAAGTGGTATCAGAGCGTTAAGATTCTTGGTCGAACTAGAGTGAGCGGGTAGATCGAGTCTGCGTGTATTGGCTCCTCACATGTGTTTGAATTATTTTAACTGTGTACTTAATTCCATGCGAGCATGCTTTATTATTGAGAATTATTGAATTACATGGTTATGTGATTTAATTTATAAATCATGATCTACTTGAGATATAACTATTTTTGTTATCGACTGGTATCCGGTATTCCAAGCGGTTGTAAGGGCACTGATTGTAGAGATTGAGATATCTCGTGTCCTAACCTTTGATTATCAGATGGGTCCTCGTCGAGTGATAAACAGAAACACACCGCCAGTTATCCCTGCAACTGAGCAAGCTAGCACTGAAGTTGATCAGTTGGATGCTTCAGCAACGCCTATGGAAACCATGCTGAAGAGGTTTCAGTCTTTAAATCCGCCGTTGTTGTTAGGTTCAGAAAATCCAGTTGAGTGTGAATTTTGGTTGGATCGAGTTGTCTTTCTCGGTCACATTATTTCTGAAGATGGGATTTCTGTCGATCCCAGCAAGATTGAAGCGGTTATGAATTGGCCTAGACCGACATCAGTACCTGAGATCCGAAGTTTCATGGGTTTAGCTGGTTACTACCGTCGTTTCATCGAGGGTTTCTCGTCTATTGCCAAGCCTATTACCCAGCTGACTCAGAAGAATGTGCCTTTTGTTTGGACTTCAGATTGTGAGGCTAGCTTTGTTGATCTAAAGAGGATACTGTCCAGTGCTCCGATTCTTTCTATTTCGAAGGGTACTGGAGGTTTCACAGTATATTGTGATGCTTCTAACCGAGGCTTGGGTTGTGTTCTTATGCAGCATAAGCATGTGATAGCGTATGCATCGAGATAGCTGAAACCGCACGAGACCCGTTATCCGGTTCACGATCTTGAACTAGCTGCGATCGTCTTTGCACTGAAGATCTGGCGTCAATATCTTTATGGTGAGTCTTTCGAGATCTTTTCTGACCATAAGAGCCTCAAGTACTTATTTTCGCAGGCAGAGCTGAATATGAAACAGAGAAGATGGTTAGATCTGTTGAAAGATTTTGACTGCGAAATCAAGTATTATCCCGGGAAGTCGAATGCAGTTGCAGATGCCTTGAGCCGAAAGCTTTGTTCTTTATCTCTTTCTACTATTGGTGTTTCTCAGTTGATCGATGATTGTTGCACTTCTGGTTTAGAGTTTGAAACATATAGGGAGACTATCAGAGTGTTTGCTATTCAAGCCGAACCGGAGTTGTTTGTTGCAATCAGAGAAGCACAGAAGTCTGAACCGAGCATTCAGGTTTCAGTAGAGAAAGTCAGATCTGGGCATCAGTCTGAATTTCAGGTTAGAGATGACGTCTTGTTTGTGAATAACCGTCTTGTTGTGCCAAATATTGCGGAGTTGAGACAGCGTATTCTCCGAGAGGCTCATTGCAGTCGGTTCAGTATTCATCCTGGAGGTCGTAAGATGTATAACAATCTAAAGAGTCAGTTCTGGTGGAAGAGAATGAAGAGCAACGTAGCGAAGTTTGTATCTCGGTGTTTGAACTGCCAGCAAGTAAAAGCAGAGCGGAAGCGACCAGGAGGTCTTTTGCACAGCCTATCGGTTCCTGAATGGAAATGGGATCACATTTCTATGGATTTCGTCACGAAGCTACCACGATCCGTTCGAGGATGCGATGCTATTTGGGTAGTGATCGACCGATTGACGAAGTCTGCTTGTTTTATTCCGTACAGGATGACGTATCGTCATGATCAGATGGTTGAGTTGTATGTTAGCGATGTTGTGAGATTACATGGTGTGCCGAAGTCGATCGTTTCAGACAGAGATCCTAGATTCACTTCGCACTTCTGGCATAGTCTTCAGGAGGCACTTGGTACTCGATTGCATCTGAGTACAGCTTATCATCCTCAGACAGATGGACAGTCAGAGCGGACTATCCAGACGTTAGAGGATATGCTGCGAGCGGTGGTACTAGACTTTGGCACTAGTTGGCAGGATTCTTTGCCTCTTGTCGAGTTTTCTTACAACAACAGCTTCCAAGCGAGTATCAGTATGGCGCCTTTTGAGGCTTTATATGGTAGAAAGTGCCGATCTCCGCTGTTTTGGGATGATTTGTTCGAGTCACCAGATTTGGGGCCGGAAATGCTTTGAGATATGGCAGAGCAGGTTAAGATCATTCAGACCATAATGAAGTCAGCTCAAGATAGACAGGCAAAGTATGCGAACGTCAGACGTAGACCTCTGAGTTTCGAGCAGGGAGACCGTGTTTTTCTTAAGATTTCTCCGTTCAGAGGCACTGTCAGATTCGGTAAGAGAGGGAAGTTATCTCCGAGATTCATCGGTCCGTACGAGATTCTCGAGAAGATAGGCGATCTTGCCTACAGACTTGCACTTCCTCCGTCTTTATCTGGTATTCACGATGTTTTTCACGTCTCTATGCTGCGAAAGTATCATCCAGATCCTTCTCATATCCTTCAGCCTGACGAAGCCGAGTTAGACGAGACTCTGAGCTACTTTGAGCGACCGATTCAGATCCTTGATCGGAAGGAGAAGCAACTCAGAACCAAGTTGATTCCGTTAGTGAAAGTGCAGTGGAGCCGTCACGGAGTCGAGGAAGCGACTTGGGAGACAGAGTCTGACATGAGATAGCGTTTTTCAGAGTTATTCGGATGACGTGAGTTCTTCTTACTGTCTTTAGTTCATTATTTTATCTTATGAGTTGTGGTTCTCGTTGATTTCGAGGACGAAATCTTTTCTTAGTGGGGGAGAATTGTAACGCCCCGTTTTTATCTTAAATGAGTTTATTGAGTTAATCAGAGATTACAGAGTTCTCGAGCCGGTTTGATTTTGATCAGGGACCTTTTTGCAAATTTTGGAAATTTCAGGGACTAAAACGCAAATATTGATTTTTATATATTATCAACACATAGATTTTAATTGGAGAAGCCTTCATCTTCCTCTCCAACCGTGAGCCTCCATTGAAACGCCCCTTTTGGAGTTTTGAGCTTTCAGATTTCCTTCCGAGCTCGATCCGGTCGTTGGAATTTAATTATTGAAGGCATATTAGTGATCACTGCAGTGAGAGCTCCGTTATACCGTAAGTATTTCTCCGATCGGATATGTTTTGTTTTTCGGAGGTTGTTAGAATCAATTTAGATTCTAGTATGTTGTTCTTGGCGGAGTTCTGATCGTTTATTATCTGTCGGTTTTGAATTAGAGCGACGTTCGGAATTGTTATGATTTTTGGAAGCTATTTTCGAAAATCATGATTTTGAGATTTGTTGGGTTTGTCTTGTTGTTGTTGTATTAGCATTGAATTGAGTTGATATCGGTACTGAACTGCTGTCTGCGTTGCCGGTTTGTTCAGTTATAGCCGTTATGCCGTCGGTTTGAGTTTTGGAGTTTCGAACCGTTTTGAGTTATGAACTTGGCTTGTAAGTTGATCGTGGCTATTGATCAATCATCTCTTGTATTCGTACAGATTCGTTGGAGTTGTCGAGCCCTGTGTTAGCAGCATTTGATCGTCGAGAGTTGGACGAAGAACGGTAAAGAGATTTCCATGAACCGTTGATTGTTGTTTAGGTTGTATAGTTGTTGATACAATCTTTTATTGTAGCTTTCCAGAAGTTGGAACTACTGCCTTGAAAGGTAAAAGCAGTCATCGTAGCGGGATAGCATACTCGAGACAGCTTAGTTCTTGAGTTTTCCTTTTTAAATCACATACTTGTTTGTACATGTGTTCTAGCATGAAGAATTTGTGTCTTGTTGATTTCTTGGACTTTTGTTATGTGGCTTATGGTTATGTTTCTGTTATGCATTCATCTTGAGCCAATCTTGCTTTCAGCGGGCAGAACCGCCCTTTTTGTTTAGACGTTTGGGAACTATGATTGAGTGGCCTGGGTCGTAGTCGTTTCGCCTGGTGCTAGCATACTCATTATAGTTGCTCAAAGTCTAGAGGAGTGGGATACGTGGCACCACCTCGATTGGGAGAGTCGGTGAGTCGTTACGTGATCTCATCCTCGGGATCCCAAAAGCACTGCAGCAATCCCTTGTTTATCAGAATCGATATCCTGGTTTTTAAAGACATGCATATCATTAACCTTGACTTGAATATGTTGTCTTGATAGCATGTTGTTTATTTATTATTTGATATGTTGCTTTTACTGGGATTATCATTCTCACCGGTTATCCGGCTGTTGCTTTGTTTTGTATGTGTACTTGGCAACAGGTGGGGCAGGACCAAGTCAGAAGAGGCATGGTTAGCTTCGAGGGAAAGATGTAGAAGTGGGACTCGGTTTAGAAGTCGTGTCGGCATGTCTACCTAGTTTTTGTTAGAACATGTTTAGATCTCGAACTTCGTTGTTTATGTTATATCGATTATGCGAGCTCCTCGATTTCATGTTATTTCCATATGCGTAGTTGATCGACTCTAGAATTTCATGTATTAATTGAAGATAGTATGTTTTGATGCATGATTGTATATTGAATGTGTGAGATTGAGTTCAGCTAGCTTCTGCTGTTCTTTTTGCCATGTTTCTGTCCTCGCTCGATCTGCAAGATCTTGCGGATCGAGCGAGAGATAATGTTCAGTCCTCTATTTTAGGATTTTTGTGTCTCGCTCGATCCGCAAGATCTTGCGGATCGAGCGAGGGCTATTTTGCCTCGAACAGAGGCTTGAGATTTTTGGCTCGCTCGATCTGCAAGATCTTGCAGATCGAGCGGAGCACTGTTCATTTAAAAAAAAAAATTTATTGCTTTTAATCTTGGTTTTTGATTGACTAATTGTTGTTTAATACCGAGATTAGTTGTTTAGAACCGAGATCTCACAAGATCCCTCTTGAAGAGTGGGACACATGTCAGTTGCATGTCCCACTTTAGCACAAACTCCACATGCTCTTACAGTTTGTCCATTCCCTACAGCCATTTGACGCACAAGAGACGTCAGATTAATCAGTTGTTGTTCAAGGGAAGAAATATTTATCTCATTGCCCCGTCTAGGCGCATGATCACTCCTGTTGGTGCCAAATTGCTGAGAATTGGCAGCCATATTCTCTATCATGTTCCTTGCTTGGACTAGAGTTTTATCCACAAAAACTCCTCCACTGGCCGCATCTAACATATTCCTGTCATGAGACAACAAACCTTCATAGCAGTATTGGATTAAAAGATTTTCACTTATCTGATGTTGTGGACAGCTAGCACAAAGCTTCTTGAACCGCTCCCAATACTCGTGAAGTGACTCTCCCATATGCTGTTTGATGCCATGGAGTTCCTTCCTCATGTTTGCTGCTCTCGAAGCTGGGAAGTACTTCTCAAGGAAAATTATTTTCATCTCAGTCCAAGTCGCGATGGATCCAGAGGGTAGGTAGTATAGCCAATCCTTAGCAGCATTCTTTAAAGAAAAAGGAAAGGCTCTCAGCTGGATTTGCTCCTCTGTCACTCCATGGGGTTTCATGCTCGTGCACACCACATGAAATTCCATTAGATGCTTGTGGGGATCCTTACCTGCAAGACCATGAAAATCAGGTAATAAATGTATCAGCCCAGATTTTAATTCAAAAGTAGCATTATTTTCTAGAGTAGGAAAAGTAATGCATAAGGGCTGTTGATTTAGATCAGGAGTGCCCAATTGTCTCAAACTCAGATTGGCGTTGTCAGCCATTGCTCTTGTCAGATCTTCAACCACGTGCTCGTCCTCTTCTAGTCTCTTACGAGCTTCTCTCCTTCGTCTATGCAAAGTTCTTTCTATCTCCAGGTCGTATGAAAATTCTTCTTCCGAAGAGTCACCTGAAAGCATGAACAAACCCGAGAAGCACTGGGGAAAGAAATAAAAAAAAACAAGAACACAAATAAATTAAACACCGTCCCCGACAGCGGCGCCAAAATTTGGTAGCGCTTAGTCGTGTCACGCCCAAATTATCCAACTCAAATCAGATAACAAAATATGCAGTAGTGTGAGCAGGGATCGTTCCCACGAGGAAAGTGAAATTTAAATAGTGTTCTTAAAATACTGAAAATAATAAAAGGGGTTTTTTGGATTTTACTAACTACTATGCAAGAATTAAAATAAGAAGATCAATAAACTAACGAGACTTGATATCGGTCGACTACACCCTTGAAATTATTCATTCTATCATCGATTCCCTAAAAATAATTAATTCATATTGAATATTCATCATTGAAAATTTAATTCTTGTTTCACTTTAATTTTAGTTAACTAGACACCAGCGTTCTAAGTTAACCCTTACCCCATAAATTAACCCAATACCAACGATTAGATTTAAATCCACGGAAGCATTCAAATGAGTCAAACTGATGAATCTAGACAACACAATACCAGCGATTGTATTTAATCTAGTCAATTGTTGTTCCTAAGATTTAATAAATTCAACAGCAAAAAATATTAATCATAGTTGCTTCACAAATTAGATGATTCAAACAATTACAGATTTAAATTATAATTTAGCAATAGATTGTATAGCAAAATCCTAGGGTGATCAATCCAAAAATCTCACATACAAGCATAACAATCGATTCCAAACAACTCTCGATACTCAAATAAAATCAAAAAATCAAAATCAAAATCTCACAAATTGAATAAAATCAAGGGTTCGTCTTCCTCAACCAAGTACTAAAACTTAGCCAACAATATTCATGAATTCTACAGAAAATTTCATGAAAGAAAAATTAAATCTAAGAAAAGAGAGAAAAAACCTAGCCGCCAAGAGAGTTATTTGCCTTCCCCCGTCTAAAACTGATTCAGAATTCTTCTAAGACTCTAAAATTCGAGATATATATTTTAATTAAGGCTAGAGTCCTTAAAAATAAAAATTCCTAAATTACAGATTTTTTTTCGAACAGCCCGTTTCGCTCGATCAGTTGAACTTTGCGGATTGAGAGAGACAAAATCTTGGACCCTACTATTTTCGCAATATTTTTGGCACCGCTTGATCGGTACAGATTGACCTATCGAGCGGCCTCTTTTATCTTGAAAATTTCTAGCACATCTCAGTAGCGCAGATGATCATCTTTCTTGTGCAAACAAGTTGTGCGTTTGCACAAAAAGTAGTGCAAACAAATCTTTCTTGTGCAAACAAGTTGTGCGTTTGCACAAGAAGTAGTGCAAACAACAATCCTCCAAGCGCAAAAACGCATGATTCCTCTGTTCTGCTCTGCCCTTGCGCTAATAACATGCGCAAACGCGCTAACCAATCTCCAACAGCGCCTGTCATTGTGCAATCGCGCATCATTCTTCAGCAACAACGCTTCTTTCTCCTTCCTTTCTAAACTTTTCTCCTATGTTCCTATATTAATTCAAAGACAATGATTAGGAGTTAAACAACCAAATTTATCATTCAAAATGCATCGAATTATAACAAACTAACTCAATCAAACATAGAAAAATACCATCACATCACACATCTTCTTCCAATGGGTCAGTCTTCATATTTTGTGTTTGGTACTCTGCGATCTTGTTGACTGCATGCCTCCAAAAGTCTCTGAGTTTTGTGTTTTGTATTTTTCAATCTTGTTATTGCCTTGGTTTGTTTTTTTGTTGGATTGGCTTGCTGGTAGTTGGTACAAAATCGACGTTGTGTAGCATGAGACCCGTCTCCATGAATACTCATAGTACATGTCTCGGGATTATTGGGTTCCAATGGCTTAATTTTTTTTTTTTCGGGATATCATTGTTCCCGGAATGATGGTCGACCAAGAAATATATTGAAAATGAGGCTCGATTCATCGAATTGAAGGCCAACGATGTTGGCTCCAAGTGTTAAGTTTATTTATTGGGCCAAGTTCACTTATTGGGACAAGTTTGTTTATTGGGTCAAGTTTGTTAGTTGGGCTAAATTCGTTTATTGGGACAAGTTTGCTAGTTGGGCCAAGCTTATTGGGCTTAAGATATTTATTGGGCTTAATTTATTAATTGGTCTAAATTTGTTAATGGGCCTAAGTTGTTTAATTTATTTGGTTGGGCTAAGTTCTAAATTGTGCTAAGTACTATTGGGTCAATCTAAGTCTAATTGTGTCATTTTAAGTGTGATTGGGCTAGCCTAAGTGTTTTTAGATCAGGATAAGTGTTAATGAGCCAATCTAAGTTTATGAGCTATATTTAAGGGGCAGCAACTCGAACTAGCTAGAGGCAAACAAAATAGTCCGTAAATATATATTTAATAGATGTACAAGTATATTTTGATATAAGTATGAACTTTATGGAAAATGAATTAAATCACTACAAGAAAAAAGGTGAAAGATAACGTTTTTTTCGCGTTGTTAATGTCACCGAAAAAGCATTGTCGTAGCCAGTGATGTAAAAGACCACGCTCAAAGACAACGCGAAAAAAGCGTTGTCGTTTTGGGCAAAGACAACGCATAAAAAGCGTTGTATTTGAAAAAAACAACGCTTAAAAAAAGTTGTTGTATTTGAAAAAGACAACGCTTCTACAACGCTTAAAAAGCGTTGTTGTTTATACAATAGACAACGCAGAAAAAACGTTGTCGTTGAATGAACTTTTTTACAACAGTGTCTTTAACAACACTTTAAATCTCATTATGACAACATTTAAAAAACGTTGTCTTTTTTCAAATAAAAAACAAAAAAAATATAAAATTTAATTCACAAATTTTCAATATTATAAATCACTCAAAATTCAAAATTTCAAAAATAAAATTTAACATACAATCTTTCAATATTATATATCATTCAAGTACAAAAAATAATCAAATTCTAAACATAAGTATGCCTCCAATAACCCGACATAGTATGAATGGAAACAAATGCATAATCCACATGCTGAAAATGTGCTTCTCATAATCCAAAAGCACATTGAAGTAATCTTCATACTGTCGCTAGAATGCACGAGCTCATAGTGCAATAGTTTTGCCTTTGTTACTGCCTCCTGTATATAAAGACACCATACTCTTGTTATAAGTGTTTCTCTTGATACAGTACAGTTCTTACAGAAATGAAAGGAAGGTGTCTATGTGACAATTATATCGACACAAGGTATTTGAATTACATTGAATACAACACACAAACTTAGAAATCGAAAATGAAATCTTGCCTCTTGTTTATTGCTGTAATGAAACAAATCCAAGAATTCACGAGACAGCAAGTTCCAAATGTTTATGTCTATAGTGTCCGCCTATCTAACCTGAAAATTATCCTAAGCACATCAATTATAAGCCTCATAAATTACCTCAACATCGCTAGGCTTCTCCGGTTTCGCAATCTTAGGCATTCCTGATTAACACAAGAACAAGAATATAAAGTGTTCTTCCTATACAAATAAAAAATTGATATGTATAAGTTTGTGATTTACCTTCAAAGCTTTTGTATAGGCTGCCAGTTCTCTTGAAGAGCTGATCAAAGTGTGGCCTACAGTACATAACACCCTCGAATTCACATTTTTATTCACATGTACACATATTAAGAGTATCTTTGTTAGAATAGATGCAGTGTGTATACCATCTATTTTTCTACTTTCCTTTTTATTTTCATCCCTGTAGCATATCTTCACCTTTTGAAATACACACTGCTGAATACTAGACTGGTAGTTAACTTAAATTTGTCAAATACATCAAAACTCAAAGAACAATTGCAGGCTTCCAGCTAGCGCTAATTAATGTTCTTTTACCTGTAAGGCAGGGACATTCCCATTGCTTCAATAGCAGAATTCATTGTATTTGGAATACACATTCCACCACAGCTACCATAAAGAACAAATTAAACTATATTAGAGAATGGGGTTATTCAACAAAACAAGAACCCAAAAAAAAAGATTACATGTAAATTAGTACATAAATATTTTCTAATGGAAAAATTAAACTAGATTAGAGAAGGGGGTTATTCAACATTCGTATTTTCTAATGATACTGGAGCCATATATCACATTAATTTTAGAATTAGAGACATAAAAGGAAGTGAGACCTCCTGTCTATAGTTAAAGGAGCCTGTTCTCCTTCAACTGAAAGATCCCATGTTCTTGAGAACGAGAGCTCAACCTGCTCCTCAGTTTCTACTATAACTCTTAATCTTGTACCTTCAATCCTGCAAATAACTTCATCTCTGATTCATGGTTTAATTCAGTGTCTGATATATACTGCTAACAAGGAAGAATTACATGGCTGAACCCTACTAGTTCATGTAAAAGTGACATAACAATAGGCTGGTGATGTTATTATATCTCCAAACCTTATATCAGATACAGTCCCTATGTATTTATTTATATACAATGTTAATAGCTTGTTTAGGTTCTAAAGGGTGAAGATACTTCTACAAGACCGTGTTAAGTTGGAGAAAAAAGCCATGTAAATGCAAGACATAGATGAGTCAGGAAAGAAATCACATAATGAAGAGGAAACACCAAAGGCCTACGTGTCAAACTTTCTCTTGTTTTGGAACTCTCTACTTACACTCTAGTTGAGGTCCCAAAACCTGTTATCACAGACAGAACCAAATTCAACCCAGCTAAATGAATCAAGACTGCATTAACATGTGTCAGTAACATGCATGCATTTCTCCACCTTTACAAGATAAGTATGATGCTAGAGTTTTTGTTCGTGTAAAAAATTAATCACTGAGAAAGCTTAAGAATGACCAAATTTGCATGTCTTCAAGAGAGCCACATCAATTCAATATCGTTGTAGTTGTCTCCAGATATTAAAGGAGTCGAATATTGGTAACTAGAAATAATAAAAAATAAATCCCACATGTTGTTGGTAAACCCATAGTATTTTATTATTTCAACCAATTTTACTAGTGCATATGTTAATACTTAATACAAACACAAATCAAAGTTTATAGATGAGATGTATAGGCTACTCGATATCTAAATCAAAATTAAGTAGAATGCATTTGAATTTAATAAGGTGCATCATATATATAATAAAAATGGATGTTCATGTGATGTAAAAATAATCCTAATGTGGGCCAGGTCCATATTCAACAATGGCCTTTGGTGATAGATCTTGCAAGATAAATAAAGGCAAAATCGACAACGAATGTGGGCTCCTACAAAGCATGTGATTTCAATGAAATTGCAAGGAACAATTATTACTAATATGAAATAGAATATACTGTTCCACAGAATTGGTTGCCAAATATTTGCCTCTGACATCTCAAGGAGAAAAACATTTAACAAATAGTTACATTCAGATATGAAATTAAGCAGATTGTTAAAAGCAGATCTTAAGGCACCTAAAGAGTTAATCATACTCAAACTTCACACCTTAAACATGCAAACATTGACTTTATTAAGGTTAAAGTAAGGAAGCAGAGTACAACAGCTTCACTTTAACTTTGAGGCGAGAAAAAAAAACAGGTAACTGAGGGAAAGGGTGACACAATACACGGGGTGACATAACAGTTACATAGATGCATAGAAGAAGAAATTTTATCAGTTCTCTGTGTTGAGAACAGTTTGAGTGAAGCTGCTGTACTCTGCTTCCTTCATGGCCATAACTCGGTGCGTAACACACTTGTATACTCCACTGCTTAATATTTTGATCTGATCTCCAATATTAAAATATATAAACATTAAGAACAGATATAAATGCCCAATCTCTTCTAATGAATCATGCTTCTGAACACCAGAGATGAATTCATATTTCAATCAGCAATTAATAAAAATAATATGAAGAATTTGGGAGACAAGCTTATCAGGAACTACTATCTTCAGATTCTTTCATATAATTCATTACATGAGGATTGATGAAATAAAGCAATTAGTCATAGCAGTAAAGCAGGTACCATATAAAATTTGGGAGAATTCAATCAGCAAGCAATAAGATGCAATAGACCTGATGATCTCCAGTGGAGCAAGAACAGCTTTGGTCATAGCCCCTGCTGATGCACCGCTGAGGAACTCGCCAACTTCTCTAGTTCTCACCAAATCCTGAAGTGAATCAAAGAAGTTGCTTCTAGGATAGTTAAAAGCTATCTACCCTAAAAGTGTCACCTTTACAAGGTAAACTAAACAAAATTGATTTCATTGTAAAACTCGAAGTTCCTCCAAAAAACATACAGTAATTTTATTTCCATAGCACATGAAACTATGACTGAAGGTACCAATTTCCACACCCCCACAAAGTAGTGTCAGTACCCAAGCAGACAAAATTAGAAAATTTTACTTTGTAAGCATTCTTAAAAAACACGATGTTTGTACCGATTTGGGCCACGAAAGAGAAAATGTAGAAGCGATGGAGCGTTGTTATCCAATCATCTGAATTGGCTCACGTCTGGCAGGATCTTCAAGAAATCCAGGTAGGATCAGCGTCGGAGGTGGCCGGAGAACCGATGGGTCGAAGGTGGAATCAAGCTGCTTCTCCGTTTCCAACATTTTCCGATCCAGGTACGGCGCACGAATGGGTTCACCGCCGCGTGCGATCTTCTCCCACTGGTCGACGAAGTGCAGGGCACTCGGCCCATCCACTATGACATGGAGACCCTGAGGCCGATGCTAACTCCGCCGCAACGGGAACGCATCAGCTGCACTATAACCATGAGGACTTTATCAATCAAGGTGGTATAATCTACAGACGAGAATAATAACCACACACACGCACACTAAAGAACAAGATCGAGAACGGGGATTGTTACACAGATTAATGGTGTGAAGAGGAAGCCCTAGAACACCGTGGGAGAATAGACTCCAGCCCCGCGTGGATTTTGCAGAAGCACAGCTAAACCTAGAATGAAAATGGTAAAGCGTGGGTGAGGAGAGGAAGATTATGACAGTATGACGGCAGAAGAGCGATGGGGCTAGGGCTCGACGGGAATTAGATTGGGGATTTGGGTTTCCTCTAGACTTTTAGCTTCGATTATACGCTTGAAACAAAGTGATCGAGTAGAATTCGATTTATTTTTAAATATATTTTAAATAAAGCATTGTAATAGGTATATAAAAAAATGCTCAAACACAACGCTTTTACAAAAGCATTTTTTATGACAAAAAAAAGTGTTTTATTTTATAAATTTTTTTTAAAAAAAGACAACTATTTTTCATAAAAGCGTTGTGTTTATGTCAATGACCATTTTTGTTGTAATATATATTTACGGACAGAATTTTCTAGAAAATGATATTTTTAAGTTGATGATTCATGCATGTATTTTATGATAAGATTATGAGCATGTAAAGAAAATATTTTTGGGAATTTGATGTGATTTGTGACACTCATGGGATTGGAAGTTAGGATACTGGGCCCGATGACCTCTCCACTTATGTTCAAGAGCCTATGGATCCCCGTGTTAAGGTTGGATGAAGTGGCATAAGAGTCGTAGGAAATCTCCGTGTTAAGGTTGGGTGAACCTCGCCGCCACGTACGTTGTTATTTAGATTGATCAATCGCTTATGGTTGCACTTTACTTATATGACCCACAGGAAAATGATTTTTATGTTTATTACATGCCAATGCTTATGTTACGTATTTATGTTACGTATTATGTTTATGATCAAGATTATGATGATGTTTACGTTTATGACTCAGTATTATGCAAAAGTTTTTATGATCATGCATGCATAAGACACTTCAGGATATTTTTATACGATATGTGCTTGTATGCGACCTTATTATGTAGTATTTGTTATTAAAGGGTAGAGCATGCTAAGCCTCTAGGCTCATTAGATCTAAATGGTGTGCAGGTGAGTTTGATGTTAGTTAGGAGGTTGTGGTCCCGATTGGCGGCAAGGACCTCTGTGCCTCCGTGGCGCGCTAGCACTTCCGTGACCTTCTCGCTTTTATGTTTCAACGATTATGAGATTGTATTAAACTATTTTCGCATTTTACGTTATTGAACATTCATGCATGGATTTTTAATTTGTTCGAGTATTTTAAACTATTATCATACAATTGATTTTAATTATACATTATACTTTATAGAAAATCTATTTTAAGTATAGTTGCATGTATGTATGGGCATATATGTAGAGTTTTTAAAAAAAAATTTGAGTAAGGGTCGTTTCATTTGGTATCAGAGCAAGGTCCTTGAAGGGTCAGCTATCCTGCTTGGAGCTCAGAATTCGCACTGCCAGTCTGTGAGTTTTAAATGCTTTTAATTATGTTTTAAGAATGGGACCCACAAGTAGATTTTCACTGAATTTTTTTTAATAAAAGTTTTAAATTTAAATACTTAGTTATACATTACGGTTGCATGAGGGAATGTTGGGAATTCCAATATGCCTTCGAGATGCATAGTTGCGAGACGGGTAATCAGGATCCACCTTCGCCTCTACCTTCACCTGCTGGTCTACCACTCGCAGCTTTTGAGAGGGATAACATGGACATGTTAGCTGGTATCACCAGGCTACTTGAGCATCAGATTGGGCAGCCTAATAGGACCCACAAAGGGGACATCTCTAAGAAGTTCCGCAAGCAGGGACCGAAGGAGTTTGCAGGGACCATTGATCCACTTGTGGCCGAGGATTGTATTCGAGCGTTGGAGACGATCTTTTCCTAGATGAGGATCCCGGATGCTGATCAATTTAGATGCGCAATCTACATGCTAAAACATGATGCTCTTGGTGGGAGGGCGCAGTGGCTGGTCTTGACCTGGCCAGGATGACATGGAGGGTTTTCAAGACGGGTTTATTCAAGAAGAACTTCATAGAGGATGTGAGAGGCCAGCTGATTCGTGACTTCATGAGTCTCCGACGGGGAGATAGTGTTGGGAAACTGTGTTCAGATCAATTAGAATTGATACCCGGTGCAGCGGAAGTTTAAAAAATTTATTTTATTAATATGAAACGATTCCATATCTGGGTATCAAAACTTTCACGATTAAATTTGTGTAAATAAAATAAATAATCACAATTAAATATTTTACCTTAAAATCTCGAAGCGAGATTATGGACACCAACAGAATTTAATCTGCTCTTGTTGTATATCCCCGGAACTGATGAACGAACGTTTCTTCAATCAGGTCCACGAATAGAAAACAAAACCCTCTGATTGACTGCACTAGAAATCAATCAGAAGTTTGCGTAGAGAATAAACAGATATGATCTGTTAATCCGAATTGTAATTTTTCACAAAAATCACAAGACCGAATTTTCTCCGAAAAGGGACAGAAGATTTCGAAAATCCTCTTGAAATATTTTGTAGTGTTTTCGAAAATTCTAATAATGAATTGCATGTAATTTTTGAACACTGCACATATATTTATAGATAATTTCTAGTTATAATTGTATCAGGACTCTAACTCCTTAAAGCCCACAATCCATAACTTAAGCCCAACAAGCCAAGCCTGTTGTTATAGAAATTAATATAAAATTCATCGTGACTCCGATTGATAAACTGATTTCACCAATGTGCACAGAAACCATTTCTGCATCTTTTAGAGTCAAGATAATTTTTCTGAATCCGAATTCAGTAATTTCCAAAAATGCCCATCCCTATGTAATTTTAGAAAATCCCACTCCCTTTAGTTAAAAAAGTCCAACTTCTCTTTCATTAAATTTAACTCTTTAAATTTAACTATCTCTACGGGGTTTTAGTAATCCATTACTTGTGTAACCCTCAATGGTTCAGGAATACAGCTAGCCGTGGGCTCACAACTCCTTGTGACTCGGAACAACAATTTCCGACTTACCCGTCGAATCATGGTAAGAGCGCCTAGCAACATCGCCCCATGATTCCCTAGGTATTACTGATAGTGCCTGCAAGAGCCAGTAGATTTTGGTTAGCGTACAGTACGGTCTCTTCATCCAAATATCCCAGATCGAATCAACAACCATTGGTATATCGAGAGTCATTCAAGATTCGATAACTATGCATAACATCTTGGAGATCTATTAGTGACATCGCATGTGTTACTAGGATAACCCATTAACCTAAAACACATCATGTACTCTGGCCAGAGATTCGTCACACTAATATCTCCTCAGATCGCATAGGATATCCACACTCGCAAGTATGTGGTGAATCCTTGACAACAAAGCATCGACTCCTATATGTGTCGTAACTGTACCCAATCCCGACACCTGATGACCCCAATAGAGTCGGTAAACGAGTCAAAGTACAGTACTAGCATATAGAGTCTCAATGATGTTTCAAGTAATAAGGACTAATGGTGTACAACCAAAACCGCGGACTTTATCCACTCGATAAGTGATAACCACTTGGAAAGCTCGAATAGGGTAGTTCGATCATTCATCATATGAATATCCATTTGCATGCTTTGAACATTTCTATGTTCCATACCAATGAAACGTGGTACTCGGCATCGCAAATGCTAGTCTCAATCTCGAGCGATCCTTATCCTTATTTGCGGATGGCTCAATTGACTAGAAACAGTTTAGAATATACAGTGACTATAAGATGTGTTTCATGATAGTCATCCCCATGTGCTACCACATCTTACATACACTATAATATATTCAAGGTCTTTATCAAAACAACAATAGTATATCATAATATAACAATATGAAGAAAGATAAAGTCAATGCCATTATAAAAGTGTAAATTATATTAAACAAAAGATTGTTTTACATAGAGTCATAAAAGCCCTTAGCCACAAGTTGGCTAACCGGGCACCCACTCTTTCAATCTCTCACTTGCCCTAAAGCCAACTAGTCATACTACGTAATCCCATTGCTTCCCAATTTTTGTCAAACAATGGTCCTGGCAAGGGCTTAGTAAGCGGATCAGCGATATTGTCTGTAGAGGCCACTCTCTCGACACTGATGTCTCCTCTTTCCACGATCTCCCGGATGATGTGGTATTTCCTCAGTACGTGTTTGGACTTTTGATGAGACCTTGGTTCCTTTGCCTGAGCAATGGCACCCGTGTTGTCACAGTACACCGGGATTGGACCAACAGCTTCAGGAATTACACCCAACTCTTGGATGAATTTCCTTATCCAAACCGCCTCTTTAGCAGCAGCTGATGCTACAATGTATTCTGCCTCAGTGGTGGAATCCGCTGTGGTGTCCTTCTTGGAACTCTTCCAAGAGACAGCACCACCATTGAGCACGAATACAAATCCAGAGGTTGATTTCGAGTCATCCACATCACATTGGAAGCTAGAGTCGGTATAGCCTTCCAACTTCAATTCTCTTCCTCCATAAACCATGAACAAATTCTTAGTCCTTCGCAAGTACTTAAGAATATCCTTCACGGCTTTCCAATGCATTTGAACGGGATTGGCTTGGTATCTGCTCGTGACGCTCAGAGCATAGGCCACATCCGGTCTGGTAGATATCATCCCATACATGATACTACCTATGGCTGATGCATATGGCACGTGTGTCATCTTCTCTATCTCTTCGTCAGTCTTGGGACACATAGACTTGGATAGAGAAACTCCATGACACATAGGTAGATGTCCTCTCTTGGACTCATCCATAGAAAACCTTTTCAATATGGTGTCGATGTAGGTTGATTGAGTGAGTCCTATCATTCTTTTAGATCTATCTCTATAGATCTGAATTCCTAGAATATAGGATGCCTCACCTAAATCCTTCATCGAGAATCTACCTGATAACCATATCTTTGTTGACTGCAACATCCCTACATCATTCCCCATGAGTAGGATGTCATCAACATAAAGTACTAAGAATGTTACCGCATTCTTAACTACTTTCTTGTACACGCATGGTTCCTCCGGGTTCTTGATAAAACCAAAATCCTTTATTGTTTCATCAAATTTCTGGTTCCAACTTCTTGATGCTTGTTTGAGACCATAGATTGATCTCTGAATCTTGCATACCTTATGCTCGCTTCCCATGGATGTGTATCTCTCAGGCTGCGTCATATAGATCTCTTCCTTAATGTTTCCATTAAGAAATGCAGTCTTTACATCCATTTGCCATATCTCATAGTCATACCATGCTGCTATGGCAATAAGGATTCTTATGGACTTGAACATTGCGACTGGTGAAAAGGTTTCATCATAGTCAACTCCTTGTCTTTGAGTATAACCTTTTGCCACCAATCGTGCCTTGTAGGTCAATACCTTTCCATCAGGCCCAAGCTTCCTCTTGTAGATCCATTTGCACCCAATTGGAACAATTCCATCGTGAGGATCTACTAAAGACCAAACTTGGTTAGAATGCATCGAGTCTATTTCCGATTGCATAGCTTCAAGCCATAAATTCGAATTCGCATCAGAAATTGCTTCCTTTAAGTTTCTTGGATCACATCCAATGACGGGTTCACTTTGATCCCCTTCAAGAAGAAGACCATATCTAAGAGGAGGCCTAGAAGTCCTCTCGGATCTCCTAGTAATAGGCGTGTCTTGTGATGATTCTTGAGGTGTAGGATCGCTATTTTGTATCTCGGGTTTTTCTTGAATTTCTTCGAGTTCCATCATCTTGTCTTTCTTATCCAATAAGAACTCCTTCTCCAAGAAGGTGGCATTCCTTGAAACAAACACTTTTGTTTCAGCAGGATGGTAGAAATAATATCCGATTGAATTCTTCGGATACCCTACAAAATAACATAAAGTGGATCGACTATCCAATTTATCTCCCACTGTCTGCTTCACGTAAGCAGGACATCCCCAAATCCTCAAGTACGAATACTTAGGAGCTTTGCCATTCCATAACTCGTATGGTGTTTTATTTACTGCTTTAGTGTGGACGTTGTTTAACAACAATACCGCCGTTTCAAGCGCGTAGCCCCAAAACGAAGGTGGGAGCTCAGTGAAGCTCATCATGGATCGAACCATGTCCAACAAAGTTCGATTGCGACGCTCCGAAACACCATTAAGATGAGGTGTCATAGGAGGAGTCCACTGAGAGAGAATCCCATTCTCTTTTAGATAGTCCAAAAACTCGGTACTTAAGTATTCTCCACCTCGATCCGATCGAAGTGCCTTAATACTTTTACCTAGTTTGTTTTCTACTTCAGCCTTGAATTCTTTGAACTTTTCAAATGCTTCAAACTTATATTTCATTAAATATAAATACCCATACCTAGAATGATCATCAGTAAAGGTAATGAAGTAGGTGTTGCCACATTTAGTACCAATCCTAAATGGACCGCAAACATCTGTATGGATCAAATCCAACAGATTTTGACTACGCTCAGGTTTCCCTTTGAAAGGAGATTTAGTCATTTTTCCCTTTAGGCAGGACTCACAAGTAGGTAGAGAGTTAATATCAAAAATATCAAACATGCCCTCTCCCACTAGCTTGTTCATCCTCCTTGAGGAAATATGACCTAGCCTAGCATGCCAAAGGTTTGCCGGGTTTTGACTATCGTCCTTCCTTTTAATTGTTGTTACCGGTTTATCAACATAATTAATTGGAACGTCTTTTAATTTTAAGCTATATAGATCGTTTTCAAGTTATCCATTTTCAATCAAACATTCATTCTTGTAAATATTGCAAATTCCATTTACAAAATTGCAAGAAAAAACTATCTCTATCAAGCATAGAAATAGATATAATGTTTTTGACCAAATCCGGAACATATAAAACATCTCTCAAAAATAACTTAAAATTGTTCTGCAAAACTAAATAAATGTCTCCTATAGCTTTGGCTTCGACTCTAGAACCATTCCCGAGCCTTAGCTGGGTCTCACCCATCCTTAGCTTATTACTTCTTGTCATCATTTGCAACTCATTGTAAATGAGAGATCTATATCTGGTATCCAATACCCAAGAAGTAGTATTAAGTAAAACATTTATTTCAATGTAAAACATACCCTTTGCAGTTCTCAACTGCTCGAGGTATTCCTTGCAGTTACGTTTTCAATGACCGGGTTTCTTGCAGTAATGGCAAACTTGTTTAAACTTGTCGAATTTTGCATGTAACATTTGGCCTTGAGATCATGGTCCAACCATTTCTCTAGTTCGGCCAACCTTTCGGCAGTTACATCAGCCGAGGCTGTTTTCGGAGAAGCCTTTTCTAACACTTAGAAAATCTTTTCCGAACTCAGGACAATCTTAACTTATGGAACCATCCTGTATAGATTGCGCCAGAAAATTTGTTTTGTTCGAGAATTGAAACATGTGGATTACGAATTCATTGTAATGAAATACTGAGATGAAACAGACAATAATCGATGATTTGTTTAATAATTTACTAAGACATAAAATATGGCGAATTTTATTTTATGAATCACACTCCCACTATTTTGACGATTTCACCACCCTCTAGTGAAAACGAGAAACATTTTCTTTAGTGGGAACATAGAGTCCAATTGACAAACTATAGTCCCGAATAATATCAGCCAACCATAATTTTCAAAAGGTAGAGCCCAATTGCTTCCAAAGCAACCTCCACGTTTTTACCTCATGTCCAATAAGGGCCCAATAATATGACGCCGTTTATTGTGACATGTCAAGATAACCCATCAATATTAAGTTGTGATGGACGGTCGCCATGTGGATCCCCAATAATATGAGCCAATCCCATGGGAGTTCCACCCAACTTACAACATGTGTCGATCCAATGTACAGCTTTCCGACGAACGGGCCCCCCAATAATATGAGCCGGACCGTATCCGCGGGTAGCATCACATACATTGATCATTGATGGAAGGTAGGAATATTTAAACAATATTTAAAATTCCTTTTGTTTATCTTGATATCAATTTTAAATCATATTTAAAATGAGGGATTTTATTTTGAAAATTTGTCTCATCATGCAATTTATGTATGCTTGCGGGATTCATACAATTTTGTCTAAACATGCATACATCAATAATATCATATATTATTTAAGGATGATCGATCCCATTAACTAATCGACCCGTGGTTGCCAATCATGAGTCTAAGTCCAATCCTAGGTGATATGTAAGTATGCAATGCAATCCTATTACATTGTGCTTCCAATTTATATTTCTTCGGTCTTCATTGTCTGCTGGGCCCACCATTTCTTCAAATATTTGTTTTCCACTAAGTCTAATAAATTTACTATAAATTTCGATAACAAATATGGGATACATTTTAGGGATGGAAACGGGCCATAAACCAGGCCCACTTTTATTACATATGACAATTATATTGGGTTATAAACCAAGCCCATTAATAAACACCAACAACAATAAGACAAATGTAAATCACCTAACATCCACCTAAAACATTGGTCATGGCAATCGATCATCCTTTTATCCAATAATTAATTTAATAATTAAAATAATTGGATAAACATGCAATGACATCATAATTAAAAGATAAAATCATATTTTATCTTATCCATCCATAAGATCATATCTTATCATCAATTGTACCAAAATAATTAATTTTATAAAATATAATTTAACGGATAAAATTTATAAATTTTTCAAAAATTCAAATTTATCCAAAAATCAATTTTAAAAATTTCGGACTCGAACAATTCGATCCGATGCCTCGTGATCTAATCAAAAAAAAATTTCGATCGGATCAAACACTAGAATTTCAAAAATTCAAAATTTTTTCAAAAATTAAAATTTAATTTTCCGGGCTGCCCGGGACAATCCCGGGCAGCCCGTCGCTGCCCGATTTGCCCATTAAAATTTAATTTTAAATTTTCATTTTGTTTCAAAAACCGAGGCTTAAAAATTTTGTACAATCGATTAATTTAATCGTTTGATCTGAGCAACCTGGCTCTGATACCACTGTTGGGAAACTGTGTTCAGATCAATTAGAATTGATACCCAGTGCAGCGAAAGTTTAAAAAATTTATTTTATTAATATGGAAAGATTTCATATCTGGGTATCAAAACTTTCACGATTAAATTTGTGTAAGTAAAATAAATAATCACAATTAAATATTTTACCTTAAATTCTCGAAGCGAGATTATGGACACCAACAGAATTTAATCTGCTCTTGTTGTATATCCCCGGAACTGATGAACGAACGTTTCTTCAATCAGGTCCACAAATAGAAAACAAAACCCTTTGATTGACTGCACTAGAAATCAATCAGAAGTTTGCGTAGAGAATAAACAGATATGATCTGTTAATCCGAATAGTAATTTTTCACAAAAATCACAAGACCGAATTTTCTCCGAAAAGGGATAGAAGATTTCGAAAATCCTCTTGAAATATTTTGTAGTGTTTTCGAAAATTCTAATAATGAATTGCATGTAATTTTCGAACACTGCACATATATTTATAGATAATTTCTACTTATAATTGTATCAGGACTCTAACTCCTTAAAGCCCACAATCCATAACTTAAGCCCAACAAGCCAAGCCTGTTGTTATAGAAATTAATATAAAATTCATCGTGACTCCGATTGATAAACTGATTTCACCAATGTGCACAGAAACCATTTCTGCATCTTTTAGAGTCAAGATAATTTTTCTGAATCCGAATTCAGTGATTTCCAAAAATGCCCATCCCTATGTCATTTTAGGAAATCCCACTCCCTTTAGTTAAGAAGTCCAACTTCTCTTTCATTAAATTTAACTCTTTAAATTTAACTATCTCTACGGGGTTTTAGTAATCCATTACTTGTGTAACCCTTAATGGTTCAGGAATACAGCTAGCCGTGGGCTCACAACTCCTTGTGACTCAGAACAACAATTTCCGACTTACCCATTGAATCATGGTAAGTGCGCCTGGCAACATCGCCCCATGATTCCCTAGGTATTACTGATAGTGCCTGCAAGAACCAGTAGATTTTGGTTAGCGTACAGTACGGTCCCTTCATCCAAATATCCCGATCGAATCAACAACCATTGGTATATCGAGAGTCGTTTGAGATTCGATAACTATGCATAACATCTTGGAGATCTATTAGTGACATCGCATGTGTTACTAGGATAACCCATTAACATAAAACACATTATGTACTCTGGCCAGAGATTCGTCACACTAATATCTCCTCAGATCGCATAGGATATCCACACTCGCAAGTATGTGGTGAATCCTTGACAACAAAGCATCGACTCCTATATGTGTCATAACTGTACCCAATCCCGACACCTGATGACCCCAATAGAGTCGGTAAACGAGTCAAAGTACAGTACTAGCATATAGAGTCTCAATGATGTTTCAAGTAATAAGGACTAATGGTGTACAACCAAAACCGCGGACTTTATCCACTCGATAAGTGATAACCACTTGGAATGTCCGAATAGGGTAGTTCGATCATTCATCATATGAATATCCATTTGCATGATTTGAACATCTCTATGTTCCATACCAATGAAACGTGGTACTCGGCATCGCAAATGCTAGTCTCAATCTTGAGCGATCCTTATCCTTATTTGCGAACGGCTCAATTGACTAGGAACAGTTTAGAATATACAGTGAATATAAGATGTGTTTCATGATATCCATCCCCATGTGCTACCACATCTTACATACACTATAGTATATTCAAGGTCTTTATCAAAACAACAATAGTATATCATAATATAACAATATGAAGAAAGATAAAGTCAATGCCATTATAAAAGTGTAAATTATATTAAACAAAAGATTGTTTTACATAGAGTCATAAAAGCCCTTAGCCACAAGTTGGCTAACCGGGCACCCACTCTTTCAGATAGGTCTGTGGCTGAGTTTTTGAGGCAGTTCGAGCGGAGGTGTCACTTCGTGCCCACTAATGCTTCAGTGGAGAGCGTGAGGCTGCGATATTTCACTGAGGGCTTGGGGTCTTACTTCAAGCATGATGTTTGGACATGATGACGTTCAAGGTAGCGGTGAATCGAGCGTACCGATCTTAGAATGGGAGGAAGAAGATGCAGGATGACTTCCAGAAGAAGGGGAAGTTACAGCAGTCATCTAGAGGACATTACTTGCAGCAGCCAGCGAAGAATCCTTATCTTGGGTCTTTTAAGGGCTCAGATTCTCCTTGACCATAGCAGCAGCGGCAGCAAAGGCGACAGGGCTAGCAGAGACAACACCATTAGGAGCAGTTGCCCCTAGCTCTGGAGGGGTACCTTTTTGCAGACAGTGTCAGAGGCATCATGCTGGATAGTGTTTGGTTGGCTCAGACAGGTGCTACCATTGCAAGGAGCCGGAACATATTTCAAGGAACTGTCCCAAGAAGAGGCAGAGCACGGGGCGCTTGTTTGTGATGCAGGCTGAGGAGGCAGATCATGATACTTCTCTTATCGCGGATAATCTTAATTTGCGTTCTTAAATTTCAGTTATTGGGATGCTTAGTTAAGATTTGCATTAGAAATTGCTTGACTGTTTGCTGTGTTTTAGAAATTCATGTGTAAGATTAGATGTAAATTTTGAATTTGTGAATTTAACATGCTTAGGATTGAAATTTAGATGCTAATTTGTTTCTCTAGAAGAATGATCTATATATGTTGGGAAATCTTTTGCGTGCAGGGAAAGTTAGCATTAGAGGTGTTGCTACGTTTGAGTTGCTAGATTCTGGAGCAACGCATTCCTTTTTCTTTCAGTAATTTTTGAGAATTTTTGCAACTGTTTTCTATATGTTTAGATGCGAATGTTTGGTTGGAGAGAATGTTTTGAGAATTCTATTAGAGAGTTGACTGATTGCTATTGAGGAATTTAGATTTTATTTTTTCTCAAGAATCGTTGAGCCAAATGATTCGGTTCAAGATTACTCTATAGAAATGTATTAGTTTGCTGCAGATATGAAATTATGGAAATTAGGCGATAGTCCTAATCGAGTAATGAGGCATTTCTTGACGCTTAGTTGATATTATGAGGGATTGGGAAGGTACTTTTGGGATATCAGAAAACCAGTTACTTGAGCCATTTTATCTATTATTTCTGGAAATATTGGAATCCTTCTTGTAATTCATGCATTCCTTGATTCGCATGACATTGGTCATTGAAGATTCAATCAATTTGGCATCAATTGATATTTCGAGTATGAATTGCAAAAATTTGTATTTCTTGAGAACTTGAATTCTAATTCTGGACATGTATAGTGATTTGAGTGAGTATTGTTATTCTATTCCATTGTGATATCGATTATATTTTGTTGACATCAGATTATGTCTTGGGACTTTATTCCTTTTTTTTTTTATGTGTGCGTGCTGATTTCCTTGTGAATGATGCCACACTGACAGCCCTGATTTTGATTTGTCTTGATAATGGGGGATGATGTCTTACCCATGGACGGGTGATCACCTAATTTGATATTGATTAATTGGCTTGCATCCCTTGTTCAAGGAGCCTTGAGTTTGATTCACTCACCCCTTGTATTTAGCTGCAAGTGAGTTGTTTCCATTTATCAGAATTGTCTTCCAAAGTATTGTATTTTGTTAATTTTTCTGAACCATATCCCTTCGATTTCGATTTAATTATGACCCAACAAGTTATTGATTGAGCTGAGTTATATTGAACGTCGTCTTGACTTTGTTTTGGGCTCGTAACTTATATGGTCGATAGCACCATTAGAATTTAGTTTTTGGCGGACACCAGATAGAATCGTGAGACTGTTGATATCGAGGATTGATAAGTGCATTTTGGGCACTTAATTTGTATATGGTTTTACTTGAATTTTGTAATTTATTGGTAGATATTGCGTGAAATTGTTGTTGTTTTTGTGTTTTTAGGAAGTTATGGACTTCAATGTGTTCAAGTGAAAATAAGCTTAAAAGATGGAAGTTTACAAGGAAATTCAAGAGTTGGAAAAGAGAAGAAAAAGACTGAGTTCGAGCTGGAGGGGCGCCCGCCCTATCCCTAGGCGCGCCCGCGCTGTTACTGAAGAACTCAAAAAGAAAAGTCGAGTTGAGGGCACGCCCGCTCTGACCCTAGGCGCGCCCGCGCCATTGAAGAATGTTCAAAAGTTTGTGTTGCGAATTGAGAGCGCGCCCGCCCTGTTTCTGGCGCGCCCGCGCCATCATCTGTTTGGAATATTAGAGTCCGATTGTTTATGGAAACTTTGGGGATATTTTTGGTATTATTTTGGACGATTGTTAGGTCATATTTAGGGGATTTTTCGGAGTCATAGGAACGATCTATCAGCCGCCAATACACACAATATTCGAGAGAACACTTCTGTGAGTTTTTGGAGTTGAAGAACTGAAGATTGCTTGGAACGAAGACGAAGACTTTTCGACCGGACACGGAAGAAAGACTACGGCTTTGTTTCTTCTTTTTATTTTCTTTTGATTGTTGAATTATGGTTGAGATATTAAACATTATTTGGTTTTTATTGAATTCGAGCATGAACTAAACTTTTCTAGTCTAGAGGTTGACGTAGCTTGGTTGAGACATATTCATGAATCTTTGATTTTAATAAGTTGAATTTCTATAGATTAATTGTGTTTCTAGAATTGAATGTCTTCTTAATTTATTGGCCATAAATTGAGTTGTTATATTTACTTAGAATCATTGCTCGGGAGAGGGGATTTTGAGTAGGATCAATAGGAACTACACTGTTAATTGTTTATATAGCTCGGGAGAGTATATAGCTTTAATAGAACCTTTAAGGAACATCATTTTACACATATCACTACATCTAGATTTTTAATAGGGATATTGAAATCGAATTGTAGTTGATACACTCTATTTGTTGCTCGGGAGAGGGGAATAGAATAATCTAAGTGTTCTTGGTTATTAATCAAAGGAAATTCATAAAATAGATTAATTAGGATTGAATATTGTGGAGACCAAGTGAAATCAAAACCTCTGGACTATTTTTCTCTGATTTATAATTTCTCGAAATTTGTGTGTGTGTGACCTTGATAATTTCTCTTTATTTATTTTATTTATTCTGAAAAATTCTCGACGTTTGATTTTCTAGATAAAATTAAGACTATTTTAATTACAAGTATTGAATATTTTCATTTTACTCCCTGTGGGATCTGACACTCTCTCTTTCATTATACTAAAACTTGACACTCGTACGCTTGCGAGGAAATTTCATAACAAGTTTTTGGCGCCGTTGCCAGGGAGTAATTTTGATTATTTTTTAGTCTTGTTACCAATTAGTCGAAGTTTTAATTTAGAGTTTTCTTTATTTTGATTTAAGTACTAATAAATTGCTATTGTTCTTAATTGCAGTTTATGCGAAGATTTCAAAGTGCGAATTCTTTTCTCTTTGATCCAGAGATTGAACGAACTGCAAGAGCTTTGAGAAAAGCTAGGAGAGAAGAACAATTAAACATGACTGAAGAAGATGTCAATGAATTGCCTTTGGTGCCAATTAGAGATCATTTCAGGCCAACGATCCAGGCTCACTATTCTGGAATCACTAGAGGGACAATAAATGCCAACAACTTTGAGTTGAAGCCGGCCTTAATCAACATGGTTCAGCAGAACCAATTCAATGGAACTGCCACAGCTGATCCTCACTTACACTTGCGCACTTTTCTAGAGATTACTGATACTGTTAAAATAAATGGTGTTTCTGAGGATACAATACGCTTACGTTTGTTTCCTTTTTCTCTCAGGGACAAGGCACAGAGTTGGCTGCAGTCATTGCCACTAGGATGCATAACAACTTGGGAGGGCATGGCTGTGAAATTCTTAGAGAAATTCTTTCCACCATCCAAGGCAACCCAGCTGAAGATTGAGATCAGTACCTTTCAACAGCATGATTCAGAACAGCTATACGAGGCATGGGAAATGTACAAAGATTTGTTAAGGCGTTGTCCTAATCATAATTTTGCAGATTGGGAAGAAATAGAGTTTTTCTACAATGGACTGAATGCGCCTACAAAAATGTCTGTGGACTCTGCTGCTGGAGGTACCATATTTGCCAAGGACCCCATTCAGGCTTATGATATGCTGGAACAGATGACTATCAATAGTTATCAATGGCCATCTGAACGTATGGGAGCCAAGAAAGGAGTGTACAGTGTGGATCCTCTTACATCCATTACTGCACAGCTATCTGCGTTGAGTACACAAGTGGCCTCTCTGAACAAGGTGAATATCGCAGAACCTGTAGGTGTGTCGGTTGCCATAGATGAATCTCATCCACCTGAGGAAGCTCAATATATAAATCCCAGAGGCTATGGAAACTATCGAGGTAACCCTCCTCCTAATACTTATCATCCTGGTTTACGTAACCATGAAAACTTTTCTTATGCCAACAACAAAAATGTGTTAAAACCCCCTCCGGGATTCAATACAAATCAAGGGGAAGGTAAAGCATCGTTGGAGGATGTGGTGTCTACATTTGTTACTGAATCTAACAAGCGGATGTCGAGGACTGAAACTCGAATGGACAGCATGGAGACACACATGTGTAGTTTGGGAGCTATGATGAAATCCATGGAGACACAGATTGGACAGCTTGCAAATGCTTTGAAGGATCAAAACAGAGGACAGTTTCCCAGCAATACTGAAGTGAATCCAAAAGAGCAGTGCAAAGCAGTTAAGTTGAGAAGTGGGAAGAAGTTAGAAGAGAAAGAGCAGAGCAAAGCCAAAGAAAGTGAAGAACCAGTGACTGAAGAAATTGTGGTTGAAGAGCCCAAGAAGGAAGCTGAATCTAAACCGATGTACAAGCCACATATTCCTTATCCACAGCGGTTTAAGAAGAAGGCACTTGATGAACAGTTTTCCAAGTTTCTAGATATCTTCAAGAAGATACACATCAATATTCCATTTGCAGATGCCTTGGAACAAATGCCTAATTATGCAAAATTCATCAAAGATGTAATGTCTAAGAAGAGGAGATTGCAGGACAACGAAGTGGTGAATTTGACAGAAGAATGTAGCGCAATCCTGCAAAAAAAGTTGCCACAAAAGCTGAAGGATCCAGAGAGTTTTACTATCCCTTGTTTTATTGGTGGTTCTAAGGTAAATAGAGCTTTATGTGATTTAGGAGCCAGTATAAATTTAATGCCTTTTTCTGTTTACAGGACTTTGGAGCTTGGAGAAGTTAGGGCAACCACCATCACATTACAGCTGGCTGATCGGAGTATCACATACCCACGGGGTATTGTGGAGGATGTTTTGGTAAAGGTCGATAAGTTCATATTTCCAGCAGATTTCCTGATTTTGGACATGGATGAAGATGAAGAAACTCCCTTGATTTTTGGGAGACCTTTTCTAGCTACTGCACGCGCATTGATCGATGTACACAAGGGAGAACTCACACTTTGAGTTGGTGGTGAAGCGGTGATTTTTAATATTTATCACACCATGAGGGACCCAAATGAGGTAAGCACATGTAAGAGAATTGAAATTATTGATTCTCATAACTCTTTTTCATGTGCAGGAAGTACGGATCCGCTCGAACGATGTTTGGTGGCGGACGAGGTGGTTGAGAAGGAAGAGGATTGGGAGTTACATGAACAAAAAGTATTCCTAGACAGCGCTCCGAAAGAAAAAATGGTGAGTTCTAAGGAATCTGAAACTTTGGAAAATAGTGCACCAGAGGTATCCCCTGAAACTCATGATCTGAAAGCATTGCCTGCGCACCTATGTTATGAATTTCTTGGTGAAAATTCTACTTGTCCTATTATTATATCTGCTCATTTGTTTGCTGTAGAAAAAGATAAGTTGTTGAGAGTTCTGAGAAATTTTAAAACCGCTCTAGGATGGTCAATTTCTGACATTAAGGGAATTAGTCCAACAATTTGCATGCATAAAATTTTGATGGAAGAGTCGTATACTCCTTATGTTGATCATCAGAGACGGTTGAATCCCGCCATGAAAGAGGTAGTTAAGAAAGAAGTTTTAAAGCTGTTGAATGCGGGAGTGATTTATGATATTTCTGACAGTAGTTGGGTATCTCCTGTTCAAGTAGTGCCTAAGAAGGGTGGGATTACTGTGGTTAAGAACGAGAATAATGAGTTAATCTCCACACGTACAGTAACTGGCTGGCGAGTTTGTATAGATTATAGGAAGTTGAATAAAGCTACTCGTAAAGATCATTTTCCACTTCCTTTTATTGATCAAATGCTTGATAAACTTGCTGGTTATTGCTATTACTGTTTCTTAGATGGTTATTCAGGCTATAATCAAATTGCTATAGCACCGGAAGATCAGGAGAAGACTACTTTTACGTGTCCCTATGGCACGTTTGCTTTCAGGAGGATGCCGTTTGGACTGTGTAATGCACCTGCAACTTTTCAGCAGTGTATGATGGCGATTTTTGCAGATATGGTGGAGGATGTGATGGAAGTGTTTATGGATGACTTTTCAGTATTTGGTTACTCTTTTGATCATTGCTTGCATAATGTGTCTCTTGTTTTGCAGAGGTGCCAAGAAAAGAATTTAGTTCTTAACTGGGAAAAATGTCACTTCATGGTTCAAGAGAGCATTGTCCTTGGACATAAAGTGTCATCCAATGGATTAGAGGTAGATCGAGCCAAAGTGGTTGCAATAGAGAAGCTTCCACCTCCGAAGAATATCAAGGGCATCAGAAGTTTTTTAGGCCATGCAGGGTTTTATCGGCGATTCATCAAGGATTTCTCTAAGATTACAAAACCCCTGTGTAATTTACTTGAAAAATATTCTACATTCATTTTTGATGATGATTGTTTGCAGGCCTTTGAAAAGATCAAGACGGCATTGACCACAACACCCATCATGATTGTGCCAGATTGGAAGGAGCCCTTTGAGCTTATGTGCGATGCTAGTGACTATGCAGTGGGTGCGGTATTAGGCCAAAGGAGAGATAAGATTTTCAGAGCTATATATTACGCCAGTCGCACCATGGATGACGCACAGCAAAACTACACTACCACCGAAAAAGAGATGCTTGCAGTAGTTTTTGCTTTTGATAAATTTCGTCCATATTTAATTGGTACTAAAGTAGTTATTTATACTGACCATGCAGCAATTCGCTACTTGTTTACCAAAAAGGATGCCAAGCCACGCTTGATAAGGTGGATTCTACTTTTACAAGAGTTTGATTTTGAGATCAAGGACAAGAAGGGTAGCGAAAATCAAGTTGCTGATCACTTGTCAAGATTGGAGCTAGAAGACGTGAAGGAGAAGGAGAGCATAAATGAATTGTTTCCGGATGAACAAATCTTTGAGGTAAGTTCCTTTATTCCATGGTTTGCTGATATTGCGAATTTCTTGTCTTGTGGTGCTATGCCTCCAGAGTTGAATAGACATCAAAAGAAGAAGTTTTTCCATGACGTTAAGTTCTACTTGTGGGATGATCCCTATGTTTTCAAACGTTGTGCCGATCAAGTGATTCGAAGATGTATGGCGGGGCAAGAAGCAAATGAAATTTTGGAACAATGCCATTCTTCCCCCTATGGAGGACATTTTGGACCCACCCGAACTGCTGCTAAGGTATTACAATCTGGTTTTTATTGGCCTACTTTGTTTAAAGATAGTTATACCTTGGTGAAATCATGTGATAAGTGTCAAAGAACGGGAACTATTTCAAGAAGGCATGAATTACCCCTCACAAATATTTTAGAAGTAGAATTATTTGATGTGTGGGGTATTGATTTTATGGGTCCCTTTCCCCCTTCTTTTGGGTACACTTATATTTTATTAGCAGTTGATTACGTTTCGAAGTGGGTGGAAGCCATTGCCACCTCGACTAATGACGCTCGTGTTGTAGTTAAATTTTTGCAAAGGAATATCTTCACGCGGTTTGGAACTCCACGAGCAATAATCAGTGATGAAGGTACGCATTTCTGCAATAAGATTTTTAATACCTTGCTCACTAAGTATGGTGTCAAACATAAGGTGGCGTGTGCATACCATCCTCAAACCAATGGCCAGGCGGAGATCTCTAACCGGGAAATCAAACAAATCTTGGAGAAAATGGTTAAGACAAATTGGAAAGATTGGCCAATCAAGCTAGATGACGCTATTTGGGCCTACCGCACTGCATTCAAAACACCCATTGGGATGCCTCCCTACAGGCTGGTTTTTGTTAAGGCATGTCATTTACCGTTGGAATTGGAGCACAAGGCGTTTTGAGCTATCAAGAAGCTAAACATGGATCTCGAAGCATCCGGAGAGTTGCGGAAACTACAGTTGAATGAATTGGATGAATTCCGAAGTGAAGCATATGAGAATGCCAAAATCTACAAAGAGCAAACAAAGAAGTGGCATGATAAAGTCATTGTGCATAAGGAATTCAAAACGGGTCAGAAAGTTTTGCTATTTAACTCTCGTTTGAAATTATTTCCAAGGAAGTTGAAATCGCGATGGTCAGGGCCGTTTCTCGTTGAGACTTTTTATCCACATGGTGCCATTGAATTGCGATGTACAGATGGAAGAGTTTTCAAGGTCAATGGGCAGAGAGTCAAGCACTACTTTGGCAATGAAGTACCACCCGCATCCAGCGCATTGCTTAATGATCCCAACTAAAGACTGGTGCAAGTCGGGCTGCGGACTTTAAACCAAGCGCTTTTTGGGAGGCCACCTAATATATATTTTTTTTTTTAGTTTTTTTTTTTGCTTTCTCGTTTTAATTTTGTTTTTAGTTTTTACTGTTAATTTTGTTGTTTTGGAAGTAATTTGTTTTTTTTCTTTGATTTTTTCAGTATTTTGGATGCCAATCTCGAGTCGAAGGCGCGCCCGCCCCACCTACAGGCGCGCCCGCGCAGTCACGTATTCAATCCAATCAACTTTTCTCGAGATTAAGGGGTGCCCGCTCTGATCTTAGGCGCGCCCGCGCCGCTCCTGCAATGATTTTGTGAATTTTTTCGAGCTCAAGGCGCGCCCGCCCCTTCTTCAGCGCGCCCGCGCCATCCCTGTACCATATTTTTGAAAAAATTTTCGAGATGCAGGTGCGCCCGCCCTTACCACTCGCGCGCCCGCCCTTACCACTCGCGCGCCCGCCCCGACACCGATTTCTTCCATATAACCTACTCTTTTCTTTTCTTCCTCCCAAATCTTTTCCCTATTTCTTGTCCACCTTCTTCCTCACGATTTTTCCCCTCTTCTATTGTTTTAATCGGCTCGTCTACCTCCTTATCTCAACCCCCCACAATCTAATTTCTTTCATCATCTATTTGACGCGGGACGGTCGAACCACTTTTATCCAGGGCACGTCTCATTTAATTTTTGGAGGATTGTACATTGGGAAAGCTTTTGATTATCTACTCTTCTCGGACTCATATGGAGTAAGTCATTCTTTTGGTACTTCTACAAGTGTTTTGGGTGGTGAGTATTTTGAAATTCTACTCGTGCGATTCGTGGGTCTTGAAGTCTTAATTGATTAATCGATCTTTGAAGTGTGATTTCTATTGGATTGTTGCGGAAGCGGTTGTTGTTGTGTGTGGATTGTGGATTAGATTTAAGTTTGGGGAAGTTGTGATTGTGGTAAATTGGTTATTTGTTGCATGACTTGTGGTACACACTACGTGTTTGATTCATGGCACCAAAGAAGAAACAAAAATCTTTTACATCCTCTTCTCATGCTAATTCGGAGCCTGAGCCGCAGCGTTTCTGGAATGAGAGTGCCGAACAGCATTATCAAAATTGTCTAGGCAAAATGATATTACCGGAGCGTGGGTTTGACACGACATTGGGATTTGGGAACGATGAGTTTTTGCCTACAATTGGTAGGGCTGTGAATGGGCGTCAATGGTTAAATTTTGTTAAGCCACCTCAGGATGCAGTCGTCCCAGTCGTTCGTGAATTTTATGCGAACTTGAAAGTAAAGCACATGCAGTTGAAAGTGCTTGTCCGAGGCCAGCTGGTTCCTTTTGATGCTCACACTATTAACACCCTGTACAACCTTCCGCCAGTATTTCATGATGAGTATGCGGAGTATCGAGTGAATGAAGTGGATTACGCGGCGATTCTGAGCCGTATTTGTGTTTTGGGCACGGAATGGCGCATGGGCCGTGATCATCAGCCTTCTAAGTTGAAGAAGACCGAGCTAATTCCTGATGCTAAGCTGTGGTACAACTTTGTGTGTGCTCGTCTTAAATCGACTGACCACGAGCATGAGGTGACACGAGAACGAGCGATTCTTGTTTATTGTATTTTGGAGGGCAAAGCAATCGACTTGGGACAGATTTGTCAAGCAAATATTCAGGGTGTGGCGGCAGGTAAGACGACTGGCGGGTTTGCTTTGCCCGCACTTATCACTGATCTTTGTGAAGCTGCTGGAGTTGAGTGGGGCCAGAATGAAGAATTATTGAAAGCTACTGCTCCTATTGCTTGTCATACTCCTTTTCGCATGATACCGGCTTCTGAGCACCGAACTCGCGCTGAGAGGCGAGATTTTAATGAGCGAGCAGCTGCACGAAGCGGCCCTGCACCCCGACCTCAAGCACCCCCTGTTGCACCCGATCGTGTTGCTATTCTGGAGGATGAATTGAGAGCGCACCGTCAAGAGTTTCGGACATTTCAGCAGACTACTGGTGTCTTTATGGACTACATGATGGATTTTACAGATGCTTTGAGACATCAGTTTCCACAGGCTGCTAGTTCGACTCATCCATTTCCTCTGTATCCACAGTGGCCGCCCACTTTTGGCCCTTCTGGTCCGTCCCATGATGATGCCGCTGATGATGGCGACGACCACTGACGGTCGTCGTTTGTGGTACATGTCCTTTATGCTTTCTTGTTTTAATTCTTTGAGGACAATGAATGTACTAAGTTTGGGGGAGTTGTGTCAGTTCTGACTTTTATTGTTTTTGTTTAGTTGCTTTTGCTTTTGTTTTGTTTTTATTTTAGTTGTTTGGTTCTTAGGAGTTGTGTTGTGTT
Source organism: Henckelia pumila (assembly GCF_033568475.1). NCBI lineage: Eukaryota > Viridiplantae > Streptophyta > Magnoliopsida > Lamiales > Gesneriaceae > Henckelia > Henckelia pumila. Next base: position 79,580,988 of record NC_133122.1, on the reverse strand, counting down.
GGTGTGTGGCTGAATTTGAGAAATTTATGTAATTGTGTTTTTTTTGGTGAATGATGTTGAGAAATCATAATGAAATGGATTGATGGCCAATGATGTTAATTTTTGTTTTGTGATTGAAGTTCATGAATACCTGCCTAGCTGACAAAATTTTGAAATAAACGGAACCAAGTGAACAATTGAACTCCTATATATTCTGTGATTTTTCTTGAATCTGAATCTTGAGACAGACAAACATAAAAATGATTGAGGCATTGTTTGGATTTTTTTTGGGCCTTGAATTTTATTGAATCAGTTTATCCTTAGTTGCCCATTTGAGCTTACACGCATATTTGTACTTAGAGGTACGAGAATTTTGAAACTACTTGTGAAAATCATCGTTTACTGCTAATGATTATTCCTTTCTGCACTGATTGAGATTTGTATGATTTAATTGTGGATTGAGACTTGTCTAGAACTAGTTCGGACACCCCTCGAGGCGAAATACGGGCAAAACTGTGATTAGGAATGATTTAGGCGATTTTTCTGAATTCGTTTGAGCCTTTCAAGCTACCTATTATATATGTTATCCCTAGTACCTTGTTTGAGCTTTATTGAAAACCGAATGGCATGCGTGTAAACGTGTGATGAAACCCCCATTCTTCATTATTTCAAGGACATACATTGACTATCTAAATAGCTTATACACTATTTCCTACCTTTAAGGGAGTAATTTGAATGCTAAGTTGTTATATGCTCCTAGTTTTTATTTGTGAATATGGAATGGTGTGGTGGATGAATGGAAATGAGGAAGGTAGTAGAAAAGAAAAAGAGTTGAAAAAGTTGTGAAAAGAAAAGTTGTGAAAAAAATTGAAAAATCAATGAAGTGAAATAAGTGTGAAGTTGTGAATGAAAAGGATTTGACATTAGAGTTTGAGCATAAATGTGAATTACTCCTTATTTGAATTCTTTTCCTTCATTTGTAGCCATGAGCCAGGCCTTGCATTATAAGCTTATTAAGTCCTATTGACCGAGTCACAGTTGCCCAATATACTAGTGGAGAGGGATTGCGAGAATTTAGCCTATGGACTGTTGATTGAAACTTTAATGATTATGAATTCTTTATCGAAACACTCACACACTACGTTCTTTGAATTAAACCAATTGAGTGTGGTTGTGATGATATATCCTTGAATTTGATCCTGTTCTACCATGAAAGTCCTCATGATTTGTGAATGTTTGAATTGAGTTAAGAGAAGAGTATTTTGAAACGTGAGTTGCGGAGTTTATGAGTTTATGAGGTTGAATTACTTTTCTGGCTAACTTATTTTTCAAGTGTTAGTAGGGCAGAGATGATTGGATTTAAATTGTTTTGGAATTCCATACTAAGGTCATTAATCCATAGTCATTCTTGATGGTTGTTGTTCTTGAAATTGAGTGGAGTTTGTGTTAGCATTGCTCGAGACGAACAAAAGTTCAAGTTTGGGGGAATTTGATAAGTGCATTTTGTGCACTTAATTTGTATATGGTTTTACATGACTTTTGGAATTTATTGGTAAATATTGCGTGAAATTGTTGTTGTTTTTGTGTTTGTAGGAAGTTATGGACTTCAATGTGTTCAAGTGGAAATAAGCTTAAAAGATGGAAGTTTACAAGGAAATTCAAGAGTTGGAAAAGAGAAGAAAAAGGCTGAGTTCGAGCTGGAGGGGCGCCCGCCCTATCCCTAGGCGCGCCCACGCTGTTACTGAAGAACTCAAGAAGAAAAGTCGAGTTGAGGGCGCGCCCGCTCTGACCCTAGGCGCGCCCGCGCCGTTGAAGAATGTTCAAAAGTTTGTGTTGCGAATTGAGAGCGCGCCCGCCCTGTTTCCGGCGCGCCTGCGCTGTCGTCTGTTTGGAATATTAGAGTCCGATTGTTTATGGAAACTTTGGGGATATTTTTGGTATTATTTTGGACGATTGTTAGGTCATATTTAGGGGATTTTTCGAGTCATAGGAACGATCTATCAGCCACCAATACACACAATATTTGAGAGAACACTTCTGTGAGTTTTTGGAGTTGAAGAACTGAAGATTGCTTGGAACGAAGACGAAGACTTTTCGACCGGACATGGAAGAAAGACGACGGCTTTGTTTCTTTTTTTTATTTTCTTTTGATTGTTGAATTATGGTTGAGATATTAAACATTATTTGGTTTTTATTGAATTCGAGCATGAACTAAACTTTTCTAGTCTAGAGGTTGACGTAGCTTGGTTGAGACATATTCATGAATCTTTGATTTTAATAAGTTGAATTTCTATAGATTAATTGTGTTTCTAGAATTGAATGTCTTCTTAATTTATTGGCCATAAATTGAGTTGTTATATTTACTTAGAATCATTGCTCGGGAGAGGGGATTTTGAGTAGGATCAATAGGAACTACACTGTTAATTGTTTATATAGCTCGGGAGAGTATATAGCTTTAATAGAACCTTTAAGGAACATCATTTTACACATATCACTACATCTAGATTTTTAATAGGGATATTGAAATCGAATTGTAGTTGATACACTCTATTTGTTGCTCGGAAGAAGGGAATAGAATAATCTAAGTGTTCTTGGTTATTAATCGAAGGAAATTCATAAAATAGATTAATTAGGATTGAATATTGTCGAGACCAAGTGAAATCAAAACCTCTAGACTATTTTTCTCTGATTGATAATTCATCGAAATTTGTGTGTGTGTGAGCTTGATAATTTCTCTTTATTTATTTTATTTATTCTAAAAAATTCTCGACGTTTGATTTTCTAGATAAAATTAAGACTATTTTAATTACAAGTATTGAATATTTTCATTTTACTCCCTGTGGGATCGACACTCTCTCTTTCATTATACTAAAACTTGACACTCGTACGCTTGCGAGGAAATTTCACAACAAGGATTCCAGTATACCGAGTTAGATTTGGTAGCAGATTCGCAGTCGATTCGAATAGATATGTCTTAATCCAAATTGAATTAGGCAAGATAATCAGAAGAGTCTACATGCAGCTTTGACAACGAATTTATTGTTCAGTACTGCTTTGCATCCCCAGTCAGTTGGACAGTCAGAGCGAGTTATTCATATCTTCGAGGATTTGTTGAGGGATTGTGTGATCGACTTTTAGTGTTTGTGGGAGTCGAGATTACCTCTAGTGGAGTTCATCTATAACCACAGTTATCAGACGTCTATAGGTATGCAAGTGTTAAGTTTATTTATTGGACAAAGTAAGCTTATTGGGTCAAGTTTGTTTATTGAGTCAAGTTTATTTATTGGGACAAGTTTGTCAGTTGGGCTAAATTTGTTTATTGGGACAAGTTTCCTTGTTGGGACAAGCTTATTTGACTTAAGATATTTATTGGGCTTAATTTATTAATTGGGCTAAATTTTTTAATGGGTGGGCAAAGTACTATTGGGCCAATCTAAGTCTAATTGGGTCATTTTATGTGTGATTGGGATAGACTAAGTGTTTTTGGGTCAGGATAAGTGTTAATGAGCCAATCTAAGTTTATGAGCTTTATTTAAGGGGAAGCAACTCGAACTAGCCAGTGGAAAACAAAATAGTCCGTCAATATATATTTAATAGATGTATATGTTTATTTTGATATAAGTATGAATTTTATGGAAAATGAATTAAATATATATTTAAAGGAGGTATTTTCTACAAAATGATATTTTTAATTTGATGATTCGTGCATGTATTTTTTGATAAGATTATGAGCATGTAAAGAAAATATTTTTGGGAAGTTGATATGATTTGTGACACTCATGGGATTGGAAGTTAGGATACCGGGCCCGATTACCTCTCCACTTATGTTCAGGAGCCTATGGATCCCCGTGTTAAGGTTGGGTGAAGTGGCATAATAGGCGTAGGGAATCCCCGTGTTAAGGTTGGGTGAACCTCGCCGCCACGTACGTTGTTTTTTAGATTGATCAATCGCTTATGGTTGCACTTCACTGATACCACCCACAGGGAAAATGATTTTTATGTTTATGAAATGCCAATGCTTATGTTACATATTTATGTTACGTATTATGTTTATGATCAAGATTATGATGAACATTTATGACTCAGTATTATGAAAACGTTTTTATGATCATGCATGCATAAGGAACTTCAGGATATTTTTATGCGATATGTGCTTGTATGCGACCTTATTATGTAGTATTTGTTATTAAAGAGTAGAGCATGCTGAGCCTCTAGGCTCATTAGATCTAAATGGTGTGCAGCTGAGTTTGATGTTAGTAAGGAGATTGTTATCCCAACTGACAACGAGGACCTCTGTGCATTCGTGGCGAGCTAGCACACCCGTGACCTTCGCGATTTTATGTTTCACTGATTATGAGATTGTATTAAACTATTTTCCGCATTTTACGTTATTTAACATCCATGCATGGATTTTTAATTTGTTCGAGTATTTTAAATTATTAGCATATAATTGATTTTAATTTTACATTATACTTTATAGAAAATCTATTTTAAGTATAGTTGCATGTATGTATGGGAATATATGTAGAATTTTTTTAAAAAAATTCAAATCGTTTTATTTGGTATCAGAGCAAGGTCCTTGGAGGGTTAGCTAGCCTGCTACGTTGAGCTCAGAATTCGCACTGCCAGTCTGTGAGTTTTAAATTCTTTTAATTATGTTTTAATAGTGGGACCCATGAGTTATATTTTCACTAAATTTTTGTTATAAAGGTTTTATATTAAAATACTTAGTTATGCATTACGGTTGCGTGAGGGAATGTTGAGAATTCCAGTATGCCTTCGAGACACATAGTTGCGAGACGGGTAATCAGGATCCACCTTCGCCTCTACCTTCACCTGCTGCTCTACCACTCACAGCTTTTGAGAGGGACAACATGGACATTTTAGCTGGTATCACCAGACTACTTGAGCATCAGACTGGGCAGCCTAAGAGGACCCATGAAGGGGACATCGCTAAGTAGTTCCGCAAGCAAGGACCACTGATCCACTTGTGGCTGATGAGTGGATTCAAAAATTGAGACGATACTTGCCTACATGAGGATCCAGGATGCTGATCAAGTTAGATGCTCAATCTACATGCTAAAGCATGAGGCTCTCTGGTGGGAGGGCGCAGTGACTGGTCTTGACCGGGCCAGGATGATGTGAAGGGTTTTCAAGACGGGTTTCTTCGAGAAGAACTTCATAGAGTATGTACGAGGCCAGCTGATTTGTGACTTCATGAGTCTCCGAGAGAGAGACAGGTCCGTGGCTGAGTTTTTGAGACAGTTCGAGCGGAGGTGTCACTTCGTGACCACTAATGATACACTGGAGAGCGTGAGGCTGCGATATTTCACTAAGGGCTTGGGGTTTGATGTCAAGCTTGATGTTTCCATGGTGGATGTGATGACGTTCAAGGTAGCGGTGAATCGAGCGTACCGGTATGAGAAGGGGAGGAAGTAGATGCAGGCTGAATTCCAGAAGAAGGGCAGTTCCAGTAGTCATCTAGAGGACATTCCTTGCAGCAGCCAGCAAAGAAGCCTTATCTTGGGTCATCTAAGGGCTCAGATTCTCCTAGACCGCATCAGCAGCGACGCAGAGGCCGCAGGGCCAGCAAAGGCAGCACCATTAGGAGCAGTTTCCCCTAGATCTGGAAGGTACCTTTCTGCATATAGTGTCGGAGGCCTCATGTGGACAGTGTTTGGTTGGCTCAGATATTGAGATGCTTAGTTAAGATTTGCAATGGAAATTTCTTGACTGTTTGTTGTGTTTTAAAAATGCATGTGTAAGATTAGATGAAAATTGTGAATTTTTGAATTTAGCATGCTTAGGATTGAAATTTAGATGCTAATTGGTTTCTCTAAATATCGATAGTTCAAGAACATGGTCGAAACATAAAATTTTGATCTCTGCCCATATACTGATTTTGAAAGCTATGAGAAACATCAAAATACTTACATCAAATCGAAGTCCTCATCGCAAGGATTCCAGAACACTTTTTGGAATTGAAATCGGACGATCGAATCAAAAGTTACGGGGTTTCGAAAATCAAGAATCAAAAGAAATAAGAAAAGTTCGGCTCCTCTATTCATAATTTCTGAATTCCATGAAGTGAATACACATATCCATCTGATTTATCTAATTAAATCGGATATGTATTGACATATTTTGCAATTTAGTCCCTCAAGTCTTCATTAATTGCAATTTAGTCCTCGGCCTTCTTTTTAATTCAATTTCAATCCTAAATAATTTAAGAATATTAGAATTTAAATCAAAACTCTAAATATTCCCAAATTAAATGTACTCGGATTAAAATGAAATAAATTCGGATTAGATCAATAATCCCGGCCTTTTGCGCTTTAGCCCTTGCAACTTTGATATTTTCAAACCAGTCCCTGATCGGGTTTCACTTCCAAATTAAATCATAATAATTCTCAAAACTTGGAATTTAATCTTAAATTTCATAAATATTCAAATCGAATATTTAATCTTTTAATTTAAGAATTCTCGGAATTTAATTCTCAAAATCCGTCATTTCTCAAATTAAATATTTTCGGCTCGGAAATTAAATCGATAATTTCCATAACTTCTCAAATCAATATTTTCCCTAAATATGGAATTTAATTCTCAAATCCCGTAATTAATAATTTAATATTTTCGGGCCTTACAATTCCTCCCCTCTAAGGAATGATTTCGTCCTCGAAATCATATTCAATCGAACTATTCAATCTGATAGACTGAATTATTATCTGAAGTAATTCTCACTTCAATCATCTAACTCAGATCTTCGTATTTCATCTCTTCTTTTATTATCAGACTATTTCTTCGAATCTGCTTCTATTTTCTTGTACTTTAATTAACTGAAAAGAATTTTTTCTGAGTTCTTTCTTTTCTTAATCAAGGATCTGTCAAATATTCGATTTAACTCAAAATCTCGTCAATATCTCTGATTAAAGTACATAGAAAAAATCGAACTGATATTTCCTTGTCTTAGATATGTGGAATGAATCGGATCCATCATATCAAACTGGAAAGAATAAATCATTCAATCAAATCATCAATTCTGTCTGACATCTCAGTCAGTGAAATACAGCTTCAGTGACGACTTGTTTCTTTCTTTATATCATTCTATGCTTTGCATAGATGATATATCAAGTCTATACTGTCATTATGTTCATCGTTTCAAGATCAATATCTAATATTCATATTATGAATTTGTATATCAAACACTGCTCTTTCTCTATTCTGAATCGAATGACGTTAATTCAAAAATAACTTTCTTGTTGACAAATCAGTAACAACTTCAAAAGTTATATCTATCATTCACTTACTAACTCTGTTTCTTTTTCTCTGTTTTCATTTCATACAGATTCATATGTATATTCTCTGTGTATTTCCAATCACATCTGATCCGATGTCGAATACTTCTGACATATCATTTCAACACAAAGAAATATGGTTTTCTTCTTGTCGTATCATTAAAGCACTATCTCGATATCGACTCGATAGCTTTTACAAGAATCATATAATCAAGTGGCAATTCATCAAATCAATTAATACCAAATCAGATATTAGAGTTCTGAGAATATTCTCAAAATCTGGAAAATCAACTCAGATAGTCCATCGATCAGAGAAATGGTATAATGCAATCACATATATGAAAGAGTGGGTGCCCGGTGAGCCAACTTGTGGCTAAGGGCTTTTATGACTCTATGTATAAACAATCTTTTGTTTAATATAATTTACACTTTTATAATGGCATTTACATTATCTTTTATCATATTATTATGTTGTGACATACTATAAGATGTTTAGATGAAGACCTTGAATATACTATAGTGTATGTAAGATGTGGTGGCACATGGGGATGGCTATCATGAAACACATCTTATAGTCACTATATATTCTAAACAGTTCCTAGTCGATTGAGCCGTCCGTTAATAAGGATAAGGATCGCTCGAGATTGAGACTAGCATTTGCGATGCCGAGTACCACGTTTCATTGGTATGGAACATAGAGATGTTCAAAGCATGCAAATGGATATTCATACGATGAATGATCGAACTACCCTATCCGGACTTTCCAAGTGGTTATCACTTATCGAGTGGATAAAGTCCGCGGTTTTGGTTGTACACCATTAGTCCTTACTACTTGAAACATCATTGAGACTCTATATGCTAGTACTGTACTTTGACTCATTTACCGACTCTATTGGGGTCATCAGGTGTCGGGATTGGGTACAGTTACGACACATATAGGAGTCGATGCTTTGTTGTCAAGGATTCACCACATACTTGCTAGTGTGGATATCCTATGCAATCTGAGGAGATATTAGTGTGACGAATCTCTGGCCAGAGTACATGATGTGTTTTAAGAAATGGTTTCTTAGTAGCACATGCGATGTCACTATTTGATCTTCAAGATGCATTGCATAGTTATCGAATCTCGAACGACTCTCGATTTACCAATGGTTGTTGATTCGATCGGGATATATGGATGAAGGGACCGTATTGTACGCTAACCAAAATCTATTGGTTCTTGCAGACACTATCAGTGATACCTAGGGAATCATGGGGCGATGTTGCTAGGCGCTCTTACCATGATTCGATGGGCAAGTCGGAAATTGTTGTTCCGAGTCACAAGGAGTTGTGAGCCCACGGCTAGCTGTATCCTTGAACCATTGAGGGTCACACAAGTAATGGATTTTTAATCCCCGTTGAGATAGTTAAATTTAAAGAGTTAAATTTAATGAACAAAGAAGTAGGACTTCTTATATCAGAGTAGAAGAGTAAGATTTCCTAAAATGACATAGGGATGGGCATTTTTGGAAATCACTGAATTCGGATTCAGAAAATTTATCTTGACTTTAAAAGTTGCAGAAATGGTTTCTGTGCACATTGGTGAAATTGGTTTATCAATCTGAGTCACGATGAATTTTATATTAATTTCTGAACATGCGGGCTTTGCTTGTCAGGCTTGAACTTATGACTAATGGGCCCTAAGCTGTTAGCAGCCCACATTATAAATAAGTTATTGCAGTACAGAAATTGATCACAACAGAGGCATAATTTTCGAAATTGACTAGGGTTTTTCTTCCTAGTGGCCGCCGCCCCCTCTCCCCTCTCTGCTCGAAAAATTCCAGCCTGTGAATTTTGAATTTGTAGTCTGGTTTAACGGATAAAATTCGTTAATTCTCTTCGTAGAAACTTCTGATAGATTTTCTAGTGCAATCTATCAGAGGGATTAAACTTCTGTTCGTGGACCTGATTGAAGAATTGTTCGTCCATCAGTTCCTGGGATATACAACAAGAGCAGAGTAATCTGTTGGTGTCCATAATCTCGTTTCAAGATTTCAAGGTAAAAATTTAATTGTTATTTAATTTTTACACGCACAATTTAATCGTAAAGTTTTGATACCCATGATATAGAATCGTTCCATATAAATTTTTTAAACTTCCGCTGCACCGGGTATCAATTCTGATTGATCTGATCACCGTTTTCCAACAGTGGTATCAGAGCCAGGTTGCTCAGATCAAGCGATTAAATTAATCAATTGTACAAAATTTTTTTTTTAAGCCTCGGTTTTTGAAACAAAATAAAAATTTAAAATTTTTGACGGGCAAAACACGGGCAGCGATCATCGCTGCCCAAGGGGCAGCGACGGGCTGCCCGGCCCGAGCCCCTTTTGGGGCGCGGGCTGCCCGGGATCGTCCCGGGCGGCCCGGGAAAATTAATTTTTATTTTTTAATTAAAATTTTAATATGTTAAAATTCTATTTTTGGTCCGATCGAAAATTGTTTTTGATTGGTCCACGAGGCGTCGGATCGAATTGTTCGAGTCCGAAAATTTTAAAATTGATTTTTGGATAAATTTGAATTTTTGGAAAATTTATAGATTTTATCCGGTAAATCAGATTTTATGAAATTAATTATTTTTGGTACAATTGATGATAAGATATGATCTTATGGAAATATTGAGTAAAATATGATTTTATGTATAAAATTGGATTTTATATGTAAAATATGATTTTATTTGATAAAAAGATAAAATATGATTTTGTATGTAAAATAAGATTTTATATATGGAATATGATTTTATCCTTTTTGATTTAAATTGCCATTGCATGTTATCCAATAAATTAATTTTGAATTAAATATTATTGGATAAGGATGATCGATTGCCATGACCAATTTTGTAGGTGTATGTTAAGAAATTTGCATTTGTTTTTATTGTTGTTGGATTTATTAATGGGCCTGGTTTATGGCCCAATATGAATTGTCATATGTAATAAAAGTGGGCCTGGTTTATGGCCCGTTCCCACCCCTTAAAATGTATCCCCTACTTGTCATAGTTATTTATTGTAAATACATTAGACTTAGTGGGAGATGAAGATTTGAAGACAAAGGTGGGCCCAGCAGACAATAAAGACTGAAGAAATGTAAATTGGAAGCTCAATGTAATAGGATTGCATTGCATACTTTCATATTACCTAGGATTGGACTTAGACTCGTGATTGACAACCAGGGGTCGATTAGAAATGGAATCGATCATCCTATATGATATATGATATTATCGTTGTATGCATGTTTTAGACTAAATTGTATGAATCCCGCAAGCATACAAATTTTAAATGATGAGACAAATTTTCAAAAATTAAAATCCCTCATTTTAAATATGATTTAAAATTGATATCAAGATAAATAAAGGAAATTTAAATATTGTTTAAATGTTCCTACCTTCCATCAACGATCAATGTATGAGATGCTACCCGCGGATACGGTCCGACTCATATTATTGGGGGGGCCCGTTCGTCGGAAAGCTGTACATTGGATCGACACATGTTGTAAGTTGGGTGAAACTCCCATGAGATCGGCTCATATTATTGGGGGATCCACATGGCGACCGTCCATCACAACTTAATATTGATGGGTCATCTTGACATGTCACAATAAACGGCGTCATATTATTGGGCCCTTATTGGACATGAGGTAAAAACGTGGAGGTTGTTTTGGAAGCAATTGGGCTCTACCTTTTGAAAATTATGGTTGGCTGATATTATTCGGGACCATAGTTTGTCAATTGGACTCGATGTTCCCACTAAGGAAAACAGTTTCCCGTTTTCACTAGAGGGTAGTGAAATCGTTAAAATAGTGGGAGTGAGATTCATAAAATAAATTTCGCCTATTTTATATCTTAGTAAATTAATTAAACAATCACTGATTATTGTCTGTTTCTTTTCAGTATTTCATTAAGATGAATTCGCGCAATCCACTATTCTCTATTCTCGAACAAAATAAACTGACTGGCGCAAACTATACGGAATGGTTCCGTAAGTTGAAGATTGTCTTGACCTCGGAGAAGATGCTCTACGTGTTAGAAAAATCTCCTCCGAAGGAAGCACCAGCTGATATAAGTCCGGAAGAGTTGGCCAAACTTGATATATGGTGGGACCATGATATCAAGGCCAAATGCTATATGCAAGCTTCGATGTCTGATGAACTCCAGAGGCGATTTGAGGATACCGTGAATGCTGCTGACATTCACGTACAACTCAAGGAACTTTTTGGGGCTCAATCGAGAGCTGAAAGGTTCGCTACTATAAAAGAGTTAATGACGTGTCGCATGCGTGAAGGGACTTCGGTCCGAGATCATGGGGTACGAGTGATTTGGCTCATACAGAAGTTGGTAACGCTTGATTTGGTGTTGGAGCATGAACTCAATGTGGACTTATTACTTCTCTCTCTTCCTTCTTCGTTTGACGGTTTTGTGGTGAATTTCAATATGAACAAGATAGAGGCCTCCCTTGAAGAGATGGTCAATATGCTTGTAACATATGAAGCCACTTTAAAGAAGGATAAACCAGTTCTCTTGGTGGGCTCCTCTTCTTCAGCTAAGAAGGGGCCAAGTACAAAGGCTAAGAAACGTTCTAACCCATCCAAGAAAACCGGACCCGAGAAGAAGAACAAGACAAAAGCTTCAAACATGGAAAAGTCCAAGGACGTTTGCCATCACTGCAAGAAACCCGGTCATTGGAAACGTAACTGCAAGGAATATCTAGAGCAGTTGCAAACTGCGAAGGGTATGTTCTATATTGAAATAAATGTTTCACTTAATACTACTTCTTGGATATTGGATACCGGATGTGGATCTCACATTTGCAATGATTTGCAGGTGATGACAAGAAGTCGCAAGCTTAGAATGGGTGAGACCCAGCTGAGGCTCGAAAATGGTTCTAGAGTTGAATCCAAAGTTGTGGGAGACGTTTATTTAATTTTGCAGAACGATTTTAAGTTACTTTTGAGAGATGTTTTATTTGTTTCAGATTTGATTAAAAACATTATTTCTGTTTCTATGCTTGATAGAGATGGTTTTTCTTGCAATTTTGTGAATGGGATTTGCAATATTTACAAGAATGAATGTTTGATTGGAAATTGACAACTTAAAAATGATCTATATAACTTAAAATTAAAAGACGTTCCAATAAATTATGTTGATAAACCGGTAACAACGAACAAAAGGAAAATCGATAGTCAAAACCCGGCAAACCTTTGGCATGCTAGGCTAGGTCATATTTCCTCAAGGAGGATGAACAAGCTAGTGGGAGAGGGCATGTTTGATATATCTGATATTAACTCTCTACCTACTTGTGAATCCTGCCTGAAAGGAAAAATGACTAAATCTCCATTCAAGGGGAAACCTGAGCGTAGTCAAAATCTGTTGGATTTGATCCATACAGATGTTTGTGGTCCATTTAGAATTGGTACTCAATTTGGCCACACCTACTTCATTACCTTTACTGATGATTATTCAAGGTATGGGTATTTATATTTAATGAAATATAAGTCTGAAGCATTTGAAAAGTTCAAAGAATTCAAGGCTGAAGTAGAAAACAAGCTAGGTAAAAGTATTAAAGCACTTCGATCGGATCGAGGTGGAGAATACTTAAGTACCGAGTTTTTGGACTATCTGAAAGAGAATGGGATTCTCTCTCAGTGGACTTCTCCTATGACACCTCAACTGAATGGTGTATCGGAGCGTCGTAATCGAACTTTGTTGGACATGGTTCGATCCATGATGAGCTTCACTGAGCTTCCACCTTCGTTTTGGGGCTACGCGCTTGAAACGGCGGTGTTGTTGTTGAACAACGTTCACACCAAAGCAGTGGATAAAACACCATACGAGTTATGGAATGGCAAAGCTCCTAAGTATTCGTACTTGAGGATTTGGGGATGTCCTGCTTACGTGAAGCAGACAGTGGGAGATAAGTTGGATAGTCGATCCACCTTATGTTATTTTGTAGGGTATCCGAAGAATTCAATCGGATATTATTTCTATCATCCTACTGAAACAAAAGTGTTTGTTTCAAGGAATGACACCTTCTTGGAGAAGGAGTTCTTATTGGATAATAAAGGCGAGATGATGGAACTCGAAGAAATTCGAGAAGAATCCGAAATACAAAATAATGATCCCATACCTCAAGAATCTTCAGAGGACACGCCTATACTTAGAAGATCCGAGAGGACTTCTAGACCTCCTATTCGATATGGTCTTCTTCTTGAAGGGGATCAAGATGAACCCGACGTTGGATGTGATCCAAGAAACTTCAAGGAAGCAATTTCTGATGCGGATTCAAATTTATGGCTTGAAGCTATGCAGTCGGAAATAGATTCGATGCATACAAACCAAGTTTGGTCTTTAGTAGATCCTCCCGATGGAATTGTTCCAATAGGGTGTAAATAGATCTACAAGAGAAAGCTTGGGCCTGATGGTAAGGTATTGACCTACAAGGCACGATTGGTGGCGAAAGGTTATACTCAAAGACAAGGAGTTGACTATGATGAAACCTTTTCACCAGTTGCAATGTTCAAGTCCATAAGAATCCTTATTGCCATAGCTGCTTGGTATGACTATGAGATATGGCAAATGGATGTGAAGACTGTATTTCTTAATGGAAACATTAAGGAAGAAATCTATATGATGCAGCCTGAGGGATACACATCCATGGGAAGCGAGCATAAGGTATGCAAGCTTCAGAGATCAATCTATGGTCTCAAACAAGCATCAAGAAGTTGGAACCAAAAATTTGATGAAACAATAAAGGATTTTGGTTTCATCAAGAACCCGGAGGAACCATGCGTGTACAAGAAAGTAGTTAAGGATGCTGTGACATTCTTAGTACTTTATGTTGATGACATCTTACTCATTGGGAATGATGTAGGGATGTTGCAGTCAACAAAGATATGGTTATCAGGTAGATTCTCGATGAAGGATTTGGGTGAGGCATCCTATATTCTAGGGATACAGATCTATAGAGATAGATCTAAGATAATGATAGGACTCACTCAAGCAACCTACATCGAAACCATATTGAAAAGGTTTTCAATGGATAGGTCCAAGAGAGGACATCTACCTATGTGTCATGGAGTTTCTCTATCCAAGTCCATGTGTCCCAAGACTGATGAAGAGATAGAGAAAATGACACATATACCATATGCGTCAGCCATAGGTAGTATCATGTATGGGATGATATCTACCAGACCGGATGTAGCATTTGCTCAGAGTGTCACGAGCAGATATCAAGCCAATCCCGGTCAAATGCATTGGAAAGCCGTGAAGGACATTCTTAAGTACTTACGAAGGACTAAGAATATGTTCATGGTATATGGAGGAAGAGAACTGAAATTGGAAGGCTATACTGACTCTAGCTTCCAAAGTGACGTGGATGACTCGAAGTCAACTTCTGGATTTGTATTCATGCTCAATGGCGGTGCTGTCTCTTGGAAGAGTTCCAAGCAGGACACCACAGCGGATTCCACCACTGAGGCAGAATACATTGCGGCATCAGCTGCTGCTAAAGAGGCCGTTTGGATGAGGAATTTTGTCCAAGAGTTGGGCGTCATTCCTGAAGTTGTTGGTCCAGTCCCGGTGTACTGTGACAACACGGGTGCCGTTGCTCAGGCAAAGGAACCAAGGTCTCATCAAAGATCCAAACATGTACTGAAAGAATACCATATCATCCGGGAGATCGTGGAAAGAGGAGACATCACTGTCGAGAGAGTGGCCTCTGCAGACAATATCGCTGATCCACTTACTAAACCCTTGCCAGGACCATTATTTGACAAACATCGCGAAGCAATGGGACTGCGTAGTATGACTAGTTGGCTTTAGGGAAAGTGGGAGATTGAAAGAGTGGGTGCCCGGTGAGCCAACTTGTGGCTAAGGGCTTTTATGACTCTATGTATAAACAATCTTTTGTTTAATATAATTTACACTTTTATAATGGCGTTTACATTATCTTTTATCATATTATTATGTTGTGACATACTATAAGATGTTTAGATGAAGACCTTGAATATACTATAGTGTATGTAAGATGTGGTGGCACATGGGGATGGCTATCATGAAACACATCTTATAGTCACTGTATATTCTAAACAGCTCCTAGTCGATTGAGCCGTCCGTTAATAAGGATAAGGATCACTCGAGATTGAGACTAGCATTTGCGATGCCGAGTACCACGTTTCATTGGTATGGAACATAGAGATGTTCAAAGCATGCAAATGGATATTCATACGATGAATGATCGAACTACCCTATCCGGACTTTCCAAGTGGTTATCACTTATCGAGTGGATAAAGTCCGCGGTTTTGGTTGTACACCATTAGTCCTTACTACTTGAAACATCATTAAGACTCTATATGCTAGTACTGTACTTTGACTCGTTTACCGACTCTATTGGGGTCATCAGGTGTCGGGATTGGGTACAGTTACGACACATATAGGAGTCGATGCTTTGTTGTCAAGGATTTACCACATACTTGCTAGTGTGGATATCCTATGCAATCTGAGGAGATATTAGTGTGACGAATCTCTGGCCAGAGTACATGATGTGTTTTAAGAAATGGTTTCTTAGTAGCACATGCGATGTCACTATTTGATCTTCAAGATGCATTGCATAGTTATCGAATCTCGAACGACTCTCGATTTACCAATGGTTGTTGATTCGATCGGGATATATGGATGAAGGGACCGTACTGTACGCTAACCAAAATCTATTGGTTCTTGCAGGCACTATCAGTGATACCTAGGGAATCATGGGGCGATGTTGCTAGGCGCTCTTACCATGATTCGATGGGCAAGTAGGAAATTGTTGTTTCGAGTCACAAGGAGTTGTGAGCCCACGGCTAGCTGTATCCCTGAACCATTGAGGGTCACACAAGTAATGGATTTTTAATCCCCGTTGAGATAGTTAAATTTAAAGAGTTAAATTTAATGAACAAAGAAGTAGGACTTCTTATATCAGAGTAGAAGAGTAAGATTTCCTAAAATGACATAGGGATGGGCATTTTTGGAAATCAATGAATTCGGATTCAGAAAATTTATCTTGACTTTAAAAGTTGCAGAAATGGTTTCTATGCACATTGGTGAAATTGGTTTAACAATCTGAGTCACGATGAATTTTCTATTAATTTCTGAACATGCGAGCTTTGCTTGTCAGGCTTGAACTTATGACTAATGGGCCCTAAGCTGTTAGCAGCCCACATTATAAATAAGTTATTGCAGTACAGAAATTGATCACAACAGAGGCATAATTTTCGAAATTGACTAGGGTTTTTCTTCCTAGTGGCCGCCGCCCCCTCTCCCTTCTCTGCTCGAAAAATTCCAGCCTGTGAATTTTGAATTTGCAGTCTGGTTTAACGGATCAAATTCGTTAATTCTCTTCGTAGAAACTTCTGATAGATTTTCTAGTGCAATCTATCAGAGGGATTAAACTTCTGTTCGTGGACCTGATTGAAGAATTGTTCGTCCATCAGTTCCTGGGATATACAACAAGAGCAGAGTAATCTGTTGGTGTCCATAATCTCGTTTCGAGATTTCAAGGTAAAAATTTAATTGTTATTTAATTTTTACACGCACAATTTAATCGTAAAGTTTTGATACCCATGATATGGAATCGTTCCATATAAATTTTTTAAACTTCCGCTGCACCGGGTATCAATTCTGATTGATCTGATCACCGTTTTCCAACAATATAACCAAATACTCAGAACATCGATCAATCAATGCCACAGTCGATTAAATAGATCTAAGGTCTCTATCATGACAATAGATTTCAATTATTCCTGTAATTTCATCATATCATTAACTTCTAAATAGCTATCTATTCATATCTGTATCACATCTCATACAACGTATTCTGAAAAAAAAAATCTGATTATTCTGTTCAGACTATCCATTCATCAGAGAATAATATGTTGTATTCACAGATTCCAAAGTACTCAGAGCTTTTGATAATCTATATCATATCCGATATAGTTTCTTCTTGAAATTCGATTCTTCTGCTCTGACTATCCTTCAAGGATAATATGTTGTACTTTTACATCAAAGAGTACTCAGAGTTTCAGATAATCTGAATCATAATTCAATAGTAACCTACTGTCTCAATATGAAACAATAATCCTTGGCTTACTATGCAATCTCACAACAATTCTGGTCACAAATCAGTGATTTTATCATGATTATAGATCATCTTATTCAGTAATTTCAATCAATCTGATCATAAGTCATATCATATTCTTCAGTAATTCAAATTAATTCAATCATCACTACCACAGTTTACATCATGCATACTGCTTCATATTGGTAGTTTAGTAACGTAATCTATCAAATCATGACTTCACTTCAATTTCGGAGTCTCTAAACTGTCACTGAACCCATCTGGGCAATGCTTTTCAACTTCAATTGAAATTCTCTCTATACGTTTAGCTTCTAAAACGTACAAATTCTATTACATATGTTTGCTTTATCCGAGGATAGAAAAATTATTGGATGAATATTGAATTCATGGTTGTGAATTTCTTTCAGAATCTGATATCTCTTTTCGGAAATATCAAGCACAATCATATAATCAATCACAATATAACTCATCCATTCTAATCTGCGATATCTCAATCTGACATTCTTTACGGAATTCTAATCACTTTGATTTACTTTCTGTGTTTCTTTCATCTTTTGAACAATTCTAGTTCATTTCTAATCGAAAATCATTTTGATTGTTTATATATTTGTCTGAATATATTCAAACCAAAATACACAGAAATCTGAATTCAATCGATCAAATGCCTATTTCAGTTCTCATTTTTATTTCCAAATTACTGCCAAATCATACATTCACTCCAAAAACTGGATAGTAATCAAATCTTTCTATCAGTTACGAACCAAAAATCTTAAAATATGCTGAAGTTTTCATCAAAGGATCAATAATTCTCAAAATCAAAAGAAATAAATCAAGATTGAGAAAATTTCTGAATCAAGGTCATCCAAAAACTCAAGTATTTTGGATAGCAAGCTCTGCTAAGTGAAAACAACTAACTTGCATCTCATAACTCAGAATGAGTAAATCAACTCAGGCTCTATGAACAAAACAAGGAGAGCCACTCAAATCAAATATTTCAAGAATCATATGTCCAATTGATGTAATCGATTCAGCATAATCAAAGAAAAGACTCAACTGTAACTGATTTTCATATCGTCATCTATTCTATAAACCACAAAAGTAGTATTCAATTCATAAATTCATAAATTCGCTATTGAATTCCAGTTCACAACTTAAACTAAAGTTGAACTCTTACTGGAACATATCTGTAATCTCTATTCATTGATATATCTACCAATGCTTGTTTAGATCTTGAACATATCTAGTGCATAGAATATACTTATTTCGAAATATATTTGTAATCAACACAATATACACTGATCCGAAATCAAAGAATCTTAATTCTAGATTCCATACTATATCATCATATTCATATGCACATTATGTTCTTGTTGATCTAATTCAATCGTTTCTTATCATCAATCTTCTGCTATTCATCAATTCTATTTCGGCCCTCCTTTGATCAGACTATGCATACATTCTCAATAACTCGTGTTCTGATCAAGAACTAGTTCTACTTTAGTGTCACGTAATACATGCTTCCACTCAACTCAGATATTCAGGTAAACATGTACTTGGTAAAGCATAAAGCATGCTGATTATTTAAATCACAGAATCAAGTGATTCAAGAATCTGAAAACATCACTAATCAGCACTTGGTTATAGCATCATCATCTATCATGCAACGTAACCAAATATCTCACGTATGAAAAAAATCATGTTCAGTTTCATTTCTTCGAATCAGTAGTTCCATTCTTCAGTTCAATTCACAAATTCTCTTTTCTGATACGGAGGTAAACATATAATAAGCTTTCAACTATCATATATCTGTTGTACCAATAACATAAACAGGTTAAAACAAAATAAATTTGTTACCTGTAATTTTTATTTTCAGATGCACTTTCATTCTACTCCTCTGTACACTTCAGGATCTGTTCTTCATTCTACTTTCCTCTAAATCTGATTCCAGATTTTTTTACACCGATTTTTAGGACGTCTCCTCCCACAATGAGTGTAATAATTATTAGCATACTCTGCATTCAGACTCAAACTAATCTATCTTAGTCCGCTAGAGCTAAAGAAACTACTTTCATATCGTCTTCGTCATATCCGTTCTGGAAGGACAATTGTAGTTGGTTGTGATTATCTCACACACTGTGGCATATCTACAATTTCATTCCATCTGCATCATCATTCAGCTTCAATTCTCTTAGCTTCAGCTCTTCTAGCTCTATTTATTTCTTTCATAAAATGTTTCAGTCGTCAACATTTACTCAGACATAGTCTCTGAATTGAATAACCAATTCAATATTGAACTTCTTAATCATCTACAATTCAAAGAATCGTAGTAGGCTTTGCAAATCTAGCAATGCATTCTTCAGTAGTCAAATTTCTCTGCTTCTGATTGATATATATTCTATTTTCTGGCTATTTTTCTTTCTTGGCATAACCTGCCTTCTCAGCTTTTCTAACTGCTGTGGCAAAGAACCGTTAATCAAACTCTGTTCTAAGAACTTATCAACAAAACAATATACCTATTTTCTTTCAGCATTTCTTCGTCACAATCTATCAGCTGGTTGCTAGGTCTCGGAGTTTGTATACAATCAATCTGATACGACATTCATCTGTATCTTTCAAGTAATTGAACAACTGATCAGGTTCTTCAAGCCAACTTCTACCTGCAATATCATCTATTCATTCGCTGATATACTATTTTGTTCAATCAGAGATACTTCTTTTAGCTGAGCAATACAATTCTGTTCAGTCTGGGGTGCTTACGTCACCCAAGGAAATCTTAAAACAACATGTATAAGAAACTCAAAAATTTATAAATCAGAAAGACATGCATTTTGGTTTCAAGAGTAGATCATGCTCACATGCAATTTATTAAATCATCAAATCAAGTAATGCATAATCATGCAATACTATAAATGCATGCAACCTAGTATACCCCGCTCAGCTTCTATCTCAGTCCAAGAAAATTAAGCTCTGATACCACCTGTTGTGGGGACCTCGAGTTGCTAATCTCATCTTAGGGCAATTAATGATTAATAAAAACAATTAATCAAACAAAAAGACAATAATAAACCAAGAGCTAAATTTTTTTTTAAAAAAAATCATCACCTCACTCGATCGGATGAACTCGTCCGATCGATCGAGCTCAAATCCTCAGCTCTCGGGTTCCAATATTTCAAGGCCGTGCTCGATCCCACGTACTCATGCGATCGAGCGCGCTCCAAGTTTTACTTCTCTGTTTCTGAAATTTACAGGCCGCGCTTGATCGCACGTACTCACTTGATCGAGCGGGCACTATGTCCAGAAAAGTTGCAGCATCTGCTTGCTGTCAAGACTTGAAACAATATCAGGAATTTTCAATAAAAATCAAGTCTAGACATGTTATAAAATTTGGGAACATGCATACATTCATATACTAAATCCCTAGCATCAAATGATGCGTTTATTACATCAAACAAATAACATACTAGACATTAATCAAGCAAGCTACAAAAGGAATCAAATGTGAGCTTCAAGTCTATAAGTTTTTATCAAGTTTGATGTTATCTAACTACCATCCTTCAGCTTAAAACCCGAGTCCACACTTGCTAAGTCTCGCTCCCGAGCTATCAACGTCATCTCAGACTAGCTCCTGCCCCATCTGTTGCAATGCACACATAAAAAAAACAAAGAAACAGCCGGATAAACTCCGGTGAGAAAAAAATCCCAGTATAATCGACATATAAATGCGTTAAATAAATCATATCAACTCTAATCGTAAACGACTCGACAATAGAGTAAATAACGCATATCTCGATTAAGAATTGATTCATATATCATATGTGCCATCAAGATTCGTATCCGATCTTGACATGGATATCCATCTATAAAAATTATTTCGGATTCGAAAATAAGGTCACCCTCCGACCTCGGCATAGAATCAATTCAATATCATCTCATATCATAATCATAATGACTCAAATCAAAGATCCACTACCTGGGATGGATCGACAACATCATAATCAAATCAAAACAATAAACAAGTATGTGATTTTTGCGGGATAACTCAAGAAGCTTCATTCTCGAGTTTCAAATCTCTGACTCGCGATGTCGTTTTATACCTTCGTATTTCCTCTGTTTTGAACGCTTCAAATCTCACTTCGTCTTCTTCGGTTCGACTTTGACGTCTTGTGTCATTAGCCTTCAAAAGTAGTCTGATACTGAGAAATAAAATTACTATCTCGTCAATAACATCTAGACAAATATCTCATCTCAGTTATAGGCTATCAAAATAACTTCAAATCATTAATCGACGGCGTCGATTAAAAACCGATAACCGACGAACTATCGAATACATTTCCGACTTCGAATACAATTCATATGCAAAGTAACCAGCAAAACATCATCATAATTAGCATACCAGCAGCTAAAATCCTCGAATACCAGTTGGAAACCATAACAAGTTCATTCAAGAATCAATCTTCGATTTGGTTTCGCATATATAATCGATAGAAGTTCAAGAACATGGTCGAAACATAAAATTCTGATCTCTGCCCATATACTGATTTTGAAAGCTATGAGAAACATCAAGAGTTTACATCAAATCGAATTCCTTGTTGCAAGGATTCCAGAACACTTTTTGGAATTGAAATCGGACGATCGGATCAAAAGTTACGGGGTTTCGAAAATCAAGAATCAAAAGAAATAAAAAAAGTTCGGCTCCTCTGTTCAGAATTTCTGAATTCCATGAAGTGAATACACGTATCCATCTGATTTATCTATTTAAATCAGATATGTATTGACATATTTTTCAATTTAGTCCCTCAAGTCTTCATTAATTGCAATTCAGTCCTCGACCCTCTTTTTAATTCAATTTCAATCATAAATAATTTAAGAGTATTAGAATTTAAATCAAAACTCTAAATATTCCCAAATTAAATGTACTCGGATTAAAATGAAATAAATTTGGATTAAATAAATAATCCCGGCCTTTTGCGCTTTAGCCCTTGCAACTTTGATATTTTCAAATCAGTCCCTGATCGGGTTTCACTTCCGAATTAAATCTTAATAATTCTCAAAACTTTGAATTTAATCTTAAATTCCATAAATATTCAAATCGAATATTTAATCTTTTAATTTAAGAATTCTCGGAATTTAATTCTCAAAATCCGTCAATTCTCAAATTAAATATTTTCGGCTCGAAAATTAAATCTATAATTCCCATAACTTCTCAAATCAATATTTGCCCAAAATATGGAATTTAATTCTCAAATCCCGTAATTAATAATTTAATATTTTCGGGCCTTACATGGAGCTAATTGCTTGCAAGGTAAAAGCAGTCATTGTTAGCGGGATAGCATACTCGGGACAGTTGGTTCTCGAGTTTCCCTTAAAATCACATAATTGCATCAATACATGTTCTAGCATGTGGAACTTGTATTTTGTTGTTGATTGAGTTTTTGTTATATGACTTAATGCTTTATGTTTTCTTATGCATTCATATTGAGTCAAACCTTTGATTTCAGCGGGCAGAACAACCCTTTTTATTTAGACGTTTTGGGGGCTATACTGTGAGTGGCCTGGTTGTAGAGGTTCACCTAGTGTCAGCATACTCCTTATAGTCGCAACAAAGTCTAGGGGAGTGGGATACGCGACACCACCTCGATTGGGTGAGTCGGTGAGTCGTTACGTGATCTCATCCTCGGGATCCCAAAAGCAGAGCAGCAACCCCTTGTTTATCAGAGTTGATTTCCCTATTTTAAAGACATGAATATCTTTCACTTGTAATTGATTATGTTGTGTTGAAAGAATTTTGTTGTTATATTACATGTATTGCTTGTTATGTTGCTTTTACTGGGAATATCATTCTTACCGGAGTTATTCGGCTGTTGATTTGTTTTGTATGTGTACTTGGCAATAGGAGGGGCAGGATCAAGCCAGCGAAAACTTGGTTAACAACAAGAGGGAGAGCTAATAGTGGGACTCAGTTTAGAAGTCGTGTCAGCATGTCTATCTAGTTTATGTTGGAACATGTTTAGATCTTGAACTTCGTTGTTTATGCTGTATTGAATATGCGACCCTTGTGGTTAAAGGTTGTCGTTGCATGTATTATATATCTTGTTATGTTTAGAATGGATTTTGGTTGAGTTGGCTAGTTGATTCTGTTTTTGTTGTTCTGGTGTAGGGTGCGACTGGCCTACAGTTTTTAGCAGACCGAGCGCACCCCCTTCCGAGCCAAGCAGTAGGTTTTCTGTTTTGGCCGCGCTCGATCTGCTATTTTTAGCAGACCCAATGCAACCCCTGTTGAGCAGAACAGTAGGGCTGGGAGTTTGGAGGCACCCGGTCTGCAGTTTTTAGCAGACCGAGCGCACCCCCTTTTAAAACAAAAAATATTTCAGTATTACTTTTAGTCTTGGATCTTGTATGCTTAATTGTTGTATTATCCGAGATTAGTTGTTTAGAACCGAGGTCTCACAGTAAGTGGTATCAGAGCGATGAGATTGTTGGTTGAATTAGAGTGAGCGGGGTAGTTCGAGTCCCCATCTATTGGCTCCTCGCATGTGTTTGAGTTATTTTATTGTTTATTTAATTCTACGCGAGCCTGCTTTATTAATTGGGAATTAATTGAATTACATGATTTTGTGATTTAATTTATAAAGCATGAACTACTTGAGATATAACTATTTCTGTTATCTATTGGTATCCGATTTTCTGAGCGGTTGTAAAGGGCACCGAATTTTAGCGATTGAGATATCTTGTGTACTAACCTTTGATTATCAGATGGGTCCTCGTCGAGTTATTAACAGAAACCCACCGCCTGTTACTCCTCCGAATGAGCAAGCTAGTACTGAAGTCGATCAATTGGATGCCACAGCGACGCCTATGTAAACCTTGCTGAAGAGGTTTCAGTCGTTTAATCCGCCCTTGTTGTTGGGTACAGAAAATCCAGTTGATTGTGAAAGCTGGTTGGACAACATTGATCAGTTGTTTGATTCCCTTGATTACTCTGACGACCGCCGATCTAGGTTAGTCATTCATCAGCTTCGTGGTGTTGCTAAGAACTGGTGGATCATGACGAAGAGATCCATGGAGAATCGAGGTACAGTTGTTAATTGGACTCTTTTCAAATCTGAATTTTATAAGCGGTTTTTCCCTATTTCGTACCGAAAGGACAAGGGAGCAGAGTTTGCCAATCTGAGGCAAGGGAATCTGAACATTGAGGAGTATGTAGACAAGTTTGATAGTCTGTTGCATTTTTCACCGCACATTGCCAACAGTGAAGAAGCCAAAGCCGATCAGTTCATCAACGGCTTGAATCCCGACATCTTCACGTTGGTAAACACTGCTATGCCTGATAACTTTGAGGATGCCATGAATCACGAAAAGGGAGCTGAAGCGGGTTTGTGGAGACAGAGAGGAAATCAGATGGTACCTCAGCAGCAGAGACAGTCTCAGAACCAACCGTCTCAGTATCAGAATCAGCCACCTCAGTATCAAAACCAACAGCAGAGGTATGAAGGAGGAAGCAGTGGGGGAAACAGAAAGGATCAGTACAAAGCAAGAGGGAAACAATTCAAGAGGCAGGGGAACAGTTCTTCTAGTTCCAGTGGTTCCAAGCAATTCGGTTCAGGAGAGAGTTCTGGATCTTCATCCATGTTCTGCAACAAGTGTGGGGGTAGACACTCATCGGATCAATGTGTAGGAGTATTTGGGAACTGCAATACCTGTCAGCAACCGGGACACTTTTCTAAGGTGTGCCCTCAGCATAGTAGAGATCGAGCTCAGAGTGGGAGTTCATATAGACCTACAGCACAGCCTAAGAGACAGTCTTCTGCAGTTCACTCCTTCCAGCCTCAGCAGCAGAACAGACAGGGAGGTAACCCTAGTGCGAACCAGCCTCCGAGACAGCAGTCACGAGTCTTTGCCTTGACAGAGGATCAGGCTCAGGCAGCACCGGACGATGTTATAGCAGGTAAATGTTCAATTTTTGGTTATTTTGCTCATATATTGATAGATACATGTGCTTATCATTCCTTTATCTATGAGAAATTTGTGTTATTGCATGCTTTGCCTACTGAGTTGTTGCCTACTGTAGTAGCTGTTACTTCACCTTTGGGTGGAGGTATTGTTTCTGTCAGATTAGTCAGGAACTGTGAACTTTGTTTTGAGGGAAATTTTCTAGAGTTCGACTGTATTGTACTTGGGCTGTCATATTTTTACTGTATTGTTGGTATAGATGCTTTAAACAAGTACAGGGCAACCGTCGATTGTTTTCTGAAGGTCTTCAGGTTTAGACCTGAAATGGCAGACGAGTGGAAATTCTTTGGTAAGGGTTCTCGATCTAGAATTCCTTTGATTTAAGTGTTATCTATGACTTGTTTTTACAGAGAGGTCCAGAGGGATTTTTGGTTTATGCAGTTGATGTACTGAAATCTAGCCCTGAATTGGTTGATATACCAGTGGTTAGAGATTTTGCTGATGTGTTTCCGGAAGAAGTTCGTGGATTGCCGCCTATTCGAGAGATCGAATTCAGCATTGATTTGGTGTCAGGTACTCAACTTATTTCCAAAGCTCCGTATCGTATGGCACCGATTGAACTGAGAGAGTTGAAGGAGCAGCTTGAGGATTTGATTTCCAAGAGATACATCAGACCTAGTGTATCGCCTTGGGGTGCTCCTATTTTTTTCGTTCGGAAAAAGGATGGTTCTATGCGGCTCTGTATTGATTATCGTCAACTGAATCAGGCTACAGTCAAGAACAAATATCCTTTATCCCGAATAGATGACCTTTTTGATCAGCTGCAGGGTTCTTCTGTCTATTCGAAGATTGATCTGAGGTCAGGTTATCATCAGCTGAGAGTGCGAGAGGAAGATGTTCCTAATACCGCATTCCGAACGAGGTATGGTCATTTCGAGTTTATAGTCATGCTGTTCCGTTTGACTAACACTCCAGCAGTTTTTATGGGTTTGATGAACCGTATCTTCCTGCGTTATTTAGATGAGTTTGTCATTATCTTCATCGATGATATTCTTATCTACTCAAAGAACCGTACTGACCATGCAGAACATTTGAGGACCGTCTTGCAGATTTTGCGAGTTGAGCAGTTGTTTTCCAAGCTATCTAAGTGTGAATTCTGGTTAGATCGAGTTGTCTTTCTCGTTCATATTATTTCTGGAGATGGGATTTTTGTCGATCCCAGCAAGATTGAAGCGGTTATGAATTGGCCTAGACCGACATCAGTGCCTGAGATCCGAAGCTTTATGGGTTTAGCTGGTTATTATCTTCGATTCATCGAGGGCTTATCTTCTATTGCCAAGCCGATTACCCAGCTGACTTAGAAGGAAGAGCCTTTTGTCTTGACTGCAGATTGTGAGGCTAGCTTTGTTGATCTGAAGAGGAGACTGACCAGTGCTCCGATTCTTTCTATTCCGAAAGGTACTGGAGGTTTCACAGTCTATTGTGATGCTTCTAACCGAGTCTTGGGTTGTGTTCTTATGCAGCATAAGCACGTGATAGCATATGCATTGAGGCAGCTAAAGCCGCACGAGACTCGTTATCCGGTTCATGATCTTGAACTAGCTGCGATCATATTTGCTTTGAAGATCTGGCGTCACTATCTATATGGTGAGTTTTTTGAGATCTTTTCTGATCATAAGAGTCTTAAATACGTGTTTTCACAGGCAGAGCTGAATATGAGACAGAGAAGATGGTTAGATCTTTTGAAGGATTTTGACTGTGAAATCAAGTATTATCCGGGAAAGTCGAATGTAGTTGCAGATGCCTTGAGCCGAAAACTTTGTTCTTTATCTCTTTCTACTATCAATGTTTCTCAGTTGATCGATGATTGTTGCACTTCTGGTTTAGAGTTTGAAACAAATAGAGAGACTATAAGAGTATTTGCTATTCAAGCCGAGCCAGAGTTATTTGTTTCGATCAAAGAAGCACAGAAGCCTGATCCGAACATTTAGGTTTTAGTAGAGAAAGTCAGATCTGGTCATCAGTCTGAATTCCAGGTTAGAGATGATGTTTTGTTTGTGAATAACCGTATTGTTGTGCCTGATATTTTTGAGTTGAGACAGCGTATTCTCCAAGAGGCTCATTGCAGTCAGTTCAGTGTTTATCCTGGAGGTCGTAAGATGTACAACGATCTGAAAAACCAGTTCTTTTGGAAGAGAATAAAGAGTGATGTTGCGAGGTTTGTATCTCGATGTTTGAACTGTCAGCAAGTGAAAGCAGAAAGGAAGCGACCGGGTGGTCTGTTGCATAGTCTATCTGTTCCTGAATGGAAATGGGATCACATTTCTATGGATTTCGTCACGAAGCTACCGCGATCTGTTCGAGGATGCGATGCTATTTGGGTAGTGATCGACCGATTGACGAAGTCTGCTTGTTTTATTCCGTACAGGATGACGTATCGTCACGATCAGATGGCTGAGTTTTATGTTAGAAATGTTGTGAGACTGCATGGTGTGCCAAAGTCTATCATTTCAGACCGAGACCCTAGATTCACTTCGCACTTTTGGCACAGTCTTCAGGAGGCACTTGGTACTTGATTGCATCTTAGTACAGCTTATCATCCTCAGACCGATGGACAGTCAGAGCAGACTATCCAGACATTAGAGGATATTCTTTGAGCAGTAGTGCTAGACTTTGGCACTAGTTGGCATTGTATCGGTATGGCGCCTTTTGAGGCATTGTACGGCAAGAAGTGCCGATCTCCATTGTTTTGGGATGATTTGTCCGAGTCACCTGATTTGGGATCGGATTTGCTTCGATATATGGCAGAGCAAGTTAAGATCATTCAGTGAGAATGAAGTCAGCTCAGGATAGACATGCAAAGTATTCGAATGTCAGACATAGACCTCTGAGTTTTGAGCAGGGAGACCAAGTATTCCTTAAGATTTCTCCTTTCAGAGGCATTCTCAGATTTGGAAAGAGAGGTAAGTTATCTCGTAGATTCATCGGGTCGTACAAGATTCTCGAGAAGATAGGCGATCTTGCCTATAGACTTGCTCTTCCTCTATCTTTATGTGGTATTCACGACGTTTTTTCACGTCTCTATGCTGCGGGAGTATCATCCAAATCCTTCTCATATTATTCAGCCTGAGGAAGCCGAGTTAGACAAGACTCTGAGCTATTTTGAACGACCAATTCAGATCCTTTATCGGAAGGAGAAACAGCTCAAAACCAAGTTGATTCCGTTGGTGAAAGTGCAGTGGAGCCATCACGGCATCGAGGAAGCAACTTGGGAGATAGAATCTGACATGAGACAGCGATTTCCGGAGTTATTCGGATGACGTGAGTTCTTATTACTGTCTTTTGTTCTTTATTCTATCTTATGAGTTGTGATTCTTATTGATTTCGAGGATAAAATCTCTTCTTAGAGGGGGAGAATTGTAATTTCCTGATTTTATCTTAAATGAGCTTATTTGAGTTAATCGGAGATTACAGATTTCAAGAGCCGACTTGATTTTGATCAGGGTCTATTTTACAAATTTTGGAAATTTCAGGGACTAAAACACAAATATTGGATTTTATATATTATCTACACTTGTTTGACTTTTCAAAGCACCTCATCACCTCCCTTGGCCGTTCCTCCTCCATTTTTAACGCCTCCTACCCTTTTCAAGCTTTTAGATTTCTCCCCAAGCTCAATCCGTCCGTTGAAATTTATTTCTAAAGGCAGATTAGCGATCACTACAGCGAGAGATTCGTTATACCGTAAGTTTTTCTCCGATCAGATACATTCTATTTCTTGGATGTTGTTAGATTCGATTGAGTTTTGAGTATGTTGTTCTTGGCAGAGTTCTGATCGTTTATTTTCTGTCGGTTTAGAAATAGAGCAACGTTCGGATTTGTTATGATTTTTTAAAGCCTATTTTCGAAAATGAGGATTTGAGATGTGTTGGAATTGCTTTGTTATTGTTGTCTTAGCATTTTTATGAGTTAGTATCATTGTTGTGCTGCTGTCTGCGTTTCCGGTTTGATCAGTTTATAGCCGTTATTCCGCCGGTTTGAGTTTTAGAGATTTTGAACCGTTTTTGAGTTGTAGAACTTTGGCATTGAGTTTTGATCGTAGTTGTTGATCTTCTTGCCTCCGTACAGATTCGTTGGGAGTTTGTCGAGCCTTGTTAACAACATTTGATCATCGAAGAGTTGGACAAAGAACGGTAAAGAGATTACCTTGAACAGTTGTTGTTGTTAGGTTGTATAGTTTATGATATAACATTTTGTTGTAGCTTATCCAGAGTTGGAGCTACTTGCTTGCAAGGTAAAAATAGTCATCGTTAGCGGGATAGCATACTCGGGACAGTTAGTTCTCGAGTTTTCCTTAAAATCACATACTTGCATCAATACATGTTCTAACATGTGGAACTTGTACTTTGTTGTTGATTGAGTTTTTGTTATATGGCTTAATGCTTTATTTTTTCTTATGCATTCATATTGAGCCAAACCTTTGATTTCAGCGGGCAGAACAGCCCTTTTTATTTAGACGTTTTGGGGGCTATACTGTGAGTGGCCTGGGTGTAGAGGTTCACCTAGTGTCAGCATACTCCTTATAGTCGCACCAAAGTCTAGGGGAGTGGGATACGCGACACCACCTCGATTAGGTGAGTCGGTGAGTCGTTACGTGATCTCATCCTTGGGATCCCAAAAACAGAGCAGAAACCCCTTGTTTATCAGAGTTTATTTCCCTATTTTAAAGACATGCATATCATTCGCTTGTAATTGATTATGTTGTCTTGAAAGCATGTTGTTGTTATATTACATGTATTTCTTGTTATGTTGCTTTTACTAGGAATATAATTCTCACCGGAGTTATCCGGTTGTTGCTTTGTTTTTTAAGTGTACTTGGAAACTGAAGGGGAAGGATCAAGTCAGTGAAGACCTGGTTAACAACAAGAGGGAGAGCTAGCAGTGGGACTCGGTTTAGAAGTCGTTTCAGCATGTCTATCTAGTTTATGTTGGAACATGTTTAGATCTCGAACTTCGTTGTTTATGCTGTATTGAATATGCGAGCCTTGTGGTTAAAGGTTGTCGTTGCATGTATTATGTATCTTGTTATGTTTAGAATGGATTTTGGTTGAGTTGGCTAGTTGATTCTTTTTTTGTTGTTCTGGTGCAGGGTGCGATCGGTCTGCAGTTTTTAGCAGACCGAGCGCACCCCCTTCCGAGCCAAGCGGTAGGTTTTCTGTTTTGGCCGCGCTCGATCTGCTGCTTTTAGCAGACCGAGCGCAACCCTTGTTTAGCAGAACATTAGGGCTGGGGGTTTGGAGGCGCCCGGTCTGCAGTTTTTAGCAGACCGAGCACACCCCTTTTTTTAAAAAAAAATTCAGTATTACTTTTAGTCTTGGATCTTGTATGCTTAATTGTTGTATTATCCGAGATTAGTTGTTTAGAACCGAGGTCTCACATAACCTATTCAAATATTGACGGATTAATTTTCATAATTATAATCAAATTTGAATGCATTAAATATTTGTGAAAATTTAGTTTTCACCTAAAACTGCACGATGAAATCGAATACTATTTCTAGTCAATTTTACCTCGTGTTAATTATTAGAGTGATCAAAATCAATTCTTCCTCTGTTGATTTAGAATCAATTAACATGTAAGAAAACAATTGGCCAGATCATTCACAAGACAAATATGAATCTAATAATCAATAATATAAAACAAAATATGAAAAATCCCAAATAAACATCCAATTTTTCTACATAGATTTGTTCGGCCCAGTCACGTGGCCTTGATCGAAAAGAAACGACTAATCAAGGTCTAACATAATTTGCAATAAAAGTTTTCAATCCAAAACATCAACCAAAATTAAAAAATAAAGGAAGAAGAATAGAATGGGATGATGTAGTAGCCGCCGCCTTGTCTCTTAAAAACATCAATCAATAATATCTTCTATTTATGTGGTATGAAACACAAGGAAATTAAATTCCTCACATCACAAGGAATCCTCCGAATTATTGCCCCTTGCCGATTCGCGCTCGAGCGCGAGAAAGGCTCACTCGAGCGTGCGACTTTTTGCAAGTTTTAGGACTTTGATCGCGCGCACGAGTGCGAGAAAAGTCTCGCTCCAGCGCGAGGATTCTTATGCTCCAATTTCTTCGCGACACAACATCATCGCCAATGCATGCACTATAATCTTTTCTTCTTTCTCTTTTCTTTTCTTGAATGCGCAATAGCGCTCTTTTCTTCTCAAAAGCAACAACTTCTGTTCTTCATCATAAATACCGAGTTTTCGTCGTTTTCTGCAAATAAACCAAAGGAATGATGTGAAGCTAAAATGCACGAAAACACAAATAAAATAATATGAACGAATGCAAAAACGACATAAAAATATCACAAAATAATGCATAAAAAATGCACTTATCAACACCCTCATACTTAACTCTTGCTCGCCCTTGAGCAAGTCTAACAATAACATAATTCAAACAAAAAAACGAGTAGAATTGAGTCACAGAAATTCACAGCCTCAGAGAAGTTCAAACACCAAACAAAATCACAACTGCTCTCGATTTTCTATAGTATACCATTGGTTTAGCGTGAACTTGTATGTGTGCCATGTTATTCTAGTTACATGCAACTTAAAAAAAATTCGTTTTACGACTGCTTAGCGACCTATGACATATCAATGCAAATTTTACAATCAAGTGTCCCTTCCTCTCAACAACCTCTAACACAAGAACACCTCCCTTGAGATAAATTACGCACCTCCGAATTTTACATCGGATTTTTCTTAAGCCCCAATAATTACTCGCAAAATTAGCTATAACTAGGATGGGATTTGAATTTAAATCCCCTCGTCTATAGCCCGGATGGAGCCACAATCCCATTGAACCCGCAAACTTAGCCATGGATCGATGATTTGGATTTCAATCCCTTTCCAGGCCCGGATGGATTTGTTATTAATTTTATTTCAAAAATTTAGATTTTTAAGTTTTTAACCCCATTAATGAATCTGCATTATTAGCCAAGAAAAAAGTAATTTGGATTTCAATTACTTGATAATGACCCGGATGGAGTTAAATTTGTTTTTAAAAATTCATATCAATTAAAAATTTTCAAAAATTTTGGTGCGCCCAAGATCATAAGTGTAATGTCAGAAAATCATTGAAACTCAATGGACAAAATCAAGATCACTAAACACCTAATGACGTGCAATGGTCAAACAGACAAACATCATCAATGATATCGCTACACTTCACTGGTCTAACATGAGGCTTAAAATTATTCACTGTTCAACCTACGGTTTCTCATATCCAAGCAAGAGCAAAAATTTTCCCAAAAATCTATTTTTTTTTCAACTTCATCATCATTGGCTACCATTTCTCATCCTACTCATGCACACATTCAAACAACAACAGAAAAAACAAACTATATGCAAACAAACACGAAACATTATGAATGCAACACAAATACAACACAATGAAATAAATTAGTCTACCCCCCATACTTATCCAAAGCATTGCCCTTAATGCTTCAAAAACAATGAACATAATGCAGAACAAATACACAAATACAAAACAAACATAAACTCCCCTGGTTTTGGATTCATCTGCTTCCTATTTGGCAGTATCATTTGGGACGGTAGCAGCAGACTAGGTATATCAGTCAGGCACGACAAACTGGAAGGGAAAGAAGTAAAAATAAAATAAAAATAAAAATAAAACTAGGCAAAAAGAAACTAAAAAGTAAGGTAAAGAACATTGGGTTGCCTTCCAGTCAATACTAAATTTATAGTCTATAGCCCGACTATATTCCTCTCTTTAGTGGCGACATTCAAGGTGGTTCATCCACCCTCTTGGATGTGGTCTGATCAATCTTGCACTTTCTTTTCGCTTTACTTCCATATAAACTGTGCATGGGATTGATGCTGTGGGGCCTCAATTTGCTAATATCAATTTAGGGCAAATAATAGAAGTTAAACAATAACATCCAAGATCATTTGAAACAACCAACATTTTTTTAAAATATACACGGACCCCGTGCCTAGGTCCGGACCCAGGTCCGTGTATTAATCTGTAGGGGAAGATTCAAAGTTAAAATATACACAGACCCCGTGCCCCCATCCATGTCCAGGTCCATGCTCATCATTTCAAATTCTGGATGTTACTGCCTCACATCGAGACCACATGAATGCACGGATGCATATCCGGGGTCCGTGCACAGCCAAAAAAATTTTATTTCAAAATGTGAGAGCACATGGACCATGCACGGAGGCATGCACAGGGTCCGTGACCTGCTAAAAAAATCAGAAATTTGGCAAAGATTGTACAGTTCAGAAAATGCAAGAAAACTCAAACGTTTACCATCTCATAATATGATATAACAATGCTGGAAACTACACAAATCCATTTATCAAGTCTCAAACATATTTACATGCATTTCTTACGTCAAACAGATAGTTCAAAAGGCATTAAAGAAACAAAACTACATAAAGTATCATAAGTGTACATCAACTACCTCAAGCCATAAGTTTTCTAACATGTTTGATGCTATCTAAAATACACAATACAAACCGAATTCCCACATCTACAACTCTCTCATGAGCTACCCACGTTGACTCTGGCCAGGTCCAGCCCCATCTGTTGCCATGCACACATACAAAACAAGACAACAGCCGAAAACATCCGGTGAGAATATAGTTCTCAGTATAATCAACATATACATGCGTTAAATTAACATCATCTTAACTCTAAACATATAGACTTAAGAATATAGTAATATAACGCATATATATAAATATCAAGAATTGATTCGTATAAAATCTCTGCCATCAAGATTTATATCCGATCTTGACATGGATATCCATCTATCGTCGTCACATATGACTAAAAAATAAGGTGGTATCAGACCTTGGCAATAGAATCAATTCATTTATCATATCATATAAAAATCAAAGATCCACTACCTGAGATGGATCAACAACATCAAGTTCTAAAACAAGAACAAACAATAAACAAGTATGTGATTTAACGGGATAACTCTCGAATCATCATTCTCGAGTATCAAATCCCTGACACTCGATGTTATCTTATACCTTCTTATTTCTTGTTCTTGAAATGCTTCAAATCTTAAATATATCATCAAGAACACACATATCAAACTCTATTCCAATTCATTTCAATCTTCAAGTGCAAAACAACTTCAACCTTGATCACTTCTTTGGCCGATTCGAATTCCGGATTCCCGAGCTCGATCAACTTTAATACCAAGCTGAAATGAATGATATTTAATCTATGAACATTAGCGACAACTCATATCTTATCCAGCTCAAGCAATCTAAACTCAAATTTGATCAAACTCTTGAACCAACGGCATAACGGTACAAAATCGGTAACCGAAACTATATTTAAATCAATCCATCAATCTCATACACTTTATATTTAACTCATATCAGCATATCACACACTCAAAACAGAATTTCAAAATTGAAAGTGTTCGAAAATATCTTCTAAAATTTATAACAAATCCAATCGGCGTTCTTTCTTTGATCCGTCTTCGAATATATAATACATGCTGGCTTATAAACATATTGAAGCAATAATAATTGAATTCCATCTTCATGTAAACATTCAAAACATGAGAGAAATTCAGAAAATATATACCAGAACGTAGCTCTCATCGAGGTGATCGCAGATATATATTCAGAACTGAATTCTGACGGACGGATATCGAAAATCAAAGATTTGAAGGAACAAAAATAGCGTGGGGTTCAGCTGCTGTTCTTCTTCTCCTTTCTTAACACGTTGAAGCTGATGATAATAATACAAGGCAAGTGGTAAAATAGATATATTCAAGCCAAATTGCAGTTTAGTCCCTGAACACTTCAATAATTGCAAAACAGTCCTCGACAAATATTTTTAATTCAATTTCAATCCTAAATAATTTAAGAATATTAGAATTTAAATCTAAACTCTAAATATTCTCAAATTAAATATTATCGGATTAAAAATAAATATTTTTGGATTAAATCAAACAATCCCAGACCTTACATTTCTCCCCTTCTAAGATATGATTTCGTCCTCGAAATCACAAGAAATCAATAAACATAAGATAATAAATAACAGAAAACTGAATAAGAACTCACATCAGTGAAATAGATCAGGGAATCTCTGTCTTATGTCATCTTCAGTCTCCCAAGTTGCCTCTTCAACTCCATGTCGACTCCACTGAAATTTGACTAACTGAATATTCTTGTTTCTGAGTTGCTTTTCTTTACGATCCAGAATCTGAATAGGCTGGTCAAAATAACTCAGAGTCTCGTCAAGTTAAGCTTCGTCTACGTGGATAACATGAGATGCATTTGGTTGATACTTCCTCAGCATAGAAACATGGAATACGTCGTGAATACCAGATAACACTGGAGGCAATACAAGTCGATAAGCAAGATCACCTATCTTCTCGATAATCTCATATGGACCAATGAAACTCGGAGACAATTTTCCTCTTTTGCCAAATCTGACAGTGCCTCTGAAAGGTGAAATTTTCAAGAACACTCTATCTCCCTGTTCAAAACACAATGGCCGACGTCTTACATTTGAATATTTTACCTGTCTGTCTTGAGCCGTCTTCATTCACTTCTGAATGAGTTTAACTATATCAGTCATCTCTCTAATAATATCAGGCCCAAATTCAGGTACTTCTGATACATCATCCCAATATAATGGTGATAGACACTTCTTTCCATACAACGCTTCGAATGGAGCCATCTCAATACTAGTCTGATAGCTGTTGTTGTACGAGAACTCCACAAGTGGTAATGAATCTTGCCAGTTAGTGCTAAAATCAAGCACTACAGCTCTAAGCATATCCTTAAGTTTCTAAATTTTTCTTTCTGACTGTCCGTCAGTTTGAGGATGATATGCAGTACTCAAATGCAATCGAGTACCAAGAGCTTGTTGCATGCTATGCCAAAAATGAGAGGTAAATCTAGGGTCACGATCAAACACAATATATTTAGGCACACCGTGCAATCTTACCACTTCTCCGACATATAATTCTGCCATCTGATCATGTCGATATGTCATTTTGTATGGAATAAAATAGGATGATTTCGTCAACCTATCAATAATCACCCAAATCGCATCACAACCTCGGGATGAACATGACAACTTCGTTACAAAATCCATGGAAATGTGATCCCATTTCCATTCAGGAATAGATAAACTCTGAAATAATCCACCCGGCTTCTTCCTCTCAGCCTTCACCTTTCGGCAATTCATACATCGAGATACATATTCAGTGATATCCGATTTCATTTGTTTCCACCAGTAAAGATTCTTCAAATCATTATACATTTTACTGCCACCAGGATGAATACTGAATCTACTGCAATGCGCTTCTTTCAAAACATTATGTCTCAAATCTGCAACATCTGGAACAACTATTCGGTTATTCACATATAAAACATCATCAGCTCTAACCTTATATTCGGATTGATGTCCAGATTTGACCATTTCAATGGATTTATGAATATTCAAGTCCTATTTTTGCGCTTCTTTGATTCTCATCAACAACTCAAACTCAGCTCAAATAGCACAAACTCGAATAGGCTTCATATCTGTCTCAAATGTCAATCAAAAAATACAACAATCTTCAATTAAATTAGATACACCTACAGTAGATAAGGATAAAGCATATACCTTCCTACTTAGGGCATCTGCAGCAGCATTTGACTTTCCTGGATAATATTTGATCTCACAATCAAAGTCTTTCAATAAATCTAGCCATCTTCGTTGTCTCATATTCAATTCAGATTGCAAAAACAAATATTTCAGACTTTTATGATCAGAATAAATCTCAAACTTCTCACCGTAAAGATAATGTCGCCAAATCTTCAATGCACTGCCAATTCAAGATCATGAATTGGATATATCGTCTCATGTGGCTTCAACTGTCTCGAGACATAAGCAACAACATGATCTTTCTGTATAAGCACACAACCTAATCCCCTGTGAGAAGCATCGAAATATACAACAAAATCACTAGTACCTGAAGGAATCGTCAAGACTGGTGCACTCATAAGCCTCTTATTCAACTCAAGAAAACTTGCTTCACAAGCTTCAGTCCAGATATACGGTGCATTCCTCTGAGTAAGCTGAGTAATAAGTTTTTCAATGCTAGAAAAATCTTTAATAAACCTACGATAATAACCTGCTAAACCCATAAAACTCCGTATCTCCGGTACAGATGTCGGTCTAGGCCAACTAATCACTGCTTCGACCTTGCTCGGATCAACATATATCCCATCTCCAGATATAACATGCCCAAGAAATATCACTTTTCTCAACAAGAATTCACACTTTGATAGTTTGACATACAACTTTTCTGCTCTCAACGTTTTCAAAAAAGTTCTCAAATGCTCAGCATGATCACACAGATTCTTAGAGTAGATCAAAATATCATCAATAAAGATAATCACGAAGTCATCAATATATCTCTGAAAGACTCTATTCATAAGACCCATAAATACCGCTGGTGCATTCGTTAATCCAAACGGAATAAAAATGAACTCAAAGTGACCATACCTCATTCAAAACGCAGTCTTGGGTATAGCTTCATCCCTAACTCTC
This sequence comes from Henckelia pumila, assembly GCF_033568475.1. NCBI lineage: Eukaryota > Viridiplantae > Streptophyta > Magnoliopsida > Lamiales > Gesneriaceae > Henckelia > Henckelia pumila. The sequence continues at coordinate 79,543,017 of NC_133122.1, read as the reverse complement.
AGCTGATGGTATTCAGACCTCAGATCGATCTCGGAATACACAGTGGAACCCTGCAACTGATCAAATAAATAATCTATTCTAGGCAAAGGATAACGATTCTTTACCGTTTCTTGGTTTAGTTTTCTGTAGTCAATGCAAAGTCTCATTGACCCGTATTTCTTTCGTACAAACCGTAGTGACCCAACCTGGATCCACTACTAATCAGAGTTACTATAAAAGCGCATGCAATTAAAATTTAAAGCGTAAAAAATGGATAATTAAAATACAACAAATCCAATCGGCAGAATACAATCGACGATAACAATCGTGTATAAATATTATTATACAACCAAATCGAAGGTTCAGGATAAACAAATCTCTACCCTCTACAACCTCGCACTCTCCCAAGCTCAATCTTGCTGAGAGCCGCCTGGACAGTCCAGCCTCAAACCTGCCCCACCACAAGGTACACCACAATACCCAAACACAGGGGCATGAGCTAGAACGCTCAATACGAAGCAATGATATAAATACAAATATGCGCACACAATATGATTTAAAACTCAAGTGAAAACACTTGATCATGGCACCGGGAATATACAGTACCGGCAAGAGAGAGACTCCGCGAGGTACTCGTATATTCCATATCAGGGCTGAGCCAACCCCATCCTGACCCGAATCCAAAACAGGATACAAGTCCCATATGGAAACTGTCATACATCACTTGAGTCCAAAATGAGATCATTGTTCCCTATGGAGACTGTCAATGACTCACATCTCTCAGGATGCAGTCACACGTAAAATTGTGCATGTGCTAAGGCGGTAAAACATGCTAAAACATGATAAGACATATAGCACATACTCATGCAGCATACATGCAATTATATCATGTCGGCTATCTCGGTCAGTTCTTACGTACCTCTAACACTGCTGGTCAAAACCTAGCTCCACTGGCCTATACTCCAAGCCTATTAGTCCAGTCTACTGCTACTACAATGCAAATATCCATGCATCAACAATAAAGCTCTAAAAGCCTTAACTAAGCTAATGCATTCTCCTAAATATTTTTAGGATGCCAAAGCTATACCTGCGTCCGTCATTAGCCCTTTGCTGTCGATAGCCTCAAAACTAGGCCATAGCTCCGTGATGACGTCTAGATCACTAAGACACTTATGGATTTCCCGTAGGATGCCTAGATCTCCCTAGATCTGAGTTAGAAGGCTTAGGAATCGAGAGAGAAGAGAGGAAATGAGCGAGTCACAAATGAACCTCGGCTCCTCTATTTATAGACGAAGTTCGGGCCATTCGAACTAGGCTTCGGGCCCTCCGAATTGGTTTGGATCCTCCGATCATGACTTCAAATCGTCCGAACACGATCGGATCGTCCGATCCTAACTTCGGGTTCTCTGAAGTCCCATCAGTGACTTAAGCCATGACGTAACCTTGCTGACGTAATTGATGATGTAAGCCCTAACCCTGTTCGGGTCCTCCGATTCCACCGACGGAGCCTCCGATCCTCTTCGGATCCTCTGAACTCCTCTTCAGATCATCCGAACTCCTCGGGCCTCCGATCCTGACTCCGATCATATTCGGGTCCTCCGAACACCAGTTCGGAGCGTCCGAACCTCCCGAGCCATGCCCACCATTTTCGAGTGTTCTGGATATATTTTTGGACTCTGTTAATTCATTTGGAATTTCTTTAATCATGTTTTATTAAATTTAAACATGATCACTTGATTAATTACCTATTAATCATAAGATTTGGATACGGGTTACTACATTCTCCCCCACTTAAAAAATTTCATCCTCGAAATTAAAGTCAGAGGAAAAGTATAGGATTCAACACGAATATTTTTTATTACAACTGAACAAGTACAAACTCGGTACAAAGAAGTACAAAATCTCAAAATAACTCGGGGTGCTTAGCTAACATCCGACTCTTTAACTCCAAGTAGCTTCCTCTGTACCTCTGCGCTGCCACTGTACCATCACCAACGGTATACGCTTGTTACAAAGTACCTTGTCTTTCCTGTCTAGAATCCGCAGGGGTTTCTCCACATATGATAGATCCTGATCTACCTTTACCTCGGTAGGATGCAAAATATGCGACTCGCCCGCCATGTACTGCCTCAACAAGGACACGTGGAACACATCGTGAATCTCCGAAAGATCGGGTGGCAAGGCCAGACGATAAGCCACATCCCCAACCTTCTCGAGAATCTTGAAAGGACCAATAAATATCGGTGTCGGCTTACCCTTGCGACCAAATCTCATCACCTTCCGGAAAGGTGACACACGCAAGAACACATGCTCTCCCACCTCGAAGTGTAACGGTCTCCGGTGAGTGTTCGCGTAGCTAGCTTGTCGATCCTGGTCCGCCTTAATCCTGCGTCGGATCAACTCCACTGCGTTAGTCATCTGCTGAATCATCTGAGGACCCTCAACCTGACGCTCGCCAACCTCGTCCCAAAACAAAGGTGTACGACAACGACGTCCATAAAGAGCCTCAAATGGTGCCATGCCAATGCTGCGATGGAAACTATTGTTATAAGCGATTCCACCAAGGGTAAATGATCATGTCACGCTGGGCCAAAATCCATCACCGTCACGCGAAGCATATCCTCTAAAGTGCGAATAGTACGCTCGGATTGTCCATCTGTCTCTGGATGATAAGCCATACTCAGGCTCAAAGTAGTACCAAGGGCTCGCTGGAAACTACCCCAAAATCTCGAGGTGATTCTCGGATCTCTATCACTGACAATGCTCAACGGAATCCCATGCAATCGAACAATCTCCTGCACATACAATTGCGCAATCCTATCAAAGGTATAATCGCGGTTATAGGGAAGAAAATGCGCTGACTTCGACAACCGGTCCACGACAACCCAAATATCATCACAATTCCTGGAAGACATAGGCAAGTAGGTGACAAAGTCCATCGTCACATGCTCCCACTTCCACTCAGGAATATCTAAGTTGTGAAGTAACCCTCCGGGTCGTCTAAACTCTGCCTTGACCTGCTGACACACAAGGCATCGGGACACGAACTGATAAACGCTGCGCTTCATCCCTTTCCACCAAAATCGAGTGCGAAGATCCTTATACATCTTCATGCTGCCTGGATGTACAGAGAATCGACTGCAGTGAGCTTGCGATAAGATCTCATTCCTCAAAGTAGAATCCTTGGGTACAACTACTCGACCAGAAAGACACAACAGACCGTCTCCCTGCAGATAAAAACCAGAAGTACTATCACCCTCAACCAAACGGGCCAACTTTTGCGTCTTCAGATCAGAACTCTGAGCTTCACGGATTCGTCGATACAATGCTGACTCTGCAAGCACAGAAGAAACATGAATCCCTTGCTGTTCTTTCTTATGACGGAATGTGAATCCCAAAGAACAACACTCCTCCACTGCCTTCGAAACTTAACTGGTACGAAGGGAATTCACATAGACATTGCGATTAAGCGCATCAGCAACGGGGTTAGAAGAACCTGGATGGTACTTGATCTCACAGTCATAATCTTTCAACAGATCCATCCAACGACGCTGCCTCATGTTCAACTCAGCTTGAGTGAACAGATACTTCAAACTCTTATGATCGGTGAAGATCTCAAATCGTTCTCCGTACAAATAGTGACGCCATATCTTCAAGGCAAAGACAATGGCTGCAAGCTCTAGATCATGAACGGGATAGTTCTCCTCGCGAGTCTTCAGTTGTCTAGAAGCATAAGCGATCACGTGGCCATTTTGAGTCAACACGCACCCCAAACCCTGGAGAGAAGCATCAGTGAAGACTACAAAACCACCTGATCCAGACGGTAAAGCAAGAACTGGAGCTGTCGTCAAATGATCTCAACTCACGAAAACTATCTTCACAAGCATCTGACCACACGAAAGAAACATCCTTCTTCGTCAACTGAGTCAAAGGCTTAGCTATCTGAGAGAAGTTCTCAACAAAACGCCGATAGTATCCTGCCAAACCAAGGAAACTACGAATCTCAGAAGCTGTAGCCGGACGCGACCAATTAAAAATAGCCTCTGTCTTGCTAGGGTCAACAGATATGCCCTCCTGAAAAATGACATGACCAAGGAACACAACTCGGTCAATCTAGAAGTCACACTTGCTCAACTTCGCGTACAACTGTCTCTCCCTCAAGACTTGCAATACAGTGTAGAGATGATAGACATGCTCATCCATGCTGCGAGAATACACCAAAATGTCATCGATGAACACCACCACGAACTTATCCAGAAAATCGCGGAATACTATGTTCATCAGATCCATAAAAACAGCTGGAGCATTCGTCAGACCAAACGGCATCACTAGAAACTCATAGTGTCCATACCGTGTACGAAATGCTGTCTTAGGAACATCATCCTGTCGGACTCGCAACTGATGATACCCAGACCAAAGATCAATCTTCGAATAGACAGAAGTACCCTGTAACTGATCAAAGATATCATCTATCCGCGGAAGAGGATACTTGTTCTTTACTGTCGCTTGATTCAACTGAAGGTAATCAATACACAACCACATTGACCATCCTTCTTCTTGACAAACAGTACTGGGGCTCCCCACGGCGAAACACTGGGTCGAATATAGCCCTTATCAAGAAGATCTTTTAATTTTTTCTGCAGTTCTTTCATCTCTAATGGCGTTAAACGATAAGGAGTTCTGGAAATCGGTGCAGTCCCTGGCAGTAACTCGATGCCAAACTCGATCTCCCTCACTGGTGGCAAACCTGGAATCTCCTCTGGAAATACATCTGGAAAGTCACGAACCACTGGTAACTCTTGGATATCTGGCTCTCCCAAGGATGTGTCAATGGAATAGATAAGGTAGCCTTCCCCGCCAGACTCTAAAGCACATCAGGCCTTCAGAGCATAAACTACTGGCATCAGAGGTCGTGCTCCCTCCCATAGAAATACCATGACTCGTCATCCTCTGGTAGAAACTGAACAAACCTTTGATAGCAATCCACTATCGCTTGGTAGGCAGTCAATAGATCTATCCCAATGATGCAATCAAAATCCTCCATCGCTAGAATCATCAGGTTAGCACTAAGCTGATGCCCTTCAAAATCCAAAACACAACTCACAACTAGACTCTTGGCTAAAACCTCACTACCCATAGGAGTAGAAACTACTAGCAAGACGTCTAAAGGAATGAATGACAACTTATACTTCTTAGCAAAACGTGCTGATATGAAAGAATGTGATGCACCGGTATCAATTAAAACATATGCAGGAAAACCACATAAACTACAGATACCTGCAATCATCCGATCACTGTTAGCCTTTGTCTGCTCCTGGTTAAGCGCAAAGAACTGACCCTGTGCACGTGGCCTCAAAGAAGAATGACCTCGAGAAAGAGTCTGAGTAGGCTGTCTCTGAGACTGCTGCGGCTACTGGCGCTTCTGCGAAAACTGCTGCTGGAAAGGTGGCTGCTGGTACTGAGGTGGTTGAACAGATGCCTGAGAACCTCCGGAACCACTCGCTGCTCCAACCAGCATCGGACAATCCCTCTTCATGTGACCCTCCTGGCCACACTGGAAGCATGCACTGGTCGATCGACCACACTGCCCTGGCGGATGTTTGCGTCTGCACTGACGACAACGGTTCGGCCTCTGATCGCCAAAGTTATGCACTCCACCAGATCCAGAGGAAGAAGAAGAAGTACCTCCTGGCTTCTTGAAAGACTGTCCCTTAGAGCCCAAAGCACTGGCACTCGCTGACCTGGAAGAAGAAGAGTAAAGTCCCCTGTTCCTCCGAATACTTTCCTCAGCCTGGCGACAACGGTCCACCAAATCCTCGTAAGTCCCATCGCCGCCCACAGCAACCATCCGATGAATATCAGGATTCAAACCCTGAAGGAAATGGTCAAACTTTGCCATAGAACTATCAGCAACATGAGAACAAAAAGGTAGTAGATCAAAGAATTTCTGCTGGTACTCCTCGATCGTCATCGTCCCCTGTCGCAAACTCAGTAACTCACTGGCTTTCGCCTGGCTAAGAGCTGAAGGAAAATACAACCTCTGATAAGCAGTACGGAACTCAGCCCATGTGGCTACTCCTTTAGCTGCTATGAACGGAGCGGAAGTAGATCTCCACCACTTCCTCGCGCGTCCCTCTAGCATAAAGGCAATAATCTCTATCCTATCCTCGGCTGTGCAACGGAACTCCTGGAAACACTGCTCCATCCTCTCAAGCCAATCCTCAGCTTCTTCAGCTGTCTCACCTCCCGTCAAAGGCTTCGGGCTAACCTCCTTAAATCTGCGCATGCTCACTCTCTTGCGCTCCTCAATCTGTCCTTGACGACGTCTATGATCATTCGGATCGCCCCAATGACTGCCGCCTCCGCTATCGTGGCTCTCATCGTAATCTGTCATCTGTTACACAATAACAGATAATAACTTAATCCGCTTTATGAAATTCCCAGTGCAATGCGCTCTGATACCAAAAATGTACCGGATCCACTACTAATAAGAGTTACTATAAAAGCGCATGCAATTAAAATTTAAAGCGTAAAGAGAGGATAATTAAAATACAACAAATCCAATCGGCAGAATACAACCGACGATAATAATCGTATATAAATAATATTATACAACATAATCAAAGGTTCAGGGTAAACAAATCTCTACCCTCTACAACCTCGCACTCTCCCAAGCTCAATCCTGCTGGGAGCCGCCTGGACCGTCCAGCCTCAAACCTGCCCCGCCACAAGGTACACCACAATACCCAAACATAGGGGCGTGAGCTAGAACGCTCAATACGAAGCAATGATATAAATACAAATATGCACACACAATATGATTTAAAACTCAAAAAACACTTGCTCATGGCGTCGGGAATATACAGTACCGGCTAGAGAGTGACTCCGTGGGTTACTCGTATATTCCATATCAGGACTGAGCCAACCCCATCCTGACCCAAATCCAAAACAGGATACAAGTTCCATATGGAAACTTTCATACCTGACTCGAGTCCAAAATGAGATCATTGTTCCTTATGGAGACTGTCAATGACTCACATCTCTCAGGATGTAGTCACACGTAAAATCGTGCATGTGCTAAGACGGTAAAACATGCTAAAACATGATAAGACATATAACACATACTCATGCAGCATACATGCAATTATATCATGCCGGCTATCTCGGTCAGCACTTACGTACCTCTAACACTGCTGGTCCAAACCTAGCTCCACTGGCCTATACTCTAAGCCTATTAGTCTAGTCTACTGCTACTACAATGCAAATATCCATGCATAAACAATAAAGCTCTAAAAGCCTTAACTAAGCTAGTGCATTCTTCTAAATATTTTTAGGATGCCAAAGCTATACCTGCGTCCGTCGTTAGCCCTTTGCTGTCGATAGCCTCAAAACTAGGCCACAGCTCCGCGACGACATCTAGATCACTAAGCCACTTCCGGATTTCCCGTAGGACGCCTAGATCTCCCTAGATCTGAGTTAGAAGGCTTAGGAATCGAGAGAGAAGAGAGGAAATGAGCGAGCCACAAATGAACCTCGGCTCCTCTATTTATAGACGAAGTTCGGGCCGTTTGAACTCGGCTTCGGGCCCTCCGAACTGGTTCGGATCCTTCGATCATGACTTCGGATCGTCTGATCCTAACTTTGGGTCCTTCGAAGTCCCATCAGTGACATCAGCCATGACGTAACCTTGCTGACGTAATTGATGAAGTAAGCCCTAACCCTGTTCGGGTCCTCCGATTCCACCGACGGAGCCTCCGATCCTATTCGGATCCTCCGAACTCCTCTTCGGATCCTCCGAACTCCTCGGGCCTCCGATCCTGACTCCGATCACATTCGGGTACTCCGAACACCAGTTTGGAGCGTCCGAACCTCCCGAGCCATGCCCACCTTGCTATTTGAAAGTTGTGATCTCAATTTTTAGTTGGGCAAACTTGGCAGGAGGAAAGTACTTAGCCAGAAATTTAGATGTCATGTCTTCCCATGTAGTGATGCTCCCTAGAGGTAGTGACTGCAACCAACTACGAGCATTGTCCCTAAGAGAGAACGGGAACAATCGTAGTCTAATGGTGTCCTCAGTAACACCATGAATCTTCACTGTGTCAGCGATCTCCAAAAAGTACGCAGGTGCAAATTTGGATCTTCAGTAGCTGCACCCTTAAACTGATTATGCTGCACCATATTAATCAGAGCTGGCTTCAACTCAAAATTATTCGTCGTGATGTTCTGGCGAGCTATCCCAGAATAATGAGTATTGATCACCGGTCGAAAGTGATCTCTGATCGGCACCGGAGCATTATTGACAGCTCTTTCCCTTTCTTCAGCCATTTGTTACAACTCTTCTCTTCTAGCTTTACTCAAAGCTTTAGCAGTTTTCTCGATTTCCGGATCAAAGAGCAGTGAGTCGTAACTTTGGATTTTTTGCATAAACTGCATAGACAGGGAAAATTTTAAAATTAGAACCAACAAATAAAATAAAATGCTCTAAATAAAAATTAAGACTAATTAGCACAATTTAATATAAATCAAATAAAATTCACTCCCCGGCAACGACACCAAAAACTTGTTGCGTGTTTTTCGCTCGCAAGCGCACGATGTCAAGTTAAAATATAGGAATTAAGTCCAAGTCGATCCCACAGAGAATGAATAAAATGATATTATATTAAATATTTGAAACTAATAAAATCTTAATCCTATGTAGAGCTACGAGAATGGTTTGATTTTAAATAACTAAAAATTGCAATAAATAAAATTAAATAACCACGAGTTTACGAGAGAAAAATTCAATAAGCAATGAATGCTAGAGGTTCGACATCACTTAACCATCCACCAAGTTAATTCATAAAGAAATCTATTCATAAATTCTTCTATTTTATTAGCCAAGAATTCCTATTATTTTCTACTACCTCTCTCGAGTGTCAAGCAGAAATTCGTATTCAATAGCAAACTCAATATCTCTATCAAAGTTCAATTATTAAATCCGGTAAATAGCACAAGAATTCTTCTATGACTTCAGTAACACCCGGAAATTTTAAAACGTAAATCCGCATGCATAATTAGGAGAAATTAATTATATTAATTTTTAAAATGAGGGTTAAATGTATTTATGTGATATTATGTGATTTATATGCATGATTTAATTTATTTTAGCATTTAACCCGCAATATTAGGATTTTTAGATTTTTGAGAATTTTATTGATTTGATCGCGTAGACAGGACCGTGGACGGACGAAATACCAAAAATTCTTAGCCAAAAATATTTTATGAGTTTTATGAGACTTAAAATAATATTTTAAGTTATTTTGTCAAGAAAATTTTAGTATTTAATTATATATTTATTTAAGGGTTGATTTTTAGCCAAAATTAGTCCCTTTATTAACTTTTATTAATCTTTAAAATTAGCCTATTTATTTATTCCGAGATTTATTATTTAGTATCAGATTTCATTTGATGCTTTGAGTTTTAAATATTAGTTTTATGGTATATTATCTTCCTAAATAAGTTATTTTAGTTATTATCCTAAATTAATCCTAATTATCAAAATTTAAAACTAAAACCTACCCTACCCTAACTCCATTCAGCCGACCCCAAATTTCCCTCACCCCACTATCACGTTTCAGCAGCCTCCCAGCAGCCCCATAGCCGATCCCTTGTGGATTTTCAGTGTTCTTCGTCGTCTCGTCGTCCCGGAGCCCCGAATACGCATTCTCCTTCGTTCAAAAATTATCAAGTCTAAAACTTTTATTTGGCCACCATATAAGCTATTACTCATGCACGACGTGTTTTATATAAAACTTTTCATGGAAATTTCGAGTTTATGCATGTATGCCTTGTACTGATGCATGTTCTTGCTTGTTTGGGTCATGATTCACATTTTTGCCAAGCATGGTATGGTCCAGGGCTGAGGGCTCAAGTCAGAGGGGTCCTAGGGTGCCTTAGGGTCGAGTTGGTTCAGATTTTTAAGGTGTCATAGGATGGAAACGAAGCTATTCACTTCTAATGCACACAGACGCACTGGTTAGGGCTTTGGGAAGAGAGGGGTCGTTCTCCTTCCTCAGGCCATGGATTTGTGCGTGGTTTGTTGAGTGAGAACCGTATGGATGTTGGCTAGGTCTAGGAAGTGGTTTCAAGGTCATTGGTGGTCTGAGCAAGCTTCACGATTGAAGTTACTGCCGCTTCTCATGTCTGCGCTGAGCTGGGAATGGGCTGTGTTGCAGAGGTTCGTGTGGGCGGTACAGGCCATGGTTTGGGTTGGTTCTTGGCTTTATGGAAGCGCCTGGATGTGCGCTAGTGTTAGGTGGTGGTGCTCCGGCCGGTGGTGGCCGGAGTAGGGCGGCCGACGGCTTCTCCTGGAGCTGCTCGCCCAGCCGAGAAGGGGAAGGAAGGGGGTGGTCGGGTTGGGGCTGGGTTTGGGCTGGGTCGGGTTCGGGTGGTCCAGGTGGTCCGAGTAGGGTCTGTAGGGTAGTGGGTCGGGTTTGGGTGGTCCGGGTTTGGGTTAGGTGGGCCGCGCTCGAGTAATTTTATTTTTAAGTATTTTATGTTTTAATTGGTTTTTGGGCCAATTAATTAAAAATAAAATTATTTGGGCTTCCAAATAATTTTATTTGGGCGTTCAAAATTATTTTTAAGTTAGCCCAATAATTTTTATTGGCTCGTGGACCCATAGGAATTTTTGGGTCAGTCAGTGATTTTATGGGTCAGTCAATGAACTTTTATTAATTAATTAGTTAATGGTCCTAAATATTTTTATTTAAGCCCAATAACATTTAAGTATTTTATTTTAGTAAAAAAAATTATAATTTTTAAAATTATTTATTAATTATGGGGTTAAGTTAGTTAATGGGCTTTAAGTCAGTTAAGGGGTTAGTAGAGAGACCAGCAGTCTGGACCAACCCATAAAAAATAACTAAGTCCGGAATATATATTTAATTATTTTTATGCATGAAGTTTATATTTTAAGTATAAGTATATTTACTATGAAAAATCAATTAAATATATATTACGGACAAATTTTCAGTGCATGCATTCATGAAATTTTATATGATATGATAATGATTATGTATGAGTTGAGCAATAAAATATTTTCTTGATGGAAATTAAAGTAGTGTGACATAAGGGTGGTTATCCACCATATGATATATGATTTATGCGGTAGTTTACTACCATAGGAGGTGATTTATCACCGCCACGTACGTTGGTTCAGGAGACTGATCAGTCAACACAGATAAGCGTCACACTTACGGATAGGACCATAGACTGTTTCAAAAATACCCTGCTCAACTATGTTATATATGATGAAGAAAGATGATGTTTATGCTTAAGATTTATGTTTCAGCATTTATGTTATGAAATAAAATGTTTCCATGCATGCTCATGTATCATGTATATGTATTAGTATGATTATGTGATGCATTATTTTAAACCTTGATATTCAAGTTTAGACATGTTGAGCCCCTAGGCTCACTACGCTTATATGGTGCAGGTGAGACAGATGACTTTTATGTAGCTCTTACCGGTGGTGAGGACGTATGAGCTCACGAAACAGTGGCCCCGTGACCGTTGCAGTTTTTAGATGATGTTTTAAGATACATTTATTTTTATGACGTTGAGTTTTTAAAAACAAGTTGCATATTTCTATTTTATTATTTCCCAAATGATAGTTTCAAACATGTATTATTTACTATTTTTGTTTCATGCATGAAACCCTTTTTAATTATTTATTTGTTTATTTTTATTTAAGTTACTACTAAGAAGTAGTATTTTATTTTAAATGTGATACATATATGTATGGGCATATATGTATTGTTATTATTTTTAAAAAAAAATATTCCGCATTTAAGTTTAAAGAGTTTTAGATGTTGCAATTGGTATCAAAGCACGGTCCTTGGAGAGTGTCCATATGCCACGTGAAGTTCAGAAATCTCACTATCGGTCTGTAAGTTTTAAATTGTTTTTCTTATGATCTATAAGGAGCATATGTAATGATTTAAGATTTCATGTTAGCAAAGTTTTAAAATACTTAGTTATGCATTGCGATTTACGTGAAGAATATGTGGTGATGCAGTATGCCCCAAGACATGTTATACGGCAGGTTGACCTCAAGGAATTTTGAATTTGGGAATTTGGATTTATTTTGTTTAAACTAAGTTTGATATTTAGGTTGTCACTTGAATTTTTTTTGTAGTAACTTATTGATTTTAAGTTAGAATGATTTCATTGGTAAATTATTGGGTTGGTGATGGTAAGAGGTAGCGGGCCTATCAAGAAATTTTTTTTATGAAGGTGTAGCGATAAATAGAACAATAAAGGTAAATTCCGATAAGAGGCATTAAGTTTTTGTGATAGCAATAGAATTATTTCTTGAGGCAAGAGTAGGAACCCTCGCAAGAATGATTAATCGAGGGTTGTATCATTTTCTTCTTTGGTGAATTTAAAATATTACTTTATAGAGTCTAGTATATATTTTTGGGAATTAAGTTTGAATGTGTCAAATTATGCTAGTTGGGTTCACAGATACCGTATTGTCATTCATTTAACTATTATGGTTTTTCCTTTGACGAAGAAGTCATTATTTTCTTGGAGATGACACTTGTACCATAAGGTTATAGTTTGATGGTTTGTGGTTTTAAGTTTGTACTCTTAATTATATGAGGTATAAATTGATGATAAATATGTTTTGTATTAGGTTCTTGAATCTTTGAGAATAAGAATAATTGTGGAGTTAGTTTGATAAAGAATTGGATAATCTTTTATAATACTTAAGGGTCGCATGGTTGGTATTACCAAGTAAGCTGTATTGGGTTTGACGTTCAAGTCACTACATTTAAATAAAAAGGTTTTGAAACTTGTCAGCCTGACTTATAGATGTTGTGATGACCGAATGATGAAGGTGTAAATTTTTATAGGTTTATGTAATCGGTCAGATGTGGCATAATACAATTGTTACAAATTTTGGTTTCGATGTTAAGTATAATATAAGCTTTAGATATGGCCTAAGAGTTGACGATATATATGAATATATATTTTTGGAGTGATTTTTTTGTTAAGAGTTGAGTAGTTGTGAAGTTGGGTTGTTGGTTCTACGCACGTATGAGTATTTGAAACACTTGGAATAATCACGGGTCAGCGTAATGATTTGATATTATAATTGTTATCTCGATACTTTCGTTTTACGTTGGGATTAATTGTGTATAAGTATTTGTATTGATGTTCTTTCAATATCCTTGGGTTGTATAAATTTAAATTATTGGGTCATGTTATAGGAGTGTCTCCACCAAGATTTTTGGGATGCATGAGCAAAAAGGTACTGGTTGTGTTTTGACTGTTCATGGGACCAACATGTATTACTTGTGAGCGGATTATTCAGTTTATTAGGTAATTGACTTAGTATTTTGATTTTGAGGAGTTCAGATTCCATGGACTATAAATAGAGGCAACTAGGAAATGATATGGAATTAACTATTGAATGTTATATTATTATGCTATTTAGAGACGATGACATGTAAATACTATTTGGGGAATTTCACTCCTCCAATAGAAGAATCTAAGTGCCTTAAGCCTAAACTAACCATAGAATTAGAATTCATATATTTTAAGCATATTTCTAACGTTAGGAGAATTTATGTTGTGCATGACGTTTGACACTAAATTCACTTTTTGGGTTTCATGGATTTATAGTACTCGAGATTTAAGATTTTCAAGTGTTCGATAGTTGAAAGTGTAGTGGTAAATGGATAAGTTGAAGAAAATTGCGATGAATGACAGATGTTTGACTCAAAGATGTTTAACTTTTTATAGAAGGCTAGTGTGTGGATAAGCATTACAAGTTGAATTTATTGGGGTTGATATTGTAATCATATGCTTTAATAAGTAAATTTGGGAACAAAAGTTCGGCTCACGAATGTTGGAGGATTGATAAGTAGAGTGTATAAGCATATAAAATCAGTCAAGTTTTGGCATAGTGTGATTGTTGTGTTAAGGAAAAATGATTAGTAAAGTTAATATTTTGTTTATCAGAGTGCGCAGCAGAAGCATGACTTTTGGGATACTGAAATTTGGGAACTAGAATGGTGATCATGGATAGACTCACTAAGTCAGCTCATTTCTTGCCGGTGAGGACTACTTCCTCGTTGACACAGTATGCAGAGCTTTATATCAAGGAGATTGTTAGACTGCATGGCATACCAGTGTCGATAGTATCAGACAGGGATTCGAGATTTACATCTGCTTTCTGGAAGAGTTTGCACACAGCATTGGGGACTAGATTATTATTCAGTACATCATTCCACCCCCAGACAGATGGTCAGTCTGAGAGAGTGATCCAGGTTCTCGAGGATCTACTGAGAGCTTGCGTCATCGACTTTCAGGGATCTTGGGAGACTAGATTGCCGTTGGTGGAGTTTACCTATAACAACAGCTTTCAGGCATCTATAGGTATGGCTCCTTATGCAGCTCTCTACGGGAGGAGATGCAGATCTCCCGTGCATTGGGATGAGGGTGGCGAGAGGATTCTACTTGGTCCCGAGATTGTACAGCAGACTGCGGATATTGTGATCCAGATTCGGGATCGTATGAGGACTCCTCAGAGTCGTCAGAAGAGTTATGCTGATACTCGACGACGAGATCTTGAATTTGCCGTCGGTGATAATGTGTTTCTGAAGGTATCACCTATGAAAGGGGTGATGAGATTTGGTCGAACAGGTAAGCTGAATCCGAGGTATATTGGGCCTTTTGAGATCTTGGAGAGAGTTGGCACGTTGGCCTACCGTTTGGCTTTGCCACTAGGGCTTGCGGTAGTGCACAATGTCTTCCATGTATCCATGCTACGGAGATACATCACAAACCCGTCGCATGTATTGGATTACGAGCCTTTGCGGTTAACACCGGATCTAGCATTTGAGGAGAGGCCGATTCGGATCTTAGACATGGAGGAGCGGAGATTGAGGATGCGGGTCATACCGATAATCAAAGTCCAGTGGCTGAATCATTCCGAGGAGGAAGCCACTTGGGAGACCGAGGCAGACATGAGGACTCGCTACCAAGAGTTATTTGGGTAAGTACCTTAATTTCGAGGAAGAAATTGAATTTAAGGGGGGGGGGGGGGGGGAATTTTAACACCCGGAAATTTTAAAACGTAAATCCGCATGCATAATTAGGAGAAATTAATTATATTAATTTTTAAAATAAGGGTTAAATGTATTTATATGATATTATGTGATTTATATGCATGATTTAATTTATTTTAGCATTTAACCCGCAATATTAGGATTTTTAGATTTTTGAGAATTTTATTGATTTGATCGCGTAGACGGGACCGTGGACGGACGAAATACCAAAACTTCTTAGCCAAAAATATTTTATGAGTTTTATGAGACTTAAAATAATATTTTAAGTTATTTTGTCAAGAAAATTTTAGTATTTAATTATATATTTATTTAAGGGTTGATTTTTAGCCAAAATTAGTCCCTTTATTAACTTTTATTAATCTTTAAAATTAGCCTATTTATTTATTCCGAGATTTATTATTTAGTATCAGATTTCATTTGATGCTTTGAGTTTTAAATATTAGTTTTATGGTATATTATCTTCCTAAATAAGTTATTTTAGTTATTATCCTAAATTAATCCTAATTATCAAAATTTAAAACTAAAACCTACCCTACCCTAACTCCATTCAGCCGACCCCAACTTTCCCTCACCCCACTATCACGTTTCAGCATCCTCCTAGCAGCCCCATAGCCGATCCCTTGTGGATTTTCAGTGTTCTTCGTCGTCTCGTCGTCCCGGAGCCCCGAATACGCATTCTCCTTCGTTCAAAAATTATCAAGGCATGTCTAAAACTTTTATTTGGCCACCATATAAGCTATTACTCATGCACGACGTGTTTTATATCAGACTTTTCATGGAAATTTCGAGGTTATGCATGTATGCCTTGTATTGATGCATGTTCTTGCTTGTTTGGGTCATGATTCACGTTTTTGCCAAGCATGGTACGGTCCAGGGCTGAGGGCTTGAGTTAGAGGGGTCCTAGGGTGCCTTAGGGTCGAGTTGGTTCAGATTTGTAAGGTGTCATAGGCTGGAAACGAAGCTATTCACTTCTGATGCACACAGATGCACAGGTTAGGGCTTTGGGAAGAGAGGGGTCGTTCTCCTTCATCAGGCCATGGATTTGTGCGTGGTTTGTTGGGTTAGAACCATATGGATGTTGGCTAGGTCTAGGAAGTGGTTTCAGGGTCATTGGTGGTCTGAGCAAGCCGCACGATTGAAGTTACTGCCGCTGCTCACATCTGCGCGCGAGCTGGGAATGGGCTGTGTTGCAGAGGTTTGTGTGGGCAGTACAGGCCATGGTTTGGGTTGGTTCTTGGCTTGATGGAAGCGCCTGGATGTGGGCCAGTGTTAGGTGGTGGTGCTCCGGCCGGTGGTGGACGGAGCAGGGCGGCCGACAACTTCTCCTGGAGCTGCTCGCCCAACCGAGAAGGGGAAGGAAGGGGGTGGTCGGGTTGGGGCTGGGTTTGGGCTGGGTTGGGTCCTGGTGGTCCGGGTGGTCCGGGTAGGGTCTGTAGGGTAGTGGGTCGGGTTTGGGTGGTCTGGGTCCGGGTTAGGTGGGCCGCGCTGGAGTAATTTTATTTGTAAGTATTTTATGTTTTAATTGATTTTTGGGCCAATTAATTAGAAATAAAATTATTTGGGCTTCCAAATAATTTTTTGGGCGTTCAAAATTATTTTTAAGTTAGCCCAATGATTTTTATGGGCTCGTGGGCCCATAGGAATTTTTGGGTCAGTCAGTGATTTTATGAGCCAGTCAATGAACTTTTATTAATTAATTAGTTAATGGGCCTAAATATTTTTATTTAGGCCCAATAACATTTAAGTATTTTATTTTAGTAAAAAAATTATAATTTTTAAAATTATTTATTAATTATGGGGTTAAGTTAGTTAATGGGCTTTAAGTCAGTTAAGGGGTTAGTAGAGAGACCAGCAGTCTGGACCAACCCATAAAAAATAACTAAGTCCGAAATATATATTTAATTATTTTTATGCATGAAGTTTATATTTTAAGTATAAGTATATTTACTATGAAAAATCAATTAAATATATATTACGGACAAATTTTCAGTGCATGCATTCACGAAATTTTATATGATATGATTATGATTATGTATGAGTTGAGCAATAAAATATTTTCTTGATGGAAATTGAAGTAGTGTGACATAAGGGTGGTTATCCACCATATGATATATGATTTATGCGGTAGTTTACTACCATAGGAGGTGATTTATCACCGCCACGTACGTTGGTTCAGAAGACTGATCAGTCAACACAGATAAGCGTCACACTTACGGATAGGACCATAGACTGTTTCAAAAATACTCTGCTCAACTATGTTATGTATGATGAAAAAAGATGATGTTTATGCTTAAGATTAATGTTTCAGCATTTATGTTATGAAATAAAATATTTCCATGCATGCTCATGTATCATGTATATGTATTAGTATGATTATGTGATGCATTATTTTAAACATTGATATTCAAGTTTAGACATGTTGAGCCCCTAGGCTCACTACGCTTATATGGTGCAGGTGAGACAGATGACTTTTATGTAGCTCCTACCGGTGGTGATGACGTATGAGCTCACGAAACAGTGGCCCCGTGACCGTTGCAGTTTTTAGATGATGTTTTAAGATACATTTATTTTTATGACGTTGAGTTTTTAAAAACAAGTTGCATATTTCTATTTTATTATTTTCCCATATGAGAGTTTCAAACATGTATTATTTACTATTTTTGTTTCATGCATGAAACCCTTTTTAATTATTTATTTGTTTATTTTTATTTAAGTTACTACTAAGAAGTAGTATTTTATTTTAAATGTGTTACATATATGTATGGGCATATATGTATTGTTATTATTTTTTTTTAAAAAAAAATTCCGCATTTAAGTTTAAAGAGTCTTAGATGTTGCAACTTCTATGGAGTTATATGTCTCTCGAACAGTATAAACACCAAAGATGTATTTTCTTATGTCGTATTCAAAATCTCCTCTCTCGAGTGATAGATTCTAAATCAATTATCATTCAATCTATGTCCAGTAAATTGAAAGCATTAAAATTAGGAAAACACAAATAAACTATGCGAAAAATTAAATATATATAAATCAAAATATCTCAATCATGGTTTCCAGTCAAGATCCATCTACCTCTAGACTAAGAAATTAGTTCATAACAAATTCAAAGATCAAACAAAACTTGTCCTTGAAATAATCTATCAAACTAGAAAAATAGAGTTTAAAGGAAAACTAGAATGAAGTAAAATTAAGCTTTTTCGTCGCCTGATGCCACCGTCTTCCGTCTTCGTATCAAATTCTCGAGATCTTGTGAACTTCAAAACTCTCAATAGCCATCTCTAATGTCTAAAAACTCTCTAAACCCTCGTATTCCTAAAAAATAAGCTATCAAACCCTTTTAAACTCAATTAAAGACTTTTCATATTTTTGGAGACTGCGCAGCGCTGGAGCGCTTCTATTAGGCGCTGGGGCGCTCAAGTTTCGTATTTTATTTTTTAATGACGGACGTCTAGCGCTGGAGCGCTCAAATAAGGCGCTGGGGCGCTCTATTCATGAATTTAGTGGCACTGGAGCGCTAGGAATATGGCGCTGGGGCGCTACTTGTTCTTCTATTTTACCATCTGCGCAATATTTTTGTAAAAAACATAACACGAGTTTTAGCCGTCAGATCAAGCTGAAATTTTGACAGAAACTTTAAAGCATCCTAATATTCAATTTGAACGGTAGAGATCGGATTTAAAGGTCTGTAGAAGCTCCAGTTATTTTGTAAACTTTGCTGTCTAATATTCGTCTTTCCGCTTCTTCTTGCTACTTTTCTTCAAATCTTTGCAACTCACAAAAACATCAAATACGCATAATATCCACTCGATACATCACAAAATTTAAGTCAAATCATATTTAAATTAAGTGCATAAAATGCACTTATCAAAAGTACCTGAAAATCAAAGACAAAGAAAAAGTTCAGAATTTAAAAACCAAAAAGAAAAATAAAAGTCTAGTCTCAAGTGAAATAAAAAATTTGATATCACTAATAGTCCCCGGCAATGGCGCCAAAAACATGACCGCTAAAATCAGTTTGATTAAAAATATACTGGCAAGCGCACCAGGTCAAGTTATAGATAGTGAATAAAAATAAGATGTCGAACCCACAGGGACTGTTATTTTGTAACTACCAAAATATATTTATTTCTACTTAATCTAGACTAATGAATAAGAGCAATTTTAGATTTTAAACTATTAAATAAATTTTTAAATAAAACTAAATTAAATAAAACGCAGCAAGAAAATTTGGATTAAATTCAAATATAAGAAAAGTTCGATCAAGGACACACATAGGTACCAAACAAATCATGTAACATGTAGTTGAATTGGGATTCAGATTTAATATTAGATTACAGGAATTTTTCTAAATTGTTTAAAGGTCTATTTCTAGAACAATCAAACCTATTAAAATATTGACGGATTAAATTTTCATAATTCTAAATAAATTTGAATGCATTAAATATTTGTAAAAATTCAGTTTTCACCTAAACCGCACACTGAAAAAGAATAATATTTCTAGTCGGTTTTACCATGTGTTGATTGTTAAAGTGATCAAAATCAATCCCTCCTCTGTCGTCTTAGGACCAATTAATATGCAAGCAAACAGTTGATCAGGTTATTCACAAGACAA
This sequence comes from Henckelia pumila, assembly GCF_033568475.1. Lineage (NCBI taxonomy): Eukaryota > Viridiplantae > Streptophyta > Magnoliopsida > Lamiales > Gesneriaceae > Henckelia > Henckelia pumila. The sequence continues at coordinate 79,523,304 of NC_133122.1, read as the reverse complement.
AAATAAATCTAACAATCAGTAAAATAAAATCAAGTCTGAAAAATCTCAAATAAACATCCATGTTTTCTACATGAATTTGTTCGGCCCAATCACGTGGGCTTGATCGAAAAGAAACTACTACTCCATAAATAAAATCATGATTCAAACAATGTTTTTAATCATGAATTAAAAATAAAAATAAGAAAAGAAGAAAAAAAATATAAATCTTCTCTCCCAAGCCTGTAGCTGCCTCTCTTGTGTTCTGCCCGTTCTGGAACCCTTAATCTGATGGAAAGAATGCTATTTATACGCCTAAGGATCCCCAAAATATAGTGTCCGACCCGAGCAAGAGTTTCCAAATTTAAAAAGTATGTGCGCGCGTCTCGCTCGAGCATAAATAATGTGCGCTCGAGCGAGCGTACTTCTGTCCCGAGGATTAAAAATCTCGCTTTTCTCGCTCAAGCGGGGTAAACTCGCGCTCGAGCGAGCATAACTCTGCCTTGCTTTCTCTTCTGCTTCAACCTAGCGCTCTTTACAAGCGCAATCGCGCGTCCTTTTTTCTAATAGCGCAAGCAGCGCTGCTCATTAGCGCGATACCGCTTCTGTAGTAACCCTGCATGGAATCACCTACTAACTGGCAACTAATAGCATGCATTAAACTTAATACAGCAAAATACTTAACAGAGTAAAAACGTGCGGAAACTTAACCATAAATTACATATCAGCTTAGTAATATAATCCAGGCTTAATACTGTAGTGATACAACCAAATCAAAAACTTAAACAGTAAACATTATACAGCTATATCGAATCCTGCTGTATAAAATCCTCAAGGCTCCTGCTCCCTAGTCCTGCCTTGAACTACCAGCTCCGTCCATCTTGCGACTTGCCCCATGGAATAGGGTGTCCAAGATAACAACTAGAACTTGAGCGCTAACGCCCAGTACATAGACATGAGTACACGTAAATATATGATGCATGCAACATGATGACTGGTACAGGGTCATCCAAAAAATCATGCTCAGAACCGGCGCCATATGAGTGCTGCCATCGCACGGATCAACCTCTGGGTGCAACCACACTCGTCTAGTACACCAGAGTAGACAGACATAAATGCCCCCGCCGTCGCGGTACTCTCAGTGACAGACTATCGAGTATAGAGCTGAGCGGCTCTATAATCAGGTATAACAAGGAATAGGCTCAACGTGTATATGCACATGACATATGAGTATAGAAAATGGTAAATCATACATCATTCCATATAATAATGCCAAATAAATGCAACATATAAACATGTATACTCGCTGGCAGTCTCAGTCAATGTGTACGTACCTTTAGGCTAGTTTAAGTAAAGTAGATCCTAGGTTCCAAGCCTATATTCAAAAGTTCACCGTATCACTACACAAGTTCTATAATCTTAACTAAGCTAATAAGTACTCCCAAAACTTAAATCGATTCCCGGACCATACCTTCGTCCGAAATAAGCCCTTTGAAGACGCTAGTCCCGGATGACTATAACCACAACTTGGTTATTCCAGAACTTCGCTTATAACCGATAGGGCCCTCAAGTGTATATCTCACACTATATAACTGAAGAAGGAAACTCGGGAATTCGTAATTGAAAATGAACTCTGAACGGCCCTATTTATAGCCAAATTTCTCGGCCAGGATCTGAACTTCCGATTTTGGGATCGGAGCTTCCGATCCAACTCATTGCGTGCATGTCTGCCACGCCAGGATCGGAACTTTCGATCTACGATCGGAGCTTCCGATCTTCTCTATGATCGACACTTGTCAAAACTCGCGACTGAGTCATCGATCATTGCTGGCAGCTGGGGATCGGAACTTCCGTTCCGATCGAAGCTTACTATCTAGGATCGGAGCTTACTATCCGGCCCAAAATTAAAAAGCCCAAATTTTACTTCTGAAGTCCAATAACACTCAGAAATTGGTTAAATACCAACCCTTAATCATGTTTAACATATTATTATCTTAAAATGGTTTCTGGGTTACTACATTCTCCCCACCTTTAGATATTTCGTCCGCGAAATAACATCTAAAGACAAATCAAGATAACAATATGAAACATCAAACCATGTCTTATTACAACAACGGTAATTACATCTTACATGGTAATCAAAAATACAAAGCAAACAACTCAGGATATTATGCTCGCATACGACTCTTAGTTTCCCAAGTTGCTTCTTCAACGCCTCGGCGCTGCCACTGTACCATCACAAGTGGTATAGTCTTGTTCCGAAGAACTTTCTCCTTCCTGTCTAGGATACAGATTGGTCGTTCAACAAAAGACAGATCTGGTTCTAGCTGAATATCAGTAGACTGAATCACATGAGATTCATCAGCTATGTACTGTCGAAGCAACGACACATGAAAAACATTGTGTATACTGGAAAGATTTGGCAGTAAAGCCAAACGATATGCAACATCTCCGATCTTCTCCAGTATCTGGAAAGGCCCAATGTAACGAGGAGACAACTTGCCTTTCACACCGAATCTCATCACCTTCCTGAAAGGTGATACTCGCAGAAAAACATATTCACCAGGCTCAAACTGAAGTGGCCTGCGGTGAATATTCTAACTGGCTTGTCTATCTTGAGCAACTTTGATCCTATGCTTGATCAAATCTACCTTGTCTACAATCTGCTGCACCAATTCAGGACCCTCGACTTGCCGTTCCCCGAATTCATCCCAGAATAATGGAGTACGACACAGTCGACCATACAATGCCTCGAAAGGTGCCATATCAATACTACGATGATAACTGTTATTGTAGGCAAATTCAATCAAAGGTAACTGATCCTGCCAAGATAAACCAAAGTCCATGACAGAAGAACGTAGCATATCCTCCAGCATACGAATAGTGCGCTCTGACTGCCCATTAGTCTCCGGATGATACGCAGTGCTCAAACTCAGAGTGGTACCCAACGCCTGCTGAAAACTACCCCAAAAACGTGAAGTAAATCGCGGATCTCTATCACTGACGATACTCACTGGAATCCCATGTAATCGCACAATCTCTGTAAGAGTGGGTGCCCAGTGAGCCAACTGTGTGGCTATGGGCTTTGATGACTCTTTGTATAAACAATCTTTTGTGTAATATTATTTACACTTTTATGGCAATGACTTTATATTACTTCATATTGTTATATTGTGATATACTATTGTTGTTTTGATAAAGACCTTGAATATACTATAGTGTATGTAAGATGTGGTAGAACATGGAGATGTCTATCATGAAATACATCTTATAGTCACTGTATATTCTAAAACCGTTCCTAGTCGATTGAGCCGTCCGATAATAAGGATAAGGATCGCTCGAGTTTGAGACTAGCATTTGCGATGCGGAGTACCACGTTTCATTGGTAGGGAACATGGAGATGTTCGAAGCATGCAAATGGATATTCATAGGATGAATAATCGAACTACCCTATCCGGACTTTCCAAGTGGTTATCACTTATCGAGTGGATAAAGTCCGCGGTTTTGGTTGTACACCATTAGTCCTTACGACTTGAAACATCATGGAGACTCTATATGCTAGTGCTGTGCTTTGACTCGTTTACCGACTCTATGGGGGTCATCAGGTGTCGAGATTGGGTACAGTTACGACACATATAGGAGTCAATGCATTGTTGTCAAGGATTCACCACATACTTGCGAGTGTGGATATCCTATGCGATCTGAGGAGATATTAGTGTGACAAATCTCTGGCCAGAGTACTTGATGTGATTTAAGAAATGGTTTCTTAGTAGCACATGCGATGTCACTAATTTGATCTTCAAGATGCATTGCATAGTTATCGAATCTTGAGCGACTCTCGATATACCAATGGTTGTTGATTCGATCGGGATATATGGATGAAGGGACCGTACTGTACGCTAACCAAAATCTACTGGTTCTTGTAGGCACTATCAGTGATACCTAGGGAATCATGGGGCGATGTTGCTAGGCGCTTTACCATGATTCGTTGGGCAAGTCGGAAAGTGTTGTTCCGAGTCACAAGGAGTTGTGAGCCCACGGCTAGCTGTATCCCTGAACCATTGAGGGTCACACAGTGTAATGGAGTTTTAATCCCCGTTGAGATAGTTAAATTTAAAGAGTTAAATTTAATGAACTAAGGAGTTGGACTTCTTAAATAAGAGTAAGGGAGTAGGATTTCCTAAAATGACATAGGGATGGACATTTTTGGAAACCACTGAATTCGGATTCAGGAAAATTTATTTTGACTTTAAAATGTGCAGAAATGGTTTCTGTGCACATTGGTGAAATCAGTTCATCAATCGGAGTCACGATGAATTTTATATTAATTTCTGAACGAGCGGGCTTTGCTTGTCGGGCCCCAGCTTATGACTAATGGGCCCTAAGGTGTTAGTGGCCTGCATTATAAATAAGTTATTTCAGTACAGAAATTACACACGATAGGTCATAATTTTTGAGACAGGATTTTCGAAACCCTAGCCCCTCTCAAAAACGTTTTCGGCCGCCTCTCCCTCCCTCTGCCCGAGAAAATTCCGGTCTGTGATTTTGAATCGCAGTAAGGAATAACGAATCAAATTCGTGTATTCTCTTCGCAGAAAACTTCTGATAGATTTTCTAGTGCAATCTATCAGAGGGATTAAACCTCTGTTCGTGGACCTGATTGAAGGCGTTCATCGGTTCCAGGGAGAGACAACAAGAGCAGAATTGTTCTGTTGGTGTCCATTAATCTCGTTGCGAGATTTGAGGTAAAATTTATTTAACTGTTATTTAAATTTTACACACAATAATAATTTAATCGTTGAACGGTTGATACCCACACCATGGAATTGTTCCATGATAAAAATTTTTAAACTTCCGCTGCACCGGGTATCAATCGTGATTGATCTGAGAGCCGAGTTTTCCAACAATCTCCTGGATATATAAGCGTGCCATGCGATCATAAGAATACTCCCGGTTATAAGGAATGAAATGTGCTGATTTTGTCAAACGGTCAACGACAACCCAGATAGCATCACACTGACGTGAAGTCATAGGCAAGTGGGTAACAAAATCCATAGTCACGTGCTCCCACTTCCATTCAGGAATCTCAAGATTCTGCAGTAATCCACCTGGTCGTCGATGTTCAGCCTTGACCTGTTGACAAACCAAACATCTCGAAACAAATTGATACACACTTCGCTTCATCCCCTTCCACCAGAATCTAGTTCGCAAGTCCTTATACATTTTCATACTTCCAGGATGAACTGATAATCGACTCCTGTGAGCTTGAGATAGAATATCATTCCTGAGCTCCGCAACATTAGGTACAACCACTCTATTGGATAGGCACAGTAAACCATCTGCCTGAAAATGGAATCCAGATGTATTAACTCCATTGGCTAGACGTGCCAATCGCTGAGTCTTAACATCAGATATCTGAGCATCTCTGATCCGAGAATACAATGTTGGCTCAGATAGAATAGTATACAAACGAATCCCATTCCTCCCTTTCTTGTGCTTGAGCGTAAAAATCAATGAACAGCACTCTTGAACCATATGAGATATTTCATTAGTCTGAAGTGCAGACAGTCCCACCTGCCGACTCAAGGCATCAGCAGTATGATTAGCAGAACCTGGATGATATTTGATTTCACATTCATAATCCTTCAGGAGATCCATCCAGCGTCTCTGTCGCATATTCAACTCTGTCTGAGTGAATAAATACTTCAAACTCTTGTGATCCATAAATATCTCAAATTTCTCGCCATAAAGATAATGTCTCCAAATCTTGAGCGCAAATACAATGGCGGCTAACTCGAGATCATGCACTGGATAGTTATTCTCATGCGTCTTCAATTGTCGAGAAGCATAGGAAATAACATGTCCATGCTGTGTCAACACACATCCCAACCCCTGACCAGAGGCATCAGTATAAACAACATAACCTCCTGATCCAGAAGGTAGAGCTAGCACAGGTGCAGTAGTAAGACGTCTACGCAGCTCGTGAAAAGACTCCTCACAATCCGAGGACCAAATGAAGGTAACATCTTTCCGAGTAAGCTGAGTCAAAGGCCTGGCCAACTGTGAAAAATTCTCGATAAACCGACAGTAATATCTCGCTAGACCCAAGAAACTACGAATCTCAACAACCGTTGTCGGGCGAGACCAGTTCAGCACTGCCTCTATCTTACTAGGATCAACAGATATCCCTTCATTCGAAATCACATGACCGAGAAATACTACCCGATCAAGCCAGAATTCACACTTGCTCAATTTCGCATATAGCTGCTTATCTCGTAACGTCTGTAGAACAATCCTCAAATGTTGTGCATGCTCATTCTTGTCATGAGAATAGACAAGAATATCATCAATGAAGACGATGAAAAATCTATCCAGATAATCTCGAAATACCTGATTCATCAGATTCATAAAGACTGCCGGTGCATTCGTCAAACCGAATGGCATTACCAGAAATTCATAATGCGCGTATCTGGTCCTAAAAGCAGTCGTAGAAATATCTGAGTCTCGTACCCGCATTTGATGGTATCCAGATCTCAGATCTATCTTTGAGTAAACAGAAGTACCCTGTAGTTGATCGAACAGATCATCAATCCGCGGCAAAGGATACTTATTCTTAATGGTGACACGATTCAATTGCCTGTAATCAATACATAATCGCATCGATCCATCCTTCTTCTTGACAAACAAAACAGGTGCTCCCCACGGAGAAACACTCGGACGAATATATCCCTTATCAAGCAGATCTTGCAACTGCTGTTTCAATTCCCTCATCTCTGACGGTGCCAGACGATAAGGTGCTCGGGATATAGACGTAGTTCCTGGTACTAGATCAATACCAAATTCAACCTCTCGAACCGGAGGAAAACCAGGAATCTCATCAGGGAATACGTCAGGAAACTCACTGACAATCGGTAGCTGATCAATACCCGGACTACTCGCAGACATATCAACCGCATAGATGAGGTAGCCCTCCCCACCTGACTCCAAGACATGACATGCCTTCAGAGCCGAAACAAGTGGCATCGGAGGTTGCGCACCCTCACCATAAAAGTACCAGCTATCACCCTCAACGGGATGAAACTGTACCAGACGCTGATAACAATCCATAGTAGCGTGATACAAAGTCAGCATATCTATTCCCAAAATACAATCAAAATCCGTCATCGCTAATATCATCAAATTAGCCGATAACACATTACCCTCAAACTCCATAAGGCAACCCATCACTAGACGCTTAGTTACTACCTCCTGCTCTAACGGAGTAGATACAACTAAATCCATATCTAATGATACGTAAGGTAATCTATGTCTCTTAACGAAGCGACTAGAAATAAAAGAATGCGATGCTCCAGTATCAATTAATACAAGTGCAGGAATACCACATAACAGAAAGTTACCTGCCAACATGCGATCGCTTCCCTCAGTAGCCTGCTCCTGAGACAGAGCAAACACCTGCCCTTGAGTCTGTGGATGAAAACCAGAAGAACTCTGTGGTGCTGGCTGCTGACGTGGAACAATAGAAGCCTGAGATCCAACCTGTGATCCCGATCCACTAGCAGAACCCATACGCTGAGGACAATCTCTCCGCAGATGTCCCTGTTGACCACAAATATAACACGCCCCAGTAGCTCTCTGACATGAAGCTGCAGGATGCTTCCCACCACAGTGGCTACAAAACTTCTCCTTCTTCTTCTTCTTCCCAAAGCGGAAAGTACCTCGTGAACCACGAGAACCAGACGAAGTAGTAGGAGTAGAAGAAGACGTAGGTACAGATGGCACAACAAATTGAGCTCGAGGCTCAACAACTCCACTAGGCTGTGCTGGCATCATCAACTGTGCCCGCCTGTTGCTAGTCTCCACAAGACGGCAACGGTTCACCAGAGTCTCAAAAGATACCGGGTCATCACAGACTACAACCTGTGCGTAGATATCTTGGTTCAGGCCTTGTAGAAAGATATCATACTTCGACGCATCACTCGCATTGATATGAGGACTGAAAGGTAGCAGATCAAGAAATCGCTACTGATACTGATCAATAGTCATTGATCCTTGCCTCAAAGTAAGCAATTTCATAGATCGTGCTTGGCGAACAGCCGGAGGAAAATACAATTTCTGAAACTCCCGACAAAAATCCCCCCAAGTCACCTGTCCTCTCTCAGTACGTGCCTGAGCAACCTTGGCATCCCACCAAAAACGTGCTCTATCCTCTAGAACGAATTCTAGAACTTCCAATTTCTGCTCCTTAGTACACTCGAAAGCTCGGAACGTGCTCTCAAGTTTAGACATCCAGCTTCTAGCTTGTTCAGGATTCTCGCCTCCCACTAAGGGTTTCGGTCCTACCTGCATGAACTTATTAATAGTATAGCGACGTCGACCCTCATGAGGACGATGTTGATCATCCTGATGATGATGGCGACGATGATGATGGCCACCTCCCTGGCCAACACTACCGTGACTCTCGTCAGCCATATCCTGAAAAGAATTGCACATTAAAATCCCAAATGCGCAAGAATTACTCAAAACTAATTCTAAATCCCAAGTACTAATCCCAAAATCTAAGCATGCTCTGATACCAAAAATGTAGTGATCCTTCATGGAATCACCTACTAACTGGCAACTAATAGCATGCATTAAACTTAATACAGCTAAATACTTAACAGAGTAAAAACGTGCGGAAACTTAACCATACATTACATATCAGCTGAGTAATATAATCCAGGCTTAATACTGTATTGATACAACCAAATCAAAAACTTAAACAGTAAACATTATACAGCTATATCGAATCCTGCTGTATAAAATCCTCAAAGCTCCTGCTCCCTAGTCCTGCCTTGAACTACCAGCTCCGTCCATCCTGCGACCTGCCCCATGGAATAGGGTGTCCAAGATAACAACTAGAACGTGAGCGCTAACGCCCAGTACATAGACATGAGTACACGTAAATATATGATGCATGCAACATGATGACTGATACAGGGTCATCCAAAAAATCATGCTCAGAACCGGCGCCATATGAGTGCTTCCATCGCACGGATCAACCTCTGGGTGCAACCACACTCGTCTAGTACACAGAGTAGATAGACATAAATGCCCCCGCCGTCGCGGTACTCTCAGTGACAGACTATCGAGTATAGAGCTGAGTGGCTCTATAATCAGGTATAAAAAGGAATAGGCTCAACGTGTATATGCACATGACATATGAGTATAGAAAACGGTAAATCATACATCATGCCATATAATAATGCCAAATAAATGCAACATATAAACATGTATACTCGCTGGCAATCTCGGTCAATGTGTACGTACCTCTAGGCTAGTTTAAGTAAAGTAGATCCTAGGTTCAAGCCTATATTCAAAAGTTCACCGTATCACTACACAAGTTCTATAAGCCTTAACTAAGCTAATAAGTACTCCCAAAACTTAAATCGATTCCCGGACCATACCTTCGTCCGAAATAAGCCCTTTGAAGACGCTAGTCCCGGATGACTATAACCACAACTTGGTTATTCCAGAACTTCGATTATAACCGATAAGGCCCTCAAGTGTATATCTCATACTATATAACTGAAGAAGGAAACTCGGGAATTCGTAATTGAAAATGAACTCTGAACGGCCCTATTTATAGCCAAATTTCTCGGCCAGGATCGGAACTTCCGATCCAGCTCATTGCGTGCATGTCTGCCACGCAAGGATCGAAACTTCCGATCTACGATCGGAGCTTTCGATCTGCTCTATGATCGACACTTGTCAAAACTCGCGACTGAGTCATCGATCATTGCTGGCAGCTGGGGATCGGAACTTCCGTTCCAGGATCGGAGCTTCCGTTCCGATCGGAGCTTACTATCTAGGATCGGAGCTTACTATCCGGCCCAAAATTAAAAAGCCCAAATTTTACTTCTGAAGTCCAATAACACTCCGAAATTGGTTAAATACCAACCCTTAATCATGTTTAACATATTATTATCTTAAAATGGTTTCTGGGTTACTACAGCTTCTTCTCTTGCCTCTCCATAGCGCAATAGCGCTTCTTCTAGGGCTCTTGTTTAGCGCAATAGCGCTTCTTCTAGGGCAGTTCATTAGAGCGATAGCACTATATTAGAGCTGTTGGATAGAGCTCTTCGTTAGAGCTGTTCGTTAGCAGCTCTATCCAACAGCTCTACTTTTCATCTTCAACGCCTTCAACCTTTCAATCCCTTCTTCTTTCTTTTCTTTTCTTTTCTCTTTTCTTGCCCTCAAAACTCATTTAATTTCCATTTTTCCTACAAATAAAACCAGGAGAATGAAATGACATGCATGCAATAAAACACATAAAAACAACATTAATTAACACAAAATAGACACAAAAATATCACGAACTAATGCACACAAAATGCACTTATCAAGTATCTTCCTATCGCTTGTCTCCCCTTCAATGAGTCGGCTCCTGATCCCCCTCTTAACCAGACTATAGGAGGAAGGCTTAGGTGGGATGGGCGGATGCGGACCCTGGATCCAGGGGCGACCTCGAGGTTTCTTCCTAGCGGGCTTGACCTCCCCCGGGTTGGGCCTCTTCTGCTTCTATTTGAGCTTCCTACATTCTCTTGTATCATGGGCGCACTCCTGATGGTATGCGCAGTACTTCCCCGACTCTTTCTCCCTGGGTGGTTCCCGAGATATGAGCTCTTCCTCACAAACGTTGAACATCCGGTCCCAGGCAAATTTCAGGGGGACTTATTGGGCAATTCGCCCTAGCTGATCACTCCCGGAACTTGAAAGGCCCCCTCTTCCTCATCCTCCTTCCCTCTTGGTTATCTCCCTCTTTTGTTTCTAGGTTTCCTCCATGTTAATATATTTTTCTGCCCGAGCTATTAGATCCTCAAAATCTCGAAGAGCTTTTTTCACCAAGGACCTGAAGAACTCCTGCTCCCAGAGCCCTTGGGTGAAAGCTGTAGTTTTGTTCTCCTGGGCACATATAAGTAGGGACTTCCAAGAAAGCTTTGTTAAAATTTCTGATGTATGCTCGTAAAGACTCTTCTCCCGGCTGCCTTACTTCGAACAAACTGAAGGCAGTTTTCTTGTATCTTTTACTGCTGCTGAAGTGCCGCAGGAAGACTTACTTGAATTCTCCAAAAGATCGGATGCTCTGGAGCTCTAACTTTTCGAACCACCTCTGAGCCGAGTTCACCAGGGTAGTCAAGAAGGCCGTGCATTTGATTCTGTCCTCATAGCAATGCAACATGGTCACGTTTTTGAATTGGGCCATGTGCACTTCCGGATTAGTGCTTCCATCATATTCTCGCACCTTAGCAGACTTATAAAGAATAGGCAAGGGCTCTCTTATCAAGTCTGAGGAGAAAGGGCAGCCCTGGGTTTTTCTCTGCCGAGCGGGCAGAGAACTGGTCTCCTCTAATTTTTGCACTTTCTTTCTGAGTTCCTTCAATTCATCTGCCGTAGCGGTTTCCAGGGAGTCTGTCTACGAGTTTTCTCATCATTTCTTAGATTTCTCGTTAGGATGTGAGCCTGAGACTCTTCCTCCTCAAAAAATAACTCTTTCCCCTTCGGAAGTACTTGGGATGCCAGGGCTTTTTGTACAGCTGCGTTGATGAGCAACTTGAGCTGCTCAGCAGGAATGATGAGATTCTACTGAGAACTCTCTGGAGGTGGTTCTTCATGAGATCCCAGATCGGTGGTATCCTTTCCGGAAGGATCTCCCAGAGTTGTTTTTTTTTATTTAAAACCATATATATCTATGCCTATAGACTTGGTTTCTCACAGACGGAACTAATGATGATGCCCGAGAACAATCGGGTAGTCGGGGTAGACGATTGCTCGGGCGGGTGCTTGAAGGGCTCTGACAAGCACAAGCCAAGCGATTGGATTATAAGTGTTTTTCTTTTCGAGCTCTGCACACACTTCAAACAAAAATGAGTTAATGGGACGTCGGAAGATTTTTCGACGTGACTACTCCGACGCTCAAGTCAGAAAAAAGTTGTGCACCAGAAAATCGAAAAAATGTAGAGAGTAGTTTTTTTTTTTTTAGATTGAAAAGAAAATATCCCCTGTTATGCCTTTGTAGGTAGTATTTATAGTTCTGGATGGTTATCACTCCTCCGAAGTTCTCGTCCCATGACCACAATATGGGCGAGTGGGCCACGTCTTATAGTTATGCTCCAATTGGGGGAACGTGCCACTCAAACGTGGGTGAGAGGGAGTTACAATTTTTGTTTTTGACTTGGACTTCATTGATGGTCAGTCCGAGCTTGGACTACCATCCTGATCCCCCTTCTTACCCGGCCTGGCATTACCCGCGTTAGAGCTCCCGAAAGTACCTCCTTCAAACATCCACATCCTCCTTGTACTCTTCCTCTATCGGGAAACCATGCATCTGCCTCGGACTATATGATAGCCCTCGATCTCCCGGGATATCAGTATGTATGTATATAGTATGTGGTATCAGGTATGCACGACATGCATATTTTCATGAATGCATCCATAGCCCACAAATTACGAAGAGACACTGCCATGAATAAATTTATCTCAAATCACTTTTCAACTAATTTGTCCACTATTGTCGACATAGAAAACATAATTAAATCCAGTATTTAAAAACTTAAAAATGACGAGTAATAAAAAAAATATAATTTAACACGTAAATAACACAAATTGCATATATACTTCGTCTCCGTGTTTGTGAAAGGATACAAAAGAAAAAAAATATGAAATCGACGAAGGAATGGAGATTTGTTCACAACTAATAAATGTGACTTGTCCTTGTTCTTTAGTCTCATGATGTGCTGGATTCAAATACATGCAATTATTAAAATGTAACGACACGACATTCCTTACTTCTTTCCTTGAGAGGTCATTGTTACATATTAAATCCACTAGCTAGCAAGGAAAATTCGTGTTTTATTTTATATATTTACAAATTAAATCCACTAGCTAACAAGGGAAATTAGTGTTTTATTATATATATATATATATATAATATACATATAATAATAAAACACGAATTATATATATATATATATATATATTTGTATATATATGTATGTATATCATTGAGAATTCTATTGTAGAATTTTATTTTTAAAAAAAGACATACTTTATGTATTTTAATAATTACTGAGTTAGTGAAATCTCAACATTTACAGCTATATTTAATTTTATATTTCTAATTTTGTATAAAGCTTTTAAGTTTTTGAAAGCTGATCTAAATACGAAATACTTTTTAGAATTAATGAAACGTTGAATGAAAAATAGCAATCATGTTAAAAGATATGATAATGAGTTGACATTACTTTTTTGCTAGCTATATTATATTATATATATATATATATATATATATATATATAGAAACAAATGCACACGCTCATGCGTGTGTAAAATATATGTTATTTTTATATGTATTTTTTGCGTGTAAAGTTAGTGGGAAGTTTAGTGGGATAATGGATAGAAAAGAGAGAAGAAGGTAAAATCCGAACAAAAGTTGGTGTCCTCTTGATAGGAGATTTTAAGAACCTTTAAGTCTCAACTATTATTAAATAGTACATATATATATATATATTCGAAAATAAAAAAAGCTTTTTAAAACAAGCTGTCACAAATATTGCCGACATTTTAGAATTTGAGTCCTTTTATTTTAAATAAGTTGCTAAAAACGAGTCGGGGAAACAAAAAATATCAACTAATTAAGTCAGCATATATATCTAGGCACAATCAAAACATTTGTTCGTTATTCTAAGTTCAACAACGTCGTTATTATGCTGATAAAAAAAATGCCGCAGGAAAAAAAAAAATCATTACTGCTGCATCTCGAGATTTTTAATTATCCATTGGGATTTCAAGTGAAAAAATTTATTTTCTGCCGTTTCGATATGTCTATCAAGAACTTCAAGTAGAGCTGTTAGCCGGCCCGCCCTGTCATGACCCGTGGCCCGTTTGTGTTGGTTCGTTTAGGCCTATCAAGAACTTCAAGTAGAGCTGTCAGCCGGCCCGCCTTGTCATGACCCGTGGCCCGTTTGTGTTGGTTCGTTTAGGCCCTTCTTCAAACGAGTCATAAAAACCCCAACCCGCCACGCCGCAGGTTACGAGCTAGGCAGGTCAATCTACTAAAATTTTGAAAAAATAAAAAATATATATAAAAAATTCAAAAAATAAAATTACTATTTGAGATTAAAAAAAATATAACAACAATGTTAAACAATAACAAATAATAAATGTCACAATCAAACAAATCATATAAAATTTTATGTTATTATATTTTGGATAAAAAATTGCATTTCTAAATAATATGACTAAAATAAATAGATATTTAACCATAAAAAAATAATAATGTAAGATATTAAAAATATTACAAATACTAGTTTTAAAATTTCTAAAATTATATTATTTAAAAATAAGTATTTTTATGCCCATAATTAAAAAAAACTAAAAATTTTATTTTTTCTAAAAATGGCGCCCAGCCCTATATAAACTCGCGGCCCGTTTAGGCCCGCCTCCAAACGGGCCGATAAAACCCCAAGCCAACCCGCCAATTTTTCATGATGGGGTGGGCTGGTCCGATGGGCCCGACCCATTTTGACAGTTTTAACTTCAAGGCGCTTGAATCTTGATGATCTTCCGATAATATCGCGAAACATGCATGTTTTGGAAAGTTGATGCTTATTTACAAGTGATTCTTATAGATATTATTTTGAAGTTGATGAAAAGTTAAAGTAGATAGTGTTCGAAAATAAAAGTTTAAAACTATACAAGCTAAAATTCTAATGTATGGAGAATAATTGCTTTCAAGCTTAATTTTTTTAGTTAAATGACAATCATACCCTTTAACTATATAAAATTGATCTCACGATTTAAATTTTGATACCCACACCATAAAAAATGTGTTTACCTTTATATAATTATTATTACATTATAAATTTTTTATCAAAAATATTTTATTTTTTTTAACATGGATGCTAGAAATAATATACAAGATTCATAAAAATAAAATATAAAAAATGATAAAATTTGTATAAATGCACAAGATATGTACAAAAAAATGTATTAAATGTAATATATTTTAAAAAAAAATAAATGTTTGTAATAAGATATGATTGACATTTTATAAATTCTATTAGAAACTATTAAAACTTCTATATAAATAAATTTAACAATGTAAAATTTAAAAAAATAAAAGCCATGGTAAATACGTAATATGACAAATTTATCAAGGTTATAAATGTCCACTTGTAATTTTTGACCTTAAACAAAAAAAAAAAACAGAAGCCAAAAAAAGCGTCAAATTTGTGCTACTTGATTTTGGCTAAAAATTGTAAAAGCTAAAGCAGAACTTGATATTTACAAACACTCAAAAACACTTTCAAGCAGCTAGAAGTTAAGAAACACTTTCTAGAAGATCTACCAAACACTCCCTCAAGCTGATGTAAAGTACTTCTTGGACTTACATTTTCCAAACTATTGTCTTTTTCATACCAAGCTAAGCGCCCTCATATCAATTTTTATACATTAATAATATTGAGACCTTTTAAATTAATTATTGAATCAATAGTGATACACCATGAGTGGGTGCATTACATGTTTATACCTAATTCGAGTTCATAGCCAAGAACTAAGGCTTGGATCCAGCTCTACGGGTAAGGTAGGCCCATGAGAGTAGGCAAGACAAGTTGTAGTTGGAGTTGGAGTTGTATCAATAGTATCCAATGGAGGTGACAAGGGTGAAGATGAGCTAAGAGGTATGCTAAATAGTTAAAGATGAGCTTGTGAGTTGAGAAGTCAATGATAATCTTAAGAGTTGAGGATGACGATTTCGGAGGAGAGTATGTAGGATAGAGCATGCCAGAGGTGGGTAAACCCTTAGCCTAAGATTCGTCTCAAGAGCGAGGAACCTTATCTTAAGACTCGCCTCAAGGGAGAGCTCACACTTTGGACCGTCCTAGAAGGGCGAGTCCCAGATGAAAAAGAGTGTGAATCTCACTGAAGTGGTCCCCTACGAATATGTGTGGTCCCCTACACGATCCCCTATAAATACTAGGTTTCTTCACTTTAGTTGCAACTTATTCCCTCCCAGCACCCTCTAACACTCGTTGCTTGGCTTCAAGTTCAATTCAGACTTGAATTTTTGGGCTTAGGTTGGACTCGGACCTTAGATTATCTCTAATTTTAGTGAGTATCACTTGGCGCCGTCTGTGAAAAATTGAGCTATGACATAGAGATGGTTGGAAGGAGATGAAGCAGAAGAGCTCACACTACCTCGTCTCTCTTAAGGGTGTAGTATCCCAATTTCTAAATTAAGAAATTAAATGTCTAATATTATTTATAATTGTTAAAACTTGATTAAGGAATCATCAATACATATTAATAAGTATAAAATCAGATTCAAGATGTTCGAAAATAGTTCGGAGGGTTTCTAGTGTTCAAGTAGTTCGGAAGGTCTAAACTTGAGCAGGATTAGATCGATGGTTACGAACTCTTCGGAAGAAAGAATTGAGTTCGGAAGCTCCGGGCAGTTCGAAAGCTCCGATCCTAAGTTCTGAAGATCCGAACTTCCTCCGACAGACAAATATGGGTTTTTGATTGGTGAATTGACAAGGGTGCATTCAGAAACTCTGAACCCCTAGTTTGAAAGGTCCGAACGTTGTCGGCACAGTGTATTGTCCAATCATGAGACACGTGTTCGGTGGAGAGTGATCGGAAGCTCTGATCAGGTTATCAAAAGTTCTGAAGTACGATAGGAAGGTCCGATCGTCCTCTATAAATAGGGGCCGAGACATTCACTTCCCTTGCTCATTTCCCTCTTATATTTCTTGTTCCTATCTGTTTTTTGTGGGTTTATAGGCGTCGTTTTAGAGGACAATCAATAGCGAGATGCTACCGAGATCATAGCGAAGTTGTGCCTAGAGTTAGGGGTCATCTTCATCAAAGGGCTGATGATGGACGCACGCTCGGACTTGAGTACACGACTGAATAGGTTTCTTGAGTTTCTTGAGTAAAGGTACAGACGTACTATCCAAGATATCTTGGTTAAGTATGCATGTTCTATGTTTGCATGTTTATATGTCATGATTTATGTGCATATATTACATTACTATTATTATGTTTCATGCATTATCATGTTGAGCCTGTACCATGATATAACCCGTATTGGCATCGCTCAGCCTTGAGTTCTTGAGTGGATGGTTGGACCCGTTATATTACAAGATCAGGTCAGCGATATCCACAGATTCTTTCTAGTGTGTGAGCCACCTCCTGATGCGAAGGTTCATCGTGCTACATACCAGAGCGTCCATTGTTTGAGCAGGAGTTTTACCGTGATATGTTTCCAGTACCCATTCATTTGCATTAGCATTGATAGCATGTGTATACTTATACTTTCGTACTGAGCGTTGTTATCGTTCACGTTCGTGTATTTCTTTGGACACCCCATTCGGCGGGAAAGTTGCAGGTTGCCCAAATTTTTTATTATTGGTATGGAAACCAGGGGTTTTGGTCTCAGTTGATACCAATAGTTTTAGTTAGGATTGATCCTCTTGTACATTGGATTTTCAATTGGGTTGTATTATTTTATCAGTTGTATACTATCAGGTTAGTATTTTATTTAAGTTTTCCGTATTTATCTCTGAATATTGTTCTTAAGTTTAATTGCATGCTTAAGTCTCTGTTAGTAGGTGGTTCTGGATTGGGCCACTGCATTTATGGTATCAAATCATGCATTAAAACCTTTGGGACATAGTTATGGCATTTTGGGTTTAATGAGGATTTTCTATGTAAAGATGGCTGGTTTTAACAATTAGTAGCAAAGAAATTGTCAAGAATTGGGTGGTCAGGAGCCTAGACGTTCCCGTAGATGCTGTCATAGCTATTAGGATTATCGATGTAGGTTCGACTTGCATAAGTTCATCAGGATAGAACCTCGGTCGAAAGTGGAAAACTAGACTCCGGAAACAGAAGAGGAACAAACAATAAATTTGGAATGTTGTGTCCAATAATTTATGGATCGAAGAAGAAACCTGTGAATATTCTCCACACGTAGTTAGAGAGATTGTCACAAAGATACTATCTCATCTACCAGATAATCGTACTCCTCAAAATTGGAAGGATCCGGTAGATTAGTAAGATCTTATACATCTTGGCAAGAAGAGGTTTCTGTCAGGGAATTATAATAAGATAGGCATCATGAAGGCGGTCAGCAATCTCAAGTGCATGGATAGATGTATGCTCTTCAGGGAGATCCGATTCAGAATAGGATATATGATGATACCCAAGATGATTTTGACGGTTGAGTTGTCCGGGGTATTATAGACGTAATATAATACTTCCGTATGTATTCAGAATTGTAAGCTTTGTATCTTGTACAACAACAAGTTTGATGTAATAGGTTTTCTGGTGTAAGTATTTGATTCATTTGTATTATTGATGCCAAATTTTTGAAAACTTTCTTGTAACGCCCATATATTCGTTTACGTAAAACCGCATGCATAATTAGAGAATTAATTAATTTTAAAATAAATTAAAGGGGTTAAATGATAATTTTTAATATATATATATATGAGTTTTGTTATGCTGCCCACTAACCGTGCCAACCCCTGTGACCACCATATACAATAGTTGAGTGTTTTATACATGGTGGGCACAGAGGTTCGCACGGTTGGTGTAAGGCCCTGAAATTAATTATTTTGGGATTAGTGGAATTTATTAATTATTAAAATTGAATTGATGGGAATTAATTGAGTCGGGATTGAATTGATTAAATTGGGAGTTTCAGGGACCGAAATGCAAAAGTTTGATTTTTATATATTATAACAAGCAAGTTGACTCTTCACCATCAAATCACCCTCACTTTATTAATTATTAGAATTGAATTGATAGGAATTAATTGAGCCGTGATTGAATTGATTAAATTGGGAGTTTCAGGGATCGAAATGCAAAAGTTTGATTTTTATATATTATAACAAGCAAGTTGACTCTTCACCATAAAATCACCCTCACTCTCCCCTTCCCTCTCCTCCATTCATACGTACTGAATCCGAAAGCCATGGGAGACGATTCTTCAAGATTTTCTTCCGTCTGATTCGCACGATCCGACTGTTAGATTTTATTTCCGAGTTGAGATTCACGATCACCGCAACGAGGGCTTTGTTTTGACGTAAGTTTTGCTACGATCTATGAACTTTGATTTTTATTGGGTTGTCAGAATTTGATGATTTTCGAGTATGTTGTTCTTGAGCTAGAATAGACTGTGTATTCGAAGTCGGTTTGGAAAAAGAACGAAGTTAAGATTTTATATGATTTTTGGGAACATAAATTCGAAATTGGGTTTTTGAATATTGTTGAGATTTGTTGTGTTTTGAAGGATTGGAGGATGATATGAGATAGTTTGAGTTGTTTGATGATGTTTGTTGATTTTTGGATTGACCGTTTATAGCCGTTATGCCGTCGAAATCGAGTTTTGGATTATCGGTTTTATTATTCGGTTTGATTTCCGGGTTTGTTTGAGTTAGAAGATTTATATCGAATCCGTATTTCACATTTTCAGATTTGAGTTGAAAGATTCGGGTTTGGATCGAACTTGGAAGTTGAATCGATTCGGGAATTGAAGAACGGTATAGTATTGAACTTCTTGAGATGGCTCGACTTGTTTTGATTCGATATTGATTGAGTTCGTTTTCATTTTCAGATTTGAATCCTCGACGAACTTGAAAAGGTAAGAAGACGACAATTGAATGAATGGGACGATTAACTCGAATTTGATTTAATTCGAGTGCCCAAAAGAAATCACATACTTGAATGTCATTTGAATTATTTGATTTTAACTTGGATGAGTTTATTTTCACTTGCATACATCTTGAGACGAAGATTCGATTCGTTTTGAGCTTAGACGATTTAGGGAGCTATTGTGAAATGACTTTGGATTTCGAGTTTTTCCAATTGCTAGAATACTTCTTATAGTTGCTCTGAAGTCTAGGGGTTTGAGTTGAGCGACATCCACCCCAAATGGGTGTGTTGGTGAGTTGTTCGTAAAAACTTGACCCCGGGATCTCAACCGAGTACCGATTGATATTCGATTATCCGATTAGATAATCCCGAGTTTTGAAGTCATGCATTGCATTTTAATGCATTTTGAGTTGAGTGCTGATATGCCTTTTTGAATTGATTGACTCGTTGTTTTATATAACATGATTTGATATATTATTTGGAATTGCTTGATTTGTCTCTTTTACTGGGAATTATATTCTCATCGGATTATCCGGCTGTCGTTTTGTTTGTATGTGTACTTGACGGCAGGTGGGGCAGGATCGAGTCAAAAGCTGCATGACTAGATCGAGTGGGAAATGATAGAGTGAGGACTTGGTTTTAGAAGTCATACATTGTACTCGAACTCCCTTGTATTCCATTTTGAGTTGTAGAACTTAGAATCGATGTTTGTTCTATATTTTTATGCATTTGAATACCTCGTTGTTGGAAACATATTAGTTGGATCATGTTAGAGTCTTTATGGGTATGATATTACACTTTTGGAGTCTTTTTTGGAGCAGAAACAGCAGGCCATGCGCGCCCGCGCAGCCCGGAAGGCGCGCCCACGCATCCTGCACTCTCTCGGAGGCCCGGACAGGGCGTTATGCCCGCCCGCGCCTTGTTTGGCGCGCCCACACGTCCTTCCCCGTTAAAAAAAAAATCTACTTTTCGCGACGTGGTTTTGCGTCGCCGATTGTAAGGTGTGCGTCGCTAAATGCCTTATTGATTATTTTTATTTCTTTTAGATTACATGATTTATTTATGTTTGATAGATTAGAATCCGGGTCCTCACATTAAGTGGTATCAGAGCGATAAGATTCTTGAAATTGAATTAGAGTGAGCGGGATAGATCGAGTCCGCATAAATTGAATTCTCGCATGTGATTGATTTATGTAAATCATTTATTTAAGATACATGTGAGCATGCTTTATTGATTGAGAATTATTTGAATTACATGGCTATGTGATTTAAATTTTAAAGCATGAATTACTTGAAATATGAACTGTATTTTTTTAATTGTGGATCCGAGTTCCACCATCTGCTTGAGCTAGCAGATCAGAGAATTTTTGCGATGTGAATTAGAATCCGATTGAGATCCGAAATTCAGTAATTTGTAGTTGAACGAACTTTTCGAACAGAGATGTGGAACACCGAATTTTGAGATGGAGATTTGGTATCCTTTTCATACTGAATATCAGAATTGTCTCCTAGAGAATTTTAGCAGACGACAACCAGCAGTAACTCATTCGACTGATCTAGATTGTACCACTACTTCACTGATAGAGATCACTTTGACACCGATGGGAGTACTACCGAGGAGGTTTTAGTCATTTAGATTACCGATTTTGAAGAGTACCGAGAATGCTGTTGGATGCAGAAGTAGAATAGAAGAGATCGATCAGTTGGGTGATTCTCTGAACTACACAGATGACCGGAGAATTCGGTTAGTGTGGTACCAACTTAGAGGATCGATAAAAGTTGGTAGAATTTGAAGAAGAGAGCATTAGGGAATCTAGGTTCGATCACTTTTTGGAATCCGTTTTCATCCGAATTTCTTCGACATATTCCTTATCATCGTTTGATCAGAGTTAGAGGGACTTGGAGATCATCTTTAATCGAAGAGAAAGCAATTTATGAAATCAGTGAGCAGTGCCTTGAGATCAGAAGACGCTGTCAGGTCTGTCATCAGCCCTGACACTTTGCCAGAGTTCGTCATCATGATATTATCGAAAGATCTCCAAAGGGATTTTCCTTGTGTCTTTAACTCCGACAAAGGTACTAGCCATTTCAGTTGTTCCTTTCATCCGCAATAGTAGAATCTATGAGAATTTAATCATATGATGAATCAATCTTCGAGGCAACAGATTCTAATTGTACTCTTATCGAGGATCAGACTTAGATTTCACCGATGATGACCGCAGGAAATAGTAGAGTATGGTTTCTATTCTTATTTTGATATGATCGGTTACGCACCTTATCTTTCTTCTTATCGATATTTACTGATGCATCTCGGTTGTTGAATTTTGATTAACAGTAGTCGCAATTCTTTGAATTGATGGGATAAGTTGGAACCGAACAGTATTGTACTTCAGATTCAGATTTGATTGAGATTTTGATTTGATTGTAACTGAGCAGTATCGTACTTCAGTTATCAGATTTTGATTTGATTGTCTGTTAGCTGCTTTATCCAGTACAAGACTACTGTGGATTGTTTCAGAAAGTTGACAGATTCAGATCCGAGTCAATAGGCGAACGGAAATCCTCCGGTAAGGATTCTCGATTCCAGGATTCTTTGTTAGTTGATCTACCGAATGACCTTCTGATTTTAGAATTTCGTGGAGGAATTCTCTTGTTCACAGCTGATGTCCTAGAATCTAGTCTGAATTGGTTGATAAACTAGTGGTTAGAGAGTTGATGTTATCATCCATATGAGATTTCTGGATTACCTCTGAGTCATGAGGTTAGATTCAGCAATGACTTGAGATCAGACATCATCAGCTGAGAGTTTGATAAAAATAATTATTGAAGACTGGACTTGGATCAAGGTATGACTGCTTTGGAGTATAGTCGTACCGTTTGAAATGAAACTCGTCTACAGTATTATAGATCTTTTGAACTGAATCTATCAGATGTATTTAGATGAAATTAGAAATTCTTATCGATCTTTTCGGTTCTATTCGAAGAATAGTACTGATCATACAGAGTATTGGAGAATGGTCTTGCATAATTAAGTGCCGAGACGTTGCATGCTATACTATTGAAGTCTGAATTTTGATTGTATCGAGATGTCCTTTCCTTGATCATATTAATTCTAGAGCTGGAATTTCTGTGATCATTGCAAGACCGAAGCTGTTTTGATTGAAGCCAAACCGACATCTGTACCTGAGAATTGAAGATTTTGAGTTCTATAGCAGATTTTCGAGAGATTCTTATCGTCGTGGAGCCAATTTCTCATCTAACTCCAGAGAATGCACTTGTACCTGAACCAAACCTTATGAGATCATTTTGTTTGACATGAATAAGAGATCGACCCGAGATCCAGTATTTCTTATTTTCCTCTGTACTGATAATCTTCAGTGCATTGCATCTTTTTATCCAGATTCTGGAGGTATTCTTATTCAGAGGGAGTCTGTGATAGCTCAGTCATAGTAGCAGCTGAAGCAGTATGAGACTCAACATCCGATTCATGATATTGAATTGGCAGTAATCTTATTGCTTGTAAGATCGGGCATCACTATCTCCAGTGATATTTTCGAAGTCTTTTCTAAACTGAGAAGTCAAAGTATGAGTTTCACAACCAACCTGATTTTGAGATTGAGGAAAAGATTGGATATGATGAAGAATCTAATGGTGAATTCCAGTATGATCCTAAGTAATACAATGCAGTAACTGAGGTTTGAACAGAATGATCTATTATTATTTTATCTACTACCATTATTCTCTTTGAGCCGATGAATCTGTTCTTATTTTATCTACTATCCTTGACTTCGCCGACCGATGAGTGTTGCACTTCTCATTTAGAGTCTGGAACATATATGTAGTCAATCTGAATTATTTTATCCGAACTGAGCCAGAATTTATTTAGAAGATGGGGATAGCACAGAAAACATATTCGAATTGGAGAATTTAATGAAGAAGAGTCAAAACTGGGCACAGTTTGAGTTTCAGGACAGTGACGATACCTCAGTTGTGAGTAATTGTTTTGTTGTGCCAGAGATTTTGATTGAGACAGAGTATCTTGAGATTGGCACTTTGCAGTTATTCATTGTTCTTTCAGACGACCAAAAGATATTCAGAGGATTGAGGAATCGACCTTTATAAGAACAGATGAAGAATGAGGTTTGAAGTATGATTTCGTAATTTCTAGTCTGTCCACTTTTGATAACCGATAGAGAGAAGGAACCGACTGTCTATGGTACAGTTAATTGTCAGAATGAAAAGAAGATTACTTTTCGACGAATACCTTTCTGAAGCTATCGATCAGTCTGGAAATTTGAAGCCACCTGAGCTTTAATAGATAGATTGCATAAATCTACTACTGTACTCCGTACGGAATGAATTCCAGACTCGACCCGATGTCGATAAGTTGGTCAAAAAGAATTTCAGATTGTTTTTCTCTGTCGCAGTTTATCCGTGCAGAATAGAATTGGGAGTGTTCGGCATGTGGTCACGGAGGTATAGAACTGTCTGATTTGGAGATGCTATCTGATTAGAATCGAGATATTGCTGTAGTCTGCTTCTGTTTTCGTACAGA
Source organism: Henckelia pumila (assembly GCF_033568475.1). Taxonomy (NCBI): domain Eukaryota; kingdom Viridiplantae; phylum Streptophyta; class Magnoliopsida; order Lamiales; family Gesneriaceae; genus Henckelia; species Henckelia pumila. The sequence goes on along the minus strand of NC_133122.1, from coordinate 79,499,075 downwards.
ATGGATTCCAGACACAACAATATGATTGGGATTGTCGTCAGGAGGATTTTCAGATAGTTGACTTGTCAAAGTCTATCCTTTCAAAATGAGATTTTGAGTTAACTCTCACCTTGAACTCAGTCTTTAAGAGACTTTTGTTATTGGATTATAATTGGGTTCAGTTTATTATCCTCAGAACGACGGACAGCCAAGAATAAGCGATATAGACTTTAAGAGTATATGCTGAGCTGTAGTGCTTGATTTTGGCACTAGCTGGATGAATTTCTCATCTTTTGCGAAATTTCTGTACAACAGCTATCAGACGAGTATCTTGATATCAATTTTTGTAAATGAGTTGTACGAGAAGAAATGGGAATCCCAATTGAATTGGGATGATTTTATGAGTTCCCTGACTTGGGATCAGATTTGATTCGAGGTTCGATAGACAGAAATTGATGAGCCATCAGTTTTGTTTGAGATGACCGATTCAGAGTTGACCGAACATAGTAACAGCTCCTTAGAGAAACCGAATCAGATGAGTTTATGCGGTTGAGCTGATACGGATTTGAAGAAACGGTGCAAGAAGCGGAGTTTGATTAGAACCGCGATTTCAGAGTTATTTTGAGAGAAGAATTATTATAGCAGTCTTTGAACTTTATCTTGTTCTTATGAGATTGAACTGCTTTGATTTCGAGGACGAAATCGATTTTTAGAGTGAAAGAATTGTAAGGCCCTGAAATTAATTATTTTGGGATTAGTGGAATTTATTAATTATTAGAATTGAATTGATGGAAATTAATTGAGCCGGGTGTAGTAGTCCGTACCCTAATTGAGTAATTAAAGGATTAATGCTAATTAAATAAATTGGGTACCGGACGGATCGAAAGCTCCAAAGGCATGATCGGAGGCACCGATGATATTACGTCATCCATGACGTGTGGTTGGATCGGAAGCTCTGATCAGGATCAGAAGCTCCGATCACCCCTATCCGAAGTCAACAAGTGATATTTTGACACGTGGCAGATCAGGATCTTCGGAAGCTCCGATGGCAGGATCGGACGTTCCGATCGAGGTTCGGAAGTTCCAATCAAGGATCGGAGGCTCCGATCGTTGTCTATAAATAGAAGGCCGAGAATTCACTTTCAATTGCCAATTCCGGATTTTCTCTCTACTCTAGTCGTATTCGAGTTGTTCTAGCCTTCCTAGGCTTGACCCGGGAGTCGTCGAGGCGTTCGATAGTCGTAGCGGAGTTGTGCCCAAGTTTTGGAGGCATCGACATCAAATGGCTAACGACGGACGAAGGTATAGCTTTTGCTTCCTATAAATATTTAGGAGTATGCAATAGCTTAGTTAAGTCTTTTAGAGAACTTTAATGATAGTAGTATCATTTGGCAGTGTAGAGAAGACTATAGGCGTGAACCTAGAGTTGGTAGAGCTTGCACTGATTTGAGGTACGAAAGTACTGTTCGAGATATCCTGACTGAGTATGCATGTATTATGTGACTGCATGATTTATATGTCATTGATTTATGCTGCATTCATTTGCATACTGAGCTATATTCTTCGAGATGTCTATTAGTAGGGTTGTACCCTATCCTGTTAGTGGATGGGCTTCCATGGCTTTGGGTCCGATAAATCCACTGGTATTATGGTATGGGAGCCACCTCCTGAAGCGACAGCACAGCGTGCTACATACCAGGGCCCGGTCTATCTCTGTTATCTGATCCTTGACCTCGAGTTATAGGGAGTTCACTTTGCATGCATGTATACTCATACTCTCGTACTGAGCGTTTTATGCTCACGTCTCGTACTCTGTGTTTCTGGACACCCTATTCCATGGGGCAGGTTTGTGATTGGATGAGGCGGGTGGATCCAAGATGGGCTAGGCAGTGGTTGGTCAGCTGGAGCTTTGCCTAGGTTTTATTTCTGTTGTCATTGGATTGATACAGCTATTCGATTTGGTTGTATTATTTTTGGGTATTTACAGATTCCTTGCCTTGGGATTGTAATTTTAGTAATGTTTCCGCAGTTTATTTTGATATCTGTTTATTAAGTTAATTGCATGCCTAAGTTCTGTTTAGTAGGTGATCCGGGTAAGGGTCACTACATTTATGGTATCAGAGCATGCAAAGTATTCTTTGGATTTAGATTCTACATAAAGATAACCGTTAGGTTAATTTTGTAGATGGCAGATCGTGACGACAAGAGTTCTCATGGCAGTATTGGTGGGCGTTGGGGTGATGCCGACCGGGAGCCTCGTCGGGAACGCCGCCATCATCATCGAGATGAGGACCGTTTCAGTGTTCGTCGATTCTTACAGATGGCACCTAAGCCCCTGGTTGGAGGTGAGTCTCCGGAGGATGCGGAGAACTGGTTAGACCGCATGGAGACGACTTTTAAGACTTTTCAATGCACCGAGGAGCAGAAGATGGAGACACTGGGTTATATTCTGGATGGACGTGCGCGCAGGTGGTGGAGGTTTACTTCTGCACCTTTTGTTGCGGCGAGAGGAGTGGCCACCTGGGCCGAGTTCCGCACAGCTTTTCAGAAGCTGTATTTTCCTCCTGCACTCCGTCAATCGAAGGCGGGCGAGCTACTGAGTCTGCGACAGGGAGCCATGTCTATTGATGAGTATCAGCAGAAGTTCTTTGATCTGCTATCCTATTGCCCCGAGATTGCCGACAGCTCCGAGATGAAGTATAATCTGTTCCTTCAGGGTCTTAACCCTGAGATCCATGACCGTGTGGCGGTTGGTGACGACATGTCCTATGAAGGTTTGGTGAGCCGTTGTCACCAGGCGGAGGACAGCATTCGACGGAACAGGTCTTTCTCTCAGTCAAGACCTGCTAGTTCTTTGGGTCCCCGTGCCCAATCTTTCAAGAAGTCTGGATCTACTTCTTCCTCTGGTTCTGGAGGTGTTGTCCGTTTTGGAAAGAAGGACAAGTGTGATCACTGTGGGAAGAACCATCCATCCGACAAGTGCCGTAGAGTTTCTGGAGCTTGTTTTCGTTGCGGCGAAGTGGGTCATATCCGAAGGGATTGTCCACTATCTGGGGGAGGCGGTTCTCGTTCTGGTTCAGGATCTGGTTCTCAGGCCACTGTTCAGCAGAGGTCGTAGGGACAGCCTGCTGGGAGTTCTCATTTGAGGCCACGAGCTTCTGGCTAGGTGTTTGCCTTGAGGCATGATCAGGCAGTGGAGGAGAATGAGAAAGTCATCGCAGGTACATTTCTGCTTTATGGTATACCTGCTCTTGTACTTATTGACACTGGTGCTTCTCATTCCTTCATTTTTGCATGCTTTGTTAAGAGGCATAAGTTACCATGCATTGCACTAGATGTAGTGATGTCTGTTTCTACTCCGACGGGCCAATCTGCTTTGGCTAAGCGTCTAGTGATGGGTTGACCTTTAGAGTTCGAGGGGAATATTCTGTTAGCGAATCTCATGGTTCTTGCGATGGACGACTTTTATTGCATTCTGGGAATAGATATGTTGACTACCTATCGAGCTTCAGTGGACTGCTATCAGAAATTAGTACGCTTTCATCCAGAAGTGAGTGAGAGCTGGTTTTTCCATGGAGAGGGAGCGTGACCCCCGATGCCTTTGGTATCAGCTTTGAGAGCCTGTCGAGCTCTAGAGTCTGGCGGGGAAAGCTACCTTATCTATGCAGTTGATTTGTCCGCTGAGAGTATTGGGATAGAGAGTATTCCTGTTGTGGATGAATTTCCAGATGTATTTCCCGATGAGATTCCGGGTTTTCCTCCTGTTAGGGAAGTCGAGTTTGGCATAGAGTTGATGCCGGGTACTTCGCCTATTTCTCGAGCACCGTATCGTCTAGCTCCGTCAGAGATGCGTGATTTGAAGAATCAGCTACAGGATCTTTTGGACAAGGGGTACATTCATCCTAGTGTATCTCCTTGGGGAGCTCCTGTTCTTTTTGTAAAGAAGAAGGATGGGTCTATGCGGTTGTGTATTGACTATCGGCAGCTGAATCGAGTTACTGTGAAGAACAAGTAACCTTTGCCTCGTATTGATGACTTGTTTGACCAGCTGCAGGGCACTTCAGTTTACTCCAAGATTGACTTGAGATCTGGGTATCATCAGTTGAGAGTCCGAGATCAGGACGTAGCCAAGACTGCATTCCGTACTCGCTATGGGCATTACGAGTTTCTAGTGATGCCATTTGGCTTGACTAATGCGCTGGCTTTATTCATGGATCTGATGAACCATGTCTTCAGGGAGTATTTGGACAAGTTTGTTGTGGTCTTCATTGACGACATCTTGGTGTATTCGCGTAATACGGAAGAGCACGTTTCTCACTTGCGGTTGGTACTGCAGACTCTTCGGGATGAGCAGTTGTATGCCAAGATGAGCAAGTGTGAGTTCAGAATGGATCGAGTGGTCTTTCTTGGCCATATCATATCCAGGGAGGGGATTTCTGTTGATCCAAGCAAGATTGAGGCGGTGCTTAATTGGTCGCGTCCGACGACAGTTGCTGAGATCCGTAGTTTTCTGGGTCTAGCAGGGTATTATCGTCGCTTCATTCTGAACTTCTCTCAGTTAGCTCTATCTTTGACGCAGCTTACCCGCAAGGGTGTGAATTTCGAGTGGTTCTCCGAGTGTGAGGAGAATTTCTGTGAGCTTCAACGGCGGTTGACTTCTGCGCCAATGTTGGCATTACCGTCAGGATCTGGAGGGTATGTGGTGTACACTGATGCTTCTCTGCAGGTGTTAGGTTGTGTCCTGACTCAGAATGGGCATGTGATCGCATACGCTTCTAGACAGCTGAAGCTTCACGAGGACGACTACCCAATCCATGATTTGTAATTGGCAGCCATTGTGTTCGCTTTGAAGATCTAGCGTCATTATCTGTATGGAGAGAAATTTGAGATCTTCACCGACCACAAGAGTCTCAAATATTTGTTCACTCAGGCGGAATTGAACATGAGGCAGAGACGTTGGATGGACTTGCTTAAGGACTATGATTGCGAGATTAAATACCATCCGGGAGCTGCCAATCTCACCGCTGATGCTTTGAGTCGCAAGGTGCGACTATCCGCACTTCAGACTTGTTCGATGTCTAGTGCGATCAGTGACTGTTGTACTTCAGGATATACTTTCATGCATAAGAAAGGTATGCAGGGTATCCAGATGTTTGCGATATTATCTGAGCCAGCGTTGTATTCACGGATTTGACATGCTCAGATGTCTGATTTGAAGACCCAGCATTTAGCTCGTCTATCTAACGAGGGTAGCTCGTCTGGATTTCACTATCAGTCAGATGGCTTTCTGTGTTTGTCTGGTAGGCTTGTGATTCCGCAGGATGTAGAGTTGCGAGAGGAGATTTTGTCTCAGGCGCATCGCACTAAGTTGAGTATTCATCTTGGGAGCAACAAGATGTACAAGGATCTACGTACTTGTTTCTGGTGGAAAGGAATGAAACGCAGTGTTTATCAGTTTGTTTCGAGATGTTTGGTGTGTCAACAGGTCAAGGCAGAGCACCGACGACCTGGAGGATTGCTTCACAGTCTGCCTATTCCTGAATGGAAATGGGAGTTTATCACAATGGACTTTGTGACCCATTTCCCGGTATCCCCGAGGAACTGTGATGCCATCTGGGTTATGGTGGACCAACTCACCAAGTCAGCGCATTTCATTGCCTATAGCCGAGAGTACTTTGTGGATCGTATGGCTCGGTTGTACATTCAGGAGATCGTTCGACTTCATGGAGTGCCTGTGAGCATTGTCAGTGATCGGGACCACAGGTTCACTTCTAGATTCTGGGGGAGTGTTCAGCGTGCGATGGGTACTACTCTCAGTTTGAGTACTGCCTATCATCCTGAGACTGATGGTCAGTCAGAGCGCACTATCCGTACTTTGGAGGATATTCTTAGAGCGTGCGTCATGGATTTTGGTTCATCCTGGCAGGATCATTTGCCATTGATCGAGTTCGCGTACAACAATAGCTATCATACTAGTATTGGGATGACACCTTTTGAGGTGTTATACGGACGACGTTGTCGTACTCCACTCTTCGGGGAAGAAGTGGGGGAGAGACAGGCTGAGGGACCGGAGTTTATCCAGCAGGCGGTAGACATTGTTGATCAGATCAAGAAACAGATTAAGACTGCACAGGATCGTCAGGCCAGCTATGCTAACACCAAGCGTAGGCCTTTGTAGTTCGATGCCGGAGAGAAAGTGTTTCTGAGAGTGTCACCTTTCCGCAAGATTCTCAGATTTGGCCTTAAGGGCAAGTTGTCTCCCAGATTTATCGGTTCGTTAGAGATCTTGGAATGCATTGGCGATTTGGCTTATCGACTAGATTTTCCACCGCATCTTTCCAGTATTCACGACGTGTTCCATGTATCTCTGTTGCGAAGGTATGTGGAAGATGAGTCTCATATTCTACAGCGGTCTAAGGTTCAGGTGAGCAAGGATTTGACCTATGTTGAGAAACCTATTCGTATCCTGGATTATAAGGATAAGGTTTTGTGAAACAAAGTCATTCCTTTGGTTTTAGTTCAGTGGCAGCGCCGAGGCACTGAGGAAGCTGCTTGGGAGTTGAGGACAGGATGCGTGAAGACCATCCTGAGTTGTTTTGATTTCATTCTTAAGTTGTATTCAGTTGCAAACTCTGTAAATGTTTGATTTGAATAAAGAATGTTTTTGATTTCTGTATTACATTCAGTACTTAAAATCTGATTTCGAGGACGAAATATCTTAAGTGGGGGAGAATGTAGTAGCCCGTACCCTAATTGAGTAATTAAAGGATTAATGCTAATTAAATAAATTGGGTATCGGACGGATCGGAAGCTCCGAAGGCACGATCGGAAGCTCCGATGAGCGATCGGAGGCACCGATGATATTACGTCATCCATGACGTGTGGTTGGATCGGAAGCTCCGATCAGGATCGGAAGCTCCGATCACCCCTATCCGAAGTCAACAAGTGATATTTTGACACGTGGCAGATCAGGATCTTCGGAAGCTCCGATGGCAGGATCGGACATTCCGATCGAGGTTCGGAAGTTTCGATCGAGGATCGGAGGCTCCGATCGTTGTCTATAAATAGAAGGCCGAGAATTCACTTTCAATTGCCAATTCCGGATTTCCTCTCTACTCTAGTCGTATTCGAGTTGTTCTAGCCTTCCTAGGCTTGACCCGGGAGTCGTCGAGGCGTTCGATAGTCGTAGCGGAGTTGTGCCCAAGTTCTGGAGGCATCGACATCAAAGGGCTAACGACGGACGAAGGTATAGCTTTTGCTTCCTATAAATATTTAGGAGTATGCAATAGCTTAGTTAAGGCTTTTAGAGCACTTTAATGATAGTAGTATCATTTGGCAGTGTAGAGCAGACTATAGGCATGGACCTAGAGTTGGTAGAGCTTGCACTGATTTGAGGTACGGAAGTACTGTTCGAGATATCCTGACTGAGTATGCATGTATTATGTGACTGCATGGTTTATATGTCATTGATTTATGCTGCATTCATTTGCATACTGAGCTATATCCTTCGAGATGTCTATTAGTAGGGTTGTACCCTATCCTGTTAGTGGATGGACTTCCATGGCTTTGGGTCCGGTAAATCCACTGGTATTATGGTATGGGAGCCACCTCTCGAAGCGACAGCACAGCGTGCTATATACTAGGGCCCGGTCTGTCTCTGTTATCTGATCCTTGACCTCAAGTTATAGGGAGTTCACTTTGCATGCATGTAAACTCATACTCTCGTACTGAGCGTTTTATGCTCACGTCTCGTACTCTGTGTTTTTGTACACCATATTCCATGGGGCAGGTTTGCGATTGGATGAGGCGGGTGGATCCAAGAGGGGCTAGGCAGTGGTTGGTCAGCTGGAGCTTCGCCTAGGTTTTATTTCTGTTGTCATTGGATTGATACAGCTATTCGATTTGGTTGTATTATTTTTGGGTATTTACAGATTCCTTGCCTTGGGATTGTAATTTTAGTAATGTTTCCGCAGTTTATTCTGATATCTGTTTATTAAGTTAATTGCATGCCTAAGTTCTGTTTAGTAGGTGATCCGGGTAAAGGTCACTACACCGGGATTGAATTGATTAAATTGGGATTTTCAGGGACCGAAATGCAAAAGTTTGATTTTTATATATTATAACAAGCATGTTGACTCTTCACCATCAAATCACCCTCACTCTCCCCTTCCCTCTCCTCCATTCGTACGTACTGAATCCGAAAGCCATGGGAGACGATTCTTCAAGCTTTTCTTCCGTCTGATTCGCACGATCCGACCGTTAGATTTTATTTCCGAGTTGAGATTCACGATCACCGCAACGAGGTCTTCGTTTTGACGTAAGTTTTGCTACGATCTATGAACTTTGATTTTTATTGGGTTGTCAGAATTTGATGATTTTCGAGTATGTTGTTCTTGAGCTAGCATAGACTGTGTATTCGAAGTCGGTTTGGAAAAAGAACAAAGTTAGGATTTTATATGATTTTTGGGAACATAAATTTTAAATTGGGTTTTTGAATATTGTTGAGATTTGTTGTATTTTGAAGGATTGGAGGATGATATGAGATAGTTTGAGTTGTTTGATGATGTTTGTTGATTTTTGGATTGACCGTTTATAGCCGTTATGCCGTCGAAATCGAGTTTTGGATTATCGGTTTTATTATTCGGTTTGATTTCCGGGTTTGTTTGAGTTTGAAGATTTATATCGAATCCGTATTTCACATTTTCAGATTTGAGTTGAAAGATTCGGGTTTGGATCGATCTTGGAAGTTGAATCGATTCGGGAATTGAAGAACGGTATAGTATTGAACTTCTTGAGATGGCTCGACTTGTTTTGATTCGATATTGATTGAGTTCGTTGTCATTTTCAGATTTGAATCCTCGACGAACTTGAAAAGGTAAGAAGACGACAAATGAATGAATGAGACGATTAACTCGAATTTGATTTAATTCGAGTGCCCAAAAGAAATCCCATACTTGTATGCTATTTGAATTATTTGATTTTAACTTGGATGAGTTTATTTTCAATTGCATATATCTTGAGCCGAATATTCGATTCGTTTCGAGCTTAGACGATTTAGGGAGCTATTGTGAAGTGGCTTTGGATTTCGAGTGTTTCCAATTGCTAGAATACTTCTTATAGTTGCTCTGAAGTCTAGGGGTTTGAGTTGAGCGACATCCACCCAGAATGGGTGTGTCGGTGAGTTGTTCATAAAAACTTGACCCCGGGATCTCAACCGAGTACCGATTGCTATTCAATTATCCGATTAGATAATCCTGAGTTTTAAAGTCATGCATTGCATTTTAATGCATTTCGAGTTGAGTGCTGATATGTCTTTTTGAATTGATTGACTCGTTGTTTTATATAACATGATTTGATATATTATTTGGAATTGCTTGATTTGTCTCTTTTACTGGGAATTATATTTTTACCGGATTATCCGGCTATCGTTTTGTCTGTATGTGTACTTGATGGCAGGTGGGGCAGGATCGAGTCAGAAGCTGCATGACTAGATCGAGTGGGAAATGATAGAGTGAGGACTTGGTTTTAGAAGTCATACCTTGTACTCGAACTCCCTTGTATTCCATTTTGAGTTGTAGAACTTAGAATCGATGTTTGTTTCTACATTTTTATGCATTTGAATACCTCGTTGTTGGAAAAATATTAGTTGGATCATGTTAGAGTCCTTATGGGTATGATATTACACTTTTGGAGTCATTTTTGGAGTAGAAACAGCAGGCCATGCATGCCCGCGCAGCCCGAAAGGCGCGCCCGCGCGTCCTGCACTCTCTCGGAGGCCCGGACAGGGCGTTATGCGCGCCCGCGCGTCCCTCCCTGTTAAAAAAAAAAAAATCTACTTTTCGCGACGTGGTTTTGCTTCGCCGATTGTAAGGTGTGCGTGGCTAAACGTCTTATTGATTATTTTTATTTCTTTTGATTACATGATTTTTTTATGTTTGATAGATTAGAATCCGGGTCCTCACAGTTGGTGGGCAGTATAGCAAAACTCTATATATATATATAATTAAAAGCCAATTTTTCTCCTAATTAGGTCATTTTAAGGGCTTTTAGGGTATTTTAAAAATCATGTCTATATTATGTACGAAAATTAAGAATTTTTAATGTTAAATTAGCATATTTAAATCTGATAATTAATGGGCTAAGCTTTATTAAGTGTTTTAATAAAAAGTCCAAGTCCGATAACTACACAAACAAATATCTAGATTAGTCTTCATTCATCCCACACTTGTATTGTCAAAAACTTGGAGGAAAAGCAAGAGGAGCAGCCGTCTCACACATATACACACACTCATACGAAATTTTGAAGAAAATTCAAGAGTTTTGGCGTTTCGTTCGTCCCGAGTAGCGATCTACGCAACCGTATAAGTTTTTCGTGCGTTAGAAATGCTAAGAAAGTTTTTATTCATTATTTCTCACCATTTAAATCATATTACACTATGTTATGATGAAAAATATTATTGTTGCATTGAATGTGGTTTAGAACATGAAAATACATGAATTCATGCATCATCTTCATGTTTTATACTTGTTGGCTTGATTTTCATCTAAGGCTGGTTTTAGGGTGCTGCACCATGGTTCAAGGGTTGAGTAGGGTCCCTTAGGGTCAGGGTTTAATAGGGGATTGACTCTGGTTGGGGTAGAGTAGGGCCTAGACGGCCAAAAGGGCAAGAAGCCCTTCGGTCGTGCGCGGGCTGTGCATGGCAGCCCTGTAAGAGTAGGTGCCCAGTGAGCCAACTGTGTGGCTATGGGCTTTGATGACTCTTTGTATAAACAATCTTTTGTTTAATATTATTTACACTTTTATTAATGGCAATGACTTTATATTACTTCATATTGTTATATTGTGATATACTATTGTTGTTTTGATAAAGACCTTGAATATACTATAGTGTATGTAAGATGTGGTAGAACATGGGGATGTCTATCATGAAATACATCTTATAGTCACTGTATATTCTAAAACCGTTCCTAGTCGATTGAGCCGTCCGATAATAAGGATAAGGATCGCTCGAGTTTGAGACTAGCATTTGCGATGCGGAGTACCACGTTTCATTGGTAGGGAACATGGAGATGTTCGAAGCATGCAAATGGATATTCATAGGATGAATAATCGAACTACCCTATCCGGACTTTCCAAGTGGTTATCACTTATCGAGTGGATAAAGTCCGCGGTTTTGGTTGTACACCATTAGTCCTTACGACTTGAAACATCATGGAGACTCTATATGCTAGTGCTGTGCTTTGACTCGTTTACCGACTCTATGGGGGTCATCAGGTGTCGAGATTGGGTACAGTTACGACACATATAGGAGTCAATGCATTGTTGTCAAGGATTCACCACATACTTGCGAGTGTGGATATCCTATGCGATCTGAGGAGATATTAGTGTGACAAATCTCTGGCCAGAGTACTTGATGTGATTTAAGAAATGGTTTCTTAGTAGCACATGCGATGTCACTAATTTGATCTTCAAGATGTATTGCATAGTTATCGAATCTTGAGCGACTCTCGATATACCAATGGTTGTTGATTCGATCGGGATATATGGATGAAGGGACCGTACTGTACGCTAACCAAAATCTACTGGTTCTTGTAGGCACTATCAGTGATACCTAGGGAATCATGGGGCGATGTTGCTAGGAGCTTTACCTTGATTCGTTGGGCAAGTCGGAAAGTGTTGTTCCGAGTCACAAGGAGTTGTGAGCCCACGGCTAGCTGTATCCCTGAACCATTGAGGGTCACACAGTGTAATGGAGTTTTAATCCCCGTTGAGATAGTTAAATTTAAAGAGTTAAATTTAATGAACTAAGGAGTTGGACTTCTTAAATAAGAGTAAGGGAGTAGGATTTCCTAAAATGACATAGGGATGGACATTTTTGGAAACCACTGAATTCGGATTCAGGAAAATTTATTTTGACTTTAAAATGTGCAGAAATGGTTTCTGTGCACATTGGTGAAATTGGTTCATCGATCGGAGTCGCGATGAATTTTATATTAATTTCTGAACGTGCGGGCTTTGCTTGTCGGGCCCTAGCTTATGACTAATGGGCCCTAAGGTGTTAGTGGCCTGCATTATAAATAAGTTATTGCAGTACAGAAATTAGAAAAAAAACAGCTCATAATTTTTGAGACAGAAAATCGAAACCCTCCTCTCTCTCAAAAGTTTTCGGCCGTCCCCTCCCTATTCTCTGCCCGAGAAATTTCGGTCTGTGATTTTGAATCGCAGTCAGGAATAACGAATCAGATTCGTTTAATCTCTTCGCAGAAAAACTTCTGATAGATTTTCTAGTGCAATCTGTCAGAGGGATTTAAACCCCATTCGTGGACCTGATTGAAGGAGTTCATCAGTTCCTGGGAGATACAAGAAGCGCAGAGAAATCTGTGTGGTGTCCAATAATCTCGCTTCGAGATTGAAGGTAAAATTTAATAATTGTTATTTAATTTTACACACACTAATAATTTAATCGTTGAACGGTTGATACCCACATTATGGAATTGTTCCATAATAAAATTTTTAAACTTCCGCTGCACCGGGTATCAATCGTGATTGATCTGACCGCCAGTTTTCCAACAGTGGTATCAGAGCCAGGTTGCTCAGATCAAACGATTAAATTAATCAATTGTACAAAATTTTTGAGTCTCGGTTTTTGAAACAAAATAAATATTTTTAAATAAAATTTTTTTTTTCCGGGGCAAAACCCGGGCAGCGATTGGATCGCTGCCCGGAGGGGGCGGCGATGGTCGCTGCCCCCGGGGGAGGCGCACGGCGCCGCCCAAAGGGGGCGCACGGCGCCGCTCAGGGCGGCGACCGTCGCCGCCCAAAGGGGGCGCACGGCGCCGCCCAGGGCAGCGCTGGGCGCTGCGCAGGGCAGCGCTCGGCGCTGCCCAGGGCGACGCACGGCGCCGCCCAGCGGCGGCACCAGGCGCCGCCAGGGCAGCACTTGTTGCTGCCCTAAGGGGGCAGCCGGGCGGCCCCCGGCCCGCGCCCCGGGTGCGGGCCGGCCCGGGCGTGTCCCGGGCGGCCCGCGGGCAAAAATAAATTTTTATTTAAAATTAATTTTAATGTGATAAAATTTTATTTTTGGTCCGGTCAAAAATTGTTTTTGATTGGTTCACGAGATTTCGGATCGAATTGTTCGAGTCCGTAAATTTTAAAATTGATTTTTGGATAAATTTGAATTTTTGGAAAATTTTAATGTTTTATCCGTAAATTGAATTTTGAAATCAATTATTTTGGTACAATTGATGATAAGATATGATCTTATGATATATTGAGTAAAATATGATTTTATTTGTAAAATTGGATTTTATAGATAAAATATGATTTTATTTGATATAGAGATAAAATATGATTTTATATGTGAAATGAGATTTTATATATAAAATATGATTTTATCTTGTTTAAATTTGAATTGCCACTGCATGTTATCCAATAAATTAATTTTGAATTAAATGTTATTGGATAAGGATGATCGATTGCCATGACCAATTTTGTAGGTGTATGTTAGGAATTTACATTTTGTTTTTATTGTTGTTGGTTTTATTAATGGGCCTGGTTTATGGCCCGATATGAATGTCATATGTAATAAAAGTGGGCTTGGTTTATAGCCCGTTCCCACCCCTAAAAATGTATCCCCTACTTGTCATTGTTATTTATTGTAAATGCATTAGATTTAGTGGGAGATCAAGATTTGAAGATGGTGGGCCCAGCAGACAATAAAGACTGAAGAAATGTAAATTGGAAGCACATGTAATAGGATTGCATTGCATACTGCATATTACCTAGGATTGGACTAAGACCCGTGATTGGCAACCACGGGTCAATTAGAAATGGAATCGATCATCCTATATAATATTTGATATTATGATTGTATGCATGTTTAGACATAAATTGCGTGAATCCGGCAAGCATGCAATAAAATGAATATGATGAGACAAATATTTTTATAATTAAAAATCCCTCATTTTAAATATGATTTAAAATTTATATCAAGATAAATAAAGGAAATTTAAATTTGTTTAAGGTCCGGCTCATATTATTGGGGGGGCCCGTCCGTCGGAAAGCTGTACATTGGATCGACAAATGTTGTAAGTTGGGTGGAACTCCCATGGGATCGGCTCATATTATTAGGGGATCCACATGGCGACCGTCCATCACAACTTAATATTGATGGGTCATCTTGACATGTCACTTTAAACGGCGTCATATTATTGGGCCCTTATTGGACATGAGGTAAACACATGGGGGTTGCTTTGGAAGCAATTGGGCTCTACCTTTTGAGAATTATGGTTGGCTGATATTATTCGGGACCATAAGTTTGTCAATTGGACTCCATGTTCTCACTAAGGAAAAAGTTTCCCGTTTTCACTAGAGGGTGGTGAAATCGTTAAAATAGTGGGAGTGAGATTCATAAAATTAAATTCGCCTATTTTATGTCTTAGTAAATTGTTAAACAATCATTGATATATGTCTGTTTTTCTTTTCAGTATTTCATACAATGAATTCGCGAAATCCATTATTCTCGATCCTCGAACAAAACAAGTTGACTGGCGCCAACTATACGGAATGGTTCCGGAAGTTGAAGATTGTCTTAACTTCGGAGAAAATGCTCTACGTGTTAGAGAAAGCACCTCCGAAGGAAGCACCAGCTGACATAAGTCCGGAGGAATTGGCCAAACTTGATGCATGGTGTGACCATGACATCAAGACCAAATGCTATATGCAAGCCTCGATGTCTGATGAACTCCAGAGGCGATTTGAGGACACGGTGAATGCTGCTGACATTCACGCGCAACTCAAGGAACTTTTTGGGGCTCAGTCGAGGGCTGAAAGGTTCACTACTGTTAAGGAGTTGATGACGTGCCGCATGCGTGAAGGGACTTCGGTCCGTGATCATGGGGTACGAGTGATTTGGCTCATACAGAAGTTGGCGACCCTAGATTTGGTGTTGGAGCATGAACTCAATGTGGATTTATTGCTTCTGTCTCTTCCTTCTTCATTTGATGGATTTGTGATAAATTTTAATATGAACAAGATAGAGGCCACCCTAGAAGAGATGGTCAATATGCTCGTTACATATGAATCCACACTTAAGAAGGATAAGTCAGCTTTCTTGGTGGGCTCCTCATCTTCTGCTAAGAAGGGGCCAAGTATGAAGGGCAAGAAACGTTCTACCCCACCCAAGAAAGTCGAGCCCGAGAAGAAGCAAAAGACAAAGGCTTCAAACAATGGAAAATCCAAGGATGTTTGCCATTACTGCAAGAAGCCGGGTCATTGGAAGCGCAACTGCAAGGAATATCTTGAGCAGTTGGGAACTGCAAAGGGTATGTTCTATATTGAAATAAACATGTCACTTAATACAACTTCTTGGGTATTGGATACCGGATGTGGATCTCACATTTGCAATGATTTGCAGGTGATGACAAGAAGTCGCAGGCTTAGAATGGGTGAGACCCAGCTGAGGCTCGGGAATGGTTCCAGAGTTGAAGCTACGGCCATTGGAGATGTTTGTTTGACTTTGCAGAACGGTTTTAAATTATTGTTAAGAGATGTTTTATTTGTTCCAGATTTAATTAAAAACATTATTTCTATTTCTATGCTTGATAGAGATGGTTATTCTTGCAATTTTGTGAATGGGATTTGCAATATTTACAAGAATGAATGTTTAATTGGAAATGGACAACTTGAAAACGATCTATACAACTTAAAACTAAAAGACGTTCCAGTGAATTATGTTGATAAACCGGCGACAACAAACAAAAGGAAAATCGATAGTCAAAACCGGCAAACCTTTGGCATGCTAGGCTAGGTCATATTTCCTCAAGGAGGATGAACAAGCTAGTGGGAGAGGGCATGTTTGATATGTCTGATATTAATTCTCTACCTACTTGTGAATCCTGCCTAAAAGGAAAAATGACTAAATCTCTTTTTAAGGGGAAACCTGAGCGTAGTCAGAATCTGTTGGATTTGATCCATACAGATGTTTGTGGTCCATTTAGAGTAGGGACTCAACATGGCCACACCTACTTCATTACCTTTACTGATGATTATTCAAGGTATGGGTATTTATATTTAATGAAATATAAGTCTGAAGCATTTGAAAAGTTCAAAGAATTCAGGGCTGAAGTAGAAAACAAGCTAGGTAAAAGTATTAAAGCACTTCGATCGGATCGAGGTGGAGAATACTTGAATACCGAGTTTTTGGACTATCTGAAAGAGAATGGGATTCTCTCTCAGTGGACTCCTCCTATGACACCACAGCTTAATGGTGTATCGGAGCGTCGTAATCGAACTTTGTTGGACATGGTTCGATCTATGATGAGCTTCACTGAGCTTCCACCTTCGTTTTGGGGCTATGCGCTTGAAACGGCGGTATTGTTGTTGAACAACGTCCACACTAAAGCAGTGGACAAAACACCATACGAGTTATGGAATGGCAAAGCTCCTAAGTATTCGTACTTGAGGATTTGGGTATGTCCTGCTTACGTGAAGCGGACAGTGGGAGATAAGTTGGATAGTCGATCCAGCTTATGTTATTTTGTAGGGTATCCGAAGAATTCAATCGGATATTATTTCTATTATCCTGCTGAAACAAAGGTGTTTGTTTCTAGGAATGCCACCTTCTTGGAGAAGGAGTTCTTATTGGATAAGAAAGGCGAGATGATGGAACTCGAAGAAGTTCGAGAAGAACCCGAAATACAAAATAACGATCCTACACCTCAGGAACCATTGCTGGACACGCCTGCACCTAGAAGATCCGAAAGGACTTCTAGACCTCCAGTTCGATATGGTCTTCTTCTTGAAGGGGATCAAGATGAACCCGACATTGGATGTGATCCAAGAAACTTCAAGGAAGCAATTTCTGATGCGGATTCGAATTTATGGCTTGAAGCTATGCAGTCAGAATTGGATTCGATGCATACAAACCAAGTTTGGTCTTTAGTAGATCCTCCCGATGGAATTGTTCCGATAGGGTGTAAATGGATCTACAAAAGAAAGCTTGGGCCTGATGGTAAGGTATTGACCTACAAGGCGCGATTGGTGGCTAAAGGTTATACTCAAAGGCAAGGAGTTGACTATGACGAAACCTTTTCACCAGTTGCAATGTTCAAGTCCATAAGAATCCTAATTGCCATAGCTGCATGGTATGACTATGAGATATGGCAAATGGATGTGAAGACTGCTTTTCTTAATGGAGACATTAAGGAGGAAATCTATATGAAGCAGCCTGAGGGGTACACATCCATGGGAAGCGAGCATAAGGTATGCAAGCTTCAAAGATCAATTTATGGTCTAAAACAAGCATCAAGAAGTTGGAACCAGAAATTTGATGAAACAATAAAAGATTTTGGTTTCATCAAGAACCCGGAGGAACCTTGCGTGTACAAGAAAGTAGTTAAGGATGCGGTGACATTCTTAGTACTTTATGTTGATGACATCCTACTCATTGGGAATGATGTAGGGATGTTGCAGTCAACAAAGATATGGTTATCAGGTAGATTTTCGATGAAGGATTTGGGAGAGGCATCCTACATTCTTGGGATACAGATCTATAGAGATAGGTCTAAGAGAATGATAGGACTCACTCAATCAACCTACATCGATACCATATTGAAACGGTTTTCAATGGATGGGTCCAAAAGAGGACATCTACCCATGTGTCATGGAGTTTCTCTATCCAAGTCTATGTGTCCCAAGACTGATGCAGAGATAGAGAATATGACACATGTACCATATGCGTCAGCTATAGGTAGTATCATGTATGGGATGATATCTACCAGACCGGATGTAGCATTTGCTCTGAGTGTCACGAGCAGATATCAGTCTAATCCTGGTCAAATGCATTGGAAAGCCGTGAAGGACATTCTTAAGTACTTACGAAGGACTAAGAATATGTTCATGGTTTATGGAGGACGAGAACTCAAATTGGAAGGCTATACCGACTCTAGCTTCCAAAGTGATGTGGATGACTCGAAGTCAACCTCTGGATTTGTGTTCATGCTCAATGGCGGTGCTGTCTCTTGGAAGAGTTCCAAGAAGGACACCACAGCGGATTCCACCACTGAGGCTGAATACATTGCAGCATCAGCTGCTGCTAAAGAGGCCGTTTGGATGAGGAAGTTCGTCCAAGAGTTGGGCGTCATTCCTGAATTTGTTGGTCCAGTCCCGGTGTACTGTGACAACACGGGTGCCGTTGCTCAAGCAAAGGAACCAAGGTCTCATCAAAGATCCAAACACGTACTGAGGAAATACCACATAATCCGGGAGATTGTGGAAAGAGGAGACATCATTGTCGAACGAGTGGCCTCTGCAGACAATATCGCTGATCCGCTTACTAAGCCCTTGCCAGGACCATTGTTTGACAAACATCGCGAAGCAATGGGTCTACGTAGTATGACTAGTTGGCTATAGGGCAAGTGGGAGATTGTAAGAGTAGGTGCCCAGTGAGCCAACTGTGTGGCTATGGGCTTTGATGACTCTTTGTATAAACAATCTTTTGTTTAATATTATTTACACTTTTATTAATGGCAATGACTTTATATTACTTCATATTGTTATATTGTGATATACTATTGTTGTTTTGATAAAGACCTTGAATATACTATAGTGTATGTAAGATGTGGTAGAACATGGGGATGTCTATCATGAAATACATCTTATAGTCACTGTATATTCTAAAACCGTTCCTAGTCGATTGAGCCGTCCGATAATAAGGATAAGGATCGCTCGAGTTTGAGACTAGCATTTGCGATGCGGAGTACCACGTTTCATTGGTAGGGAACATGGAGATGTTCGAAGCATGCAAATGGATATTCATAGGATGAATAATCGAACTACCCTATCCGGACTTTCCAAGTGGTTATCACTTATCGAGTGGATAAAGTCCGCGGTTTTGGTTGTACACCATTAGTCCTTACGACTTGAAACATCATGGAGACTCTATATGCTAGTGCTGTGCTTTGACTCGTTTACCGACTCTATGGGGGTCATCAGGTGTCGAGATTGGGTACAGTTACGACACATATAGGAGTCAATGCATTGTTGTCAAGGATTCACCACATACTTGCGAGTGTGGATATCCTATGCGATCTGAGGAGATATTAGTGTGACAAATCTCTGGCCAGAGTACTTGATGTGATTTAAGAAATGGTTTCTTAGTAGCACATGCGATGTCACTAATTTGATCTTCAAGATGTATTGCATAGTTATCGAATCTTGAGCGACTCTCGATATACCAATGGTTGTTGATTCGATCGGGATATATGGATGAAGGGACCGTACTGTACGCTAACCAAAATCTACTGGTTCTTGTAGGCACTATCAGTGATACCTAGGGAATCATGGGGCGATGTTGCTAGGCGCTTTACCTTGATTCGTTGGGCAAGTCGGAAAGTGTTGTTCCGAGTCACAAGGAGTTGTGAGCCCACGGCTAGCTGTATCCCTGAACCATTGAGGGTCACACAGTGTAATGGAGTTTTAATCCCCGTTGAGATAGTTAAATTTAAAGAGTTAAATTTAATGAACTAAGGAGTTGGACTTCTTAAATAAGAGTAAGGGAGTAGGATTTCCTAAAATGACATAGGGATGGACATTTTTGGAAACCACTGAATTCGGATTCAGGAAAATTTATTTTGACTTTAAAATGTGCAGAAATGGTTTCTGTGCACATTGGTGAAATTGGTTCATCGATCGGAGTCACGATGAATTTTATATTAATTTCTGAACGTACGGGCTTTGCTTGTCGGGCCCTAGCTTATGACTAATGGGCCCTAAGGTGTTAGTGGCCTGCATTATAAATAAGTTATTGCAGTACAGAAATTAGAAAAAAAACAGCTCATAATTTTTGAGACAGAAAATCGAAACCCTCCTCTCTCTCAAAAGTTTTCGGCCGTCCCCTCCCTATTCTCTGCCCGAGAAATTTCGGTCTGTGATTTTGAATCGCAGTCAGGAATAACGAATCAGATTCGTTTAATCTCTTCGCAGAAAAACTTCTGATAGATTTTCTAGTGCAATCTGTCAGAGGGATTTAAACCCCATTCGTGGACCTGAATGAAGGAGTTCATCAGTTCCTGGGAGATACAAGAAGCGCAGAGAAATCTGTGTGGTGTCCAATAATCTCGCTTCGAGATTGAAGGTAAAATTTAATAATTGTTATTTAATTTTACACACACTAATAATTTAATCGTTGAACGGTTGATACCCACATTATGGAATTGTTCCATAATAAAATTTTTAAACTTCCGCTGCACCGGGTATCAATCGTGATTGATCTGACCGCCAGTTTTCCAACAGGCCCTAGCCAAGCCACGCACTGCATGGTTTAGGCCATAGCCTGGTATGTGATGACCGACAGGACCCTGGGGAGGTCCTGGTGATGGGGCTCTGGCCAGAGGTGGCCAAAGGAGGGTGGCCGAGAGGATGCAAGGGGGCTGCGTAGATTAGGGTAAAGTGGGGTTAGGGTTTTCCAGATTTGGGCAGCTCGGTCAGGGGCTCGGGCAGGGACGTCCGGGTTGGGTCTAGATGTTATTTGGGTCATGTCATATGTGTTTGGGTTCGGGTTATTTTATTTCGAGCTCGGGTAATTTAATTAGAGGCCTAAGTGTTTAATTAAATGATAATGCACTTGAGTGATTAAAATGAACTAATGGGCTTAAGTTAGTAATTTAAGTAAACTCATTAGCTTGTCATGGGCCTTGTGATCCATGAGAGCTATCGGGCTTATTTATATTGGCCTAAGTTGTTAATGAGCCAGTCTAGGTTAATGGACTTAAGTTAAGGGGGCAACAACTCGAACGAGTCCGTGGTAAGTAAAATAGTCTGTAAATATATATTTAATATATATATATATATATATGTATTTTTTATATAAGTATGATTTTAATGGAAAAAAATTTAAATATATATTTACGGGCAAATTTTTAATGATAATGAAAATGATTTTTAAGCTCATGTCTCATGCATTTATTTTATGATACCATTAAGGGCATGTAAAAAAAATATTTTTAATAAATTGATGTTATTATGGCAACTCATGGGATTGGAAGTCGGGATACCAGGCCCGATGACCTTTCCACTTATGTTCATGGCTTATGGATCCGGCGGTAAGTGCTGGTGAAGTGGCAACATAGAGGCTGAGGGAATCCACGGTTTATGGTTTGGTGAACCTCTCCGCCACGTACGTTGGTTCTTTTAGATTGATCAATCGCTAATGTTTATGGTCGCACATCACAGATATGACTCACATTGATGATTTTACGATTATGACATGTTGTATTTATGTTAAGTATTAATATTATGATTATGATTATGTTTACGACTCAGCAATATGCATATGTTTTTACGAGCATGAATGCATAAGCCACCTCAAGATATTTTATTATGATATGTGCTTGTGTGCAATTTTATTATATGATATTTGCTATTACTGAATGGAACATGCTGAGCCTCTAGGCTCACTAGATTTAAATGATGTGCAGGTGAGGATAATGTTATAGTTGAGGATGTGGTCCCTACTGGTGATGAGGACGTCTGGGCATCCATGATAGCTAGCACCCGTGACCATTGCACGTTATGATACTACTTATTATGGGATTTTTATACATTATTTTATTTTCGCACACGATTACTATTTTTCACTAATTTGCATGTTTTTGAGATTTTAGACGTATGCATGGGATTTTGACGATGGACTATGACTTATGTATTTACGTTAAAAAAAACTTGCATGCATGAGATTTTTAGTTATGCTCGAGTATTTAAATTAATTGCATGCAAACGATTATATTATGTATTATATTTTATGAAGAACTATTTTAAGTTTAAATACATATATGTATGGGCGTATATGTAGCAGCACTATTTTAAGTAAATATTTTTTTAAAAAAATTAGTCGGGACGTTTCAGTTTTGGGACGTTTGAAACACGTGGCCAGATGCAGGAGATCGGAGCTTCCGATCCTGCGATCGGAGCTTCCGATCTCGGCCATCCAAAATCTGGCAAACATGCACCGATCAGAGCTTCCGATCGTGGCCTATAAATAGGGGTCTGAATCCCTCAATTTTAAGTGCAATTTTCCCTCTCCTCTCCCGGTAATCGCTCTATTTAAGGGCTTCGGGACTCTTTCTTTAAGAGTTGGAGTAGGAAATAGTTTATTTTATAGCGGACAGTGTCCGCAGTAGCAGCCAGACGGCGAAGCTCTGGCGAGGCATCTAGGAGTCGTAGCTAGGCTATGCCCAGGCTCTGGGGCATGCGACATCAGCGGGATGACGATGGATGAAGGTATGGCTTTGGTTCCCTATAGTAAATAGGGAGTAGGCTATAGTTTAATTAAGGCTTTTAGAGCCTAGTAGGTGATGTTTGGCATGCTAGGTAATGCATGGTTATTTATGCTGTAGTGCTGCATGGTAGGCTTGGACCTAGAGGGGGAGCTTCTAGGATCTGCCTTAGTAAGGTACGGAAGTATTATTCGAGATATCCAGATTGAGTATGCATGTATTATGTGTTTGCATGGATTATGTGATTGCATGTTTTATATGCCTTTATATACAGCATGTCATGACTGTATGTTGCATACATGAGCATATTGAGCTTTTACCTTAGAGGTATCCTGTAGTAGGGCGCTCCCACTACGAGTTTGTGGATGGTTGGATACATAAGTCTTGTGTCAGGTCACCTTTATGATTGGACACATGTACTAGTATCAGGTCACCATTATCCACTGGGTATATGAGCCACCTCCTGATGCGGCGTCGCAGCATGCTATATACCCTGGGCCCGGTCTATGAGCTTGTTTCTTGACCTGAGAGTCTTGGTACCCAGTTCACTTGCATACATGCACACATAACACCGTATACTCATACTCTCGTACTGAGCATGTTAGGCTCACTTCCGGTTATT
This sequence comes from Henckelia pumila, assembly GCF_033568475.1. Classification (NCBI taxonomy): domain Eukaryota; kingdom Viridiplantae; phylum Streptophyta; class Magnoliopsida; order Lamiales; family Gesneriaceae; genus Henckelia; species Henckelia pumila. The sequence continues at coordinate 79,476,199 of NC_133122.1, read as the reverse complement.
TTTTGTTGGCTGGATGCCCTATTCCATGGGGCAGATGCAGGTAGTTCTCCCGAAGATAGGGAGGTTAAGTGGTGACCAAGGCTGGATAGCGGGGTTGACCACTAGGTTTTGCTTACCTGGTATTTGAATTACTTTAATTCCGCAGTTACTCTGATTAAAATTATTTTATTAAGTAATTGCATGCTTAAGTTCTGATTAGTAGGTGATCACGGTGCGGGTCACTACATAATTTATACCAAGTGTTGTGGACGGTGATGGTTTGCAATTTAGACGTTTGAGGAGGCGCGACCTTATTCCTATGTTTGTTATGATATCATTTTCATGCTTCAGAGGTCTTAGAGGGAAGACTACTTTAGTCTTGATGTTTTACACAGTCGCGGATAGGGTTATAATAACCAGGAATATTTTCAGTGATAGCTGAATTATTTTAATTATATTTAGTTTGGTATTGGGTTGGTACCAAGGGAATTTAGTATATTCATATTCTTATTTTGTCAGAGATGAAGATTGAGATTTGTATTGACTGTATTGTATGGGAAAGGGGAGTATTCCTTGGACTAGAGAAGTTTTGATGAATAGATGCATTATGGTGTTGGGTTAGTGCCAGTGGTTACCTAACTTGATAGATCTTTTGAGGCTAAGCATAAACCGTAGTAAGTTGCTATCAGTAGATGATACAGTTATTTTGGTAAGTGAGGACTTATAGTTCTGTCACAGTGGAACATGAACCCTAGTGTCGATGGTAAGAGTTCTGGAATCTGGTTGTGCATTAGAACTTATCAAGGGAGGATTACCCTTGGGAGACCATTAACGCATACCATTAGAGTGCTTACACTCATGAAATTTCAATTTGATCTTAAGGTGTTCGAATGTGTTTTAGATGAGAATTCAGGATTTTCTCTTTATGATAAATAGGGTTTGAGGTTCATCTATTGTTGGGAATAGAGTTGTAACTCCAAAATTATTTATTTCCTGACAACCAACAGAAAGGAGGAAACCAAAGTAGCAATGACTAAAACAGTTTATCAACCAAGTTACAATCAGAGTGTGTATCCTTTATCAAGATGACACGATATTTGATCGTTAGGATCTAAGTACGATCAGATAAGAGTAAGATCCAGATATTTAACTTGCTATCTATTCGATGTAAGTCTTTATCAGTTTCAGTGATGCCAATTGTTTTGATAGTGAGATGACCAGTACACTGATACGTAAGCTGAGTCTTTCAAGACTAGCTATGTGAGATCTATTGGTTTACTCAAGGCATGATTAATGATACAATGCTAAGAGGTTAATGCAATCTCTTTGTGCGATTTAGAGCTACGAGAAAAAGTGTAAATGTTTTCAATGGGATCTAGCAAGATTGAAATCGTGATCGAACATGAGATGCGACAGTAACGGAGACCTACAATTTTTGGGTCTTGTGCGATTATTGTCATTGATTTCTTGTGTTTATCTTTCGATGCTTTAGACCATTGACGTGGCTGATTCTACAAATTCGATTCAAAAGTAACCTAGATTGCGATAGAGTTTTGAGAACTTCACATATATCTGATTTCTCTACTTGTGTTCACCAAGATGTGTAAGTCAGGATTTGATAGACTTTCTTTTGGAAGTAAGTGAATGAACTGTATTCTCGTTTTGAATACTTTATCTATTGTCTAGAGCCGTGAGACAGATGAAACCATTCTATTCAGACTATTAGTACCGAAGGTTGTACTAACCAAAATGAACATCCATCAGTTTCGATAGTGTACCTTTCAGGGTAATAAATATGAATGTTTTTGTTCATTTAAGACATGTTGAATTGTGTACAATGAAGTTGTCACAATACATGTTAAGTTGCGGAGAAAATTTCGTTCTTGCAAAAACTTATCCTTTCAGGTAGATTGATTTCACCTGCAGCATCAAAAGTAACTCAGTTTTGTTTTCTTAGGATGGGCTTATTCAGACGTTTGAATCTGTATTTAGAGCTTTGGCGCAGTTATCCAATAGGAATTGTTGGAGACCGTTATCAAACATTGATTGATCTTTGAGATATCAGGAATAGTGACTAGTTGCAATAGATGTTTGAAATTCTTCTGGGATGTTCTATTGTTAGTTGAGTTACAGTAACTCAAATTATCAAGCTAGTAATGTTCCTTTAGTGTGATACAAAAGCATGTAAGTAACTAGAAAGGTTACTTATAATTTCTATAAATGGTGCAATTGATTGAATTGCTAACCATATTGTTGCAATAGCTGATGGGGTAATTTTTATATAGTCTAGTTAGAGAACACCACCGGTGATTCTATTGGTATATAAGTTAGATATCAGAGGAATCTCAAATATAATGCTTTAAAGCCTTATACCAGCTATCGGGATCAACTTTTGGTACATTGAGATCTGTTAGAATTTTAGAATATCACTTGGTTGTTCAGCATAAAGTTTCATGTAACATGGTTGAGATTATGTGATGTGACCAGTCTTATATAATTGTTAAGATATTAGGTGATGATACTGTCATTCGATTCATTCAAGTGAAAAGGAAATTGATGCTTGAGTTTTGATGGATTGGACAGTAGTGCCTTATATCTTGAACCATGAAGAATACTAGATTTTAGAATCAGCTTTGGGATGCAATATAAAGACGATAGATAGGCCACATTTAGTTGTTCGAGACAGGAGCAATTGTAGTAACCCAGAATCCAATTTAAGATAATATTATGTTAAACATGATTAAGGGTTAGTAATTAACCAATTCCAGGGTTTAATCGGACTTCAGAACTAAGAATTGGACTTTCAAATTTTGAGCCAGTTCGGACGGTCCGAAGAGGACTTCGGAAACCCAAACTCAAAAACTCGGGGGCTCCGAATAAGGGCATGTTGACTTCGAAGTTAAGGCATGTTCGGATGGTCCGAACTAGGATCGAATGGCCCGAACTTACCCTGTGCCAAGCAGGCAGGATTACTCATCCATGGTTTTTGACAAGTGTCGAATTTAGGACACTTTGGACGGCCCGATGTGACGATCGGATGGTCCGAACTCAACGTGTCTTGCATGCAGGCAGTGAGTTGGATCGGACAATCCGAACCCCAGTTCGGAGGCTCCGAACTCCGACAGATTTTGCCTATAAATAGGACCATTCGGATGAGAAATTAGATATAAATCAAGTATTCCGAGTGTTCAGTTTATAGTAAGCGTTATACAGAGGGCCCTATCGGTAATAGTGAGATTCTGGAATAACAAAGAAGTTGTTATAGTCATCCAGAGTCAGCGACATCAAAGGGCTTACTACAGACAAAGTCTTGGAACCTAGGATCCTACTATACTTGAACTAGCCTAGAGGTACGTACACATTGACTGAGATTGCCAGCGAGTATACATTTTTATATGTTGCATTTATTTGGCATTATTATGTGGCATGATGTATGTTTTATCTTTTTCTATATTCATATATCATGTACACATACACGTTGAGCCTATACCTTGATATACCTGATTATAGAGCCGCTCAGCTCTATACTCGATAGTCTGTCACTAAGAGTAACGCGACGGAGGGGACATGTATGTCTGACTACTCTGGTGTACTAAACGAGTGTGGTTGCACCCAGAGGTTGATCCGTGCAGTGGCAGCACTCATGTGGCGCCGGTACTGAGCATGACTTTTCAGATGACCCTTTACCAGTCATCATGTTGCATGCATCATATACATATGTTTACTCATGTTTATGTATTGGGCGTTAGCGCTCACGTCCTAGTTATTATCTTGGACACCCCATTACACGTGGTAGGTCGCAGGATGGATAGAGCTGGTAGTTCGAGGCAGGACTATGGAGCAGGAGCCTACATGGGATATTTTATACAGCAGGATTTGATATAGCTATATAATATTTATTTTTAAGATTTTCGATATGGTTGTATCACTACAGTATTAAGCCTGGACATGTTTTACTAAGCTGATATGTAAATTATAGATTATGTTTCCGCAAGTTTTACTCTGTTAAGCATTTTGCTTTATTAAGTTTATTGCATGCTATTAGTTGCCAGTTAGTAGGTGATTCCATGTAGGGTCACTACAGTAATGCAGGTTCTACCTATGTTGACAAGTTTCGTATCAGATTGGGAACAAGGAATTTAGAGTAAACTTGTTCACTAGCCTTAGCCACGCAGTTAGCGGATGAATATGTGAATCTTTGCATGGAAGCATCTAATAAATAAAGACTTAAGTTTAATTTCATTCTAAAGTCTCTGTTATTAGGTGATTCCAGAGTAGGTCACTACAATGTTCGAGGAGGAATGAGCCTCCCCTGAGGAATACGATGGGGAACATGACCTTGGAAGAGTTGGGACATTTTATCACTAAGGTTTTCGAAGAGGCCGAGAAAAAAAAAAGAAGTCTGGAGAGGCTGAGGTCGTGAGCAGGAGCAGGAGAAAGTACGAGTGCGAGTGCGAGTGTGAGGTAAAGATGCAGTATTCCAGAAGAGTCATTTTGGAGGAACCCAGCCCCCTCCGGGCCTGAATGATCAATAGAATGAGGAAAGGTTGAAGGAGATAATGATGTTTAGACAATAAATTGAAAGCAAGGATTCGAATCTTAAGTGTGAATTCCATTTTCCCTCGCTATTTGGGAGGAAGAACTTCCATCTAGTTTCAAGAAGCCAAGCGAGGGAGAATATGATGGAAGTACGGACCCGGTGGAGCAAATGGGAATATTTGAGAATGCATCCTTGTTGCATCAATACTCCGACTGTATAAAATGTCAAGTATTCTTGAGCACGTTGGTAAAGTCTGATCAGCAATGGTTCAGCATGTTGAAGTACGATTTCATAAGGTCTTTTGAGGATTTCAGTGTGGTTTTTATGCACCAGTTTTCTAGTATCAAGAAGTACCTAAAGAAACTACTTGAGTTTATTTGTGATGAAGCAACAAGATCAGGAAACTTTGAGGGAGTTTATCCAACGCTTTAATGATGCGAATTTGGAAGTATCGAATACAAATTCTAATATACTAGTATTTTCCTTTACCCAAGGGTTGAAAGAAGGTGAATTCTTCAAGTCTTTGATTAAGAAGCCTCCATCAAGCTACGATGATCTTTTGGCACGAGCGAAGAAGTAAGTGAATCTAAAATATTCTCAAAGATACAAGAAGACAGAGTAAAGTCAAGGAGGTATTAACGTGGAATGGGCGGATAAGGGAGGTAGGAAGCAAGGGATGGGAGAAATAGAATATGACCGAGATCTAGTTAAGGAGCAGTACTCACCTTATGTCCAGTTGGCTCAAAACCGGGACAAGGTGATGGAATTGGATGGAAAAAAAAGGCAAGGAATTTTTTAAAGGATTGATGAATTCCCAAAGTTGCCTCCACCTATTATGTGGGAAAGAACTCCTCCAAAGGCAATCAAGATTTTCATTCGCCCCTAAGGTGAGGTCGGATTCCTCCTTGGATAAATCAAGAATAAGAACCGAGAATGGAGATAAAAAGTCAGGGTGCTCCTCAAGGATTTGACCAACGAAGGAGGAGGATGAACAATGCTAATAATCTTACAAGAGGTATGATTCATTTGATTTCAGGAGGTGCCACAAACGGTGATTCTGGGTGAGCACGTAAAACGCATGGGAGGAGGATGGAGAACTTTGATATATATAAGGCACTGAATTTACCACAAGATCCCGTTATTATTTTTTGACCCGAGGATCGCTGAGGTGTTGTCGCTCCGCATAATGATGCCTTGGCGGTGACAGTTATAACTGCGAATTATGATATAGCAAGGATCGACATTGATAGTGGGATTTTGGTAAACATATTATTCTAAAAGACTTTTTTTAATATGAAGATAGAAGGATTTGAATTAGAGTCTATCTTTACAACCTTGTACGGATTCACAGGACATGCTATTCTACATATGGGACAAATTGATCTCCCGATGTCCATGGGAAGCGACCCTAAGAGGGTAACAAAGGTGGTGAGATTCATGGTGGTAGATGCCCCCTCATCGTACAATGTAATTTTGGGTCGGCCAGCTATGAAGGAATTTAAAGCCATCACTTCTACATATCATCAGAAGCACAAGTTTTCGTTAGGGAGAGAAGTTGTGGTCTTGTGTGGGGATCAAAGGGTGGCACGCCGATGTTATGATGGGGTGGTGAGGAAGGAAGGAAAAATGGCACTGGTGGAGGTTAACATGATAAGAAGAGGAAGGAGTATGTTGTCAATGGCTGAGAAAGAAATTCAAGTACTTGAGGAGGAGGAAAAACATGAAGAAGTAGAATTGGATTCCTGGGAAGAGAAACTTAGTTCTTAAAGCATACTACTGGGAAGATGAAGATGATAGTGATTTGAAGAGGTCTTAGAATGCTTATCACCTTAGAAAGTATTATTCTTAAGCTAATCATTGATGTATTTCATTTTTAACTATTACTCCTATAATCGTTTGAAGTTCAATGAAATCAATTTTTATTTCTAAAATAATAAGTGTTATTTTTATCGAAGGGTGAATGATGGTTTTGTTGGGTCCCTAGGCCTTGGGAACCTTTTGTGTATTTCGCCAATAATTCGTATTTTTCCTGCTATGGCTAAGGCCAAGTAGATGAGTTAGAGGGTGTGTAGTAACTAGTAACCTGTACCTTGTTTTAAATTTAATTAAGCCAAATAATTAAAATTGTGTGTTAAAAATATTTATTAGCAAATATCGGGTTATAGACGATATTAATGCATATGTGATTTTTATAGCACACAGGAGTTGAAATAATTCAAACCGGGTCAATAAAAGAGTACACATATTTAAACACGTGTACGCAAATTATATTGTTATAAGATATACATATATATCACGTTTCTCTCTCCATCGTTATCACCATTTTCACGCCATCACCATCTTCTTTTTCTCTCTCCACCACCGCCACCTTCTTTCTTTCGTATATCCGCCACTGGTCACCAAAACTCGAAAGTAAATACATGGTTGGAAAGCTCTTGATGAGAGCTATCTATTGATACCTATTTTCCTAGTTTTTAAGCACATCCTGTAGAACCCGAATTCTGGCAGTAGCTGCCTTTCGTCGTCATTCGGCCGTCTCCGATCGTCCAAACTCGAAACAAATATACGGTTGGAAAGCCCTTGACGAGAGCTATCTATTGGTACCGATTTTTCAAGGTTTTATTGTGACTCTCAAAAGCCCGCAACCACTTTGCCGCCGCTTTTCGCCACTGTAAGTTGGTGAAAATGTGAAATTGATTGTTGGGTTTTGTTCCTTATGTCGTAAGCTTCGTTTTGATATAAATATTGTGCAAAAAACCTACAACTCCGACAAATCCTATTTCCAGCCGCTAACGCCATCGTGCTGCCATCTGTTGCCGTCGCCGACCGCCTTTTAGCTTAGGGTTGATCTGGTTTAGTTTTTGGGACAATCTTGTTTGATTGTTGGGGCTTGTTTCGAAGTTTTGGAATATAATTTTGAACCTAGGATTTAAACATCAACGGGAAAATGACGGACGAAGGTATTGTCCGAGAATCCTATTAAATTATAGGAGTATTTGTTAGCTTAGTTAAGGCTTGTAGAACATGTATAGTGATGCAATGAAATCTTGACTGTAGGCTTGGAACATAGACTCTGCTAGGCTTAACCTACTATTTGAGGTACTTAAGTACTGACCGAGATAGCAGGATGGTTTTCATGCTTATGTGATGCATTTTATTGCTTTAAGATATTATGATCGATGTGTATATCATATTGAGCATGTATCTCCCTCGAGATAAGCCAGTGTAGGGTTGCTCAACCCTGTTTGGACGTTAGATGTTGAGGGCCACAGTGATCGACGGGTCGATCAGGCACTAACATCCAGGGAAACCCAGGTCCACGTCTGGTTAGGAGTAAGTAGTTGGGCCTAGTGGTTTGATTCCCCGAGGTTACATCTCATGTTCTAGGCGCCAGTCTGAGCAGGTTGGATTTGTATATTCCCAGATACGGATACCCGAACATTTCATTATGCATGAATCATATTTGTATGTTTACCTGTATTACCGTTCTGAGCTTTAATGTTCATGTCCAGTGTTTTCTGTGTTGTCTGGACACCCCATTCAACGAGACAGGTGCAGATGCAGGTAGATCACCCAGATACTTGGAGTAGTCAGTGACCAGGGCGAGGAAACATGATTAGCTGCTAGGTTATATTGTACCAATGTTTTATTAGATTAAGTTGTATTGTTTGGATTTGTTTAACCAGTTGTATTCTATCGGTCCTACTATTATTTGGTTTCCTATGTGATTTATTTGATTATGTTTAATTAAGTTTAAATGGATGTTTAAGTTTTTGATTAGTAGGTGATCACGAAGCGAGTCACTATATTTATGGTATCAGAGCATGCGATAGGATTCTTTGGGACATAGTAATGATATTTTTGGATTAACTTGGGTTATTCTTATAGAGAACTGAATGGATTTAATTCTAGTGTTTGGTTTATCGGAAATCAAACATTGTGACTCTAGGTTTATTGAGTAATTTGATTGTAAGTACTTGTCATGATTAGTTCTAGGTGTTTTCCTAGAATGGTTGGGTAAGTATGTGACTTTGAGATTGATGCCAAGAATGACGTGTTTCATCAGGGGAATGGTTCTTACCTGTTTACTGTGTGGTTGGTTATGGGCAGTTTTCCCTAGATGAGTGATTTACTTTTGACCTTGTTGGTTGTTGCCAAGTGATGATGGGTTTCATCAGGGGCACGATAATGGTTTATACCAGGGCTGTGGACTGTGTGGGTTTGATTGAGACGGGTAAGGAAGCGCGACCCTATGCCTGTGTTTTCTGGGAAGGTATATTCCATATGGGCTTATATGGAAGGCTACCTCAGTCTTGATATTTTACGCAGTTTTTGCCAGGGGTATAATTTTCAGGAGGATTTTCGGTGATAGTTGAATTTATTTGATTTAGTTTTGGTACTGGGTTAGTGCCAAGTAAATTTAGCATGGTTATCGTCTGATTTAATCAGAGATACATGTTTAGGTTTATTTTGACAGGTATTTCCTGAGATAGAGGATTATCTTTTATCGGAGTAATTTCAGAACAAAGTATGGTACAATATCTATCATAGATAGGACTGGATGGTTCTGGTGATTAGATTCGGACTGGTACAGGGTTGGTGCTAGTAATTACTTGTGGTTATCAGTTTACTTTGTCAGAGATAAGAAAGGATAAATCTTTGGTATAAGATTTTTGTGATCCCATTATTATTGGGAAATAGTAATTTCTTGATTGAACAATGATTTCATAAATGATCAAGGGAACTCTAAGTTCAGAGTATGGTGATCAATGTTGTTAGATTCCAGTAGGAATCGGGGACCGAAAGCAGTTGGTATAACTTAATTGATGTTTTTATGTTAAGCATGAGCCATAGTCAAGTATTATCAGTAAATGATACGGTTGTGTTGTAACGACTTGCAGTTCTGTCATAGTGGAATAGAAACACTAGTGAAGTTGGTTAGAATTCTAAAAGACGGTTGTGCTTTGGGAATTGACAAGGGAAGATTACCCTTGGGAGACCATTACCACTTACCAGTAGAGTGTTTACACTCAAGAGGGTTCAGTGATTCGTATAATTGGCAGAATGTGAACATCCTTATCACGGATAAGAGATTGAATGATTGATCGTGGAACTTTAGTATGATCAGGATTGATTCTTAGAGTTGCATTCTGTTCGGAGTGAGATCTTGTGAATTGCAATGGTTTGAGTTGTTTTGGAAGTATTCAAATCAGTACGATGCTGAGTAGGCTATGTCTTTTTAGGACTAATCTTGTAGGATCTAGTCTACTAAGGCCAAGTAGAGAAGTTGGAGGTTGGAAGGTGAAGAGTTGTATTTTTATTAACGTGACTAAGGCCAAGTGGAAGAGTTAGAGGGATGGAAGTTGAAGTTCGTGTTTTTCTACTATGGCTAAGGCTAAGTAGAGGAGTTAGAAGTTTGAAAGTTGAAGGTTGCATTTTTCCTACTAAGGCTAAGACCAGGTAGATGAGTTAGAGGATGTTTTCTACTAAGGATAAGATCAAGTAGATGAGTTAAAGTGTTGGAAATTGAAGTTCATGTTTTTCTAATATGACTAAGGCCCAGTAGAGGAGTTGGATTGTTTCAATTTGAATTTCGTATTTTGCCTACTATGCCTAAGGTTAAGTAGAGGAGTTAGAGAGTTGGAAGTTTAAGTTCGTATTTTTCTACTATGGCTAAGGCCAAATAGATGAGTTAGAGAGTTACAAGTTGAATTTCATATTTGTCCTACTAAGGCTAAGGCCAAGTAGAGGAGTTAGAGGGTTGGAAGTTGAAGCTCGCATTTTTTCTACTAAGGCTAAGGCCAAGTAGAGGATTTAGAGGGTTGAAATTTGAAGTTCATATTTTTTCTACTAAGGCTAAGCCTAAGTAGAGGAGTTATAGTGTTGGAAATTGAAGTTCATATTTTTATACTATGGCTGAGGCCAGATAGAGGAGTTAAGGTGGTGGAGGGTTAATGTCTACATTTTTTCTACCATAGCTCGGCCTAGGTAGAGGAGTTAGAGTGGTGAAGGGTTAAGGTCTGCATTTTCCTACCTTGGCTTGGCCTAGGTTGAGGAGTTAGAGTTGTGGATGGCGGAAAATTAACTTTTCCTACCATGGTTTGGTTTAGGTAGAGGATTAGTAAATGAAAGAAGTAAATATTTGTATTTTTTCCTACGCTGCCTATTGGTTAAGGCCTAGTAGAGGTAGGAAGATGAAATTTTCAATATTCTTACCAAAGAAAGCCCTAGTAGTGGAGCAGAGGTATGGAGTTTTAAATTTTAATTTTTCTTACTAAGGTCGATCCTAGTATAAGATTTAATGTCTTAGTTGTGAGGGATGAAAATTTCAATTTTTCTACTAAGGATATGTGTAGTAGAGGAATTGGTGGGAAACGGAGATAGATTCCAATCTTCTTGTTAAAATCATGTTTTGAAGAGTTAGTAGTTGGTAAAGTAAATCAAACACTTGATAATTCTCGATTGAGGAAATAATCGAACACTTTGTGGAGTGCTAATCAAAGTTTACTGGGAGAGGGTGAAGTAGGTGGGGGCAAGGTGCGCTGGGCGAGGGTGAAGCAGATGGGGCGAGCTCGGGACAAGGGGAAAAGGGGCAAACTCGAGTGATGCATGACTGAGAGGGGTGATGGGTAAGGATGAAGTGGTGAATACGGGTGAGGGCTGAGAGTGGTGTAGAGGCGAGGTGTGTAGGGGCAAGGTTGAGTAGATGGGGTGTTAGGTGAAGGTGAGCATGTGGGAGGGCAAGGTGCTAGTTGGCGGGGCGAGGGTGATTGTGGTGTGGTGTTGGAGCGACAGTGAGCATGTGTGAGGGCGAGGCACTGGTGGATGTGGCAAGGGTGAGGCATTCGATGGTGAGGGGCGAGGTGGTGTAGGGGCAAGGTTGAGTAGATGGGGTGTTAGGCGACGGTGATGTGTATAGGGGCAAGAGTGTGAGACTGAAGGGTGTGGCTAGGGTAAAGGGTTGTGACGAGGGTGAGGGGTGAGGGGCGAGCCTAAGGCAAGGGGCGAGGACGAGAATGAAGCATAGGGTTAAACATGGATATGTTGGGGATCGAGGAAAAGGTAGTATGAAGGAGAATTCATGGTATTCATAGGAGAATCATGGATGAAATCCAATGTTAGGAATCGATTGTCGTGGTCAAAAGGTCCGTATCGCGGGGGCGGAGTTTTCGGGTTGGTCGAAGGGGAATTTTCTGATCACCAAGCTCAAATGTCCAACTTAGCAAGGATTCAAGAAATGAATATGCGTGACAGTGTCAAAAAAATACTACACAGACTTGTATTATTTCTGTAACGTCCCAATTTCTCAATCGAAATGTTACTCAAACATACTTACTTAAAAATTTGGTAAAAATAAAAACTTTGCGGAAGCATCATCTTATTTATTAAAATAGCGTATAAAATGTGCACAACATAAAATATCATCAAAAAATATTTGCCAAAACATGGCCATCAACTAAAAAAAAATTAACTCATCAAATAAAAAGGTTTAAAACATCTTCCATTCTAAAGCATTCACACTCATGCATTGCCCGTTGGACCGACCCCTGCCTCTTCTTCATGTCCGCCCACATAATCATCAATAAAAGCATCCACATCATCATTACCTGCACCATTCAAGTATAGTGAGTCGAAAGACTCAGCAAAAGCATGCAGAAAAGGATTTTCTAACTTTAAAAGGAAAACAATAACTTAAACTCTCATGCAATAAACATAACTTTAATATAGCCATATCATAAAAATATTTGGGGAGAAGAAGTATGAGTAGTGTGGTAACCGTCATAACGAGTCATTCATAGTTTCCTGTTGATCAACAAGCATATGGCATTATGCCCGTAAACTTTCATTCTTTGGATAGCCGTTTCGGAGCTCAACCCGAAGTGCATACCCCGTATAACCATCCCATGAGCCATGTTTGGATAGCAGCTCCGGAGCTCATCCCGAAGTGCATACCCCATATAATCACCACAAGACGCATAAATCATCAAAATATTTTCCATGCATCAAATCATTCATCTTATCATGTCATTTCATAAATATCGTACATGCTCATAAAGTTTCTCGTGATGCTACATGCTTAAAATCCGTCAAAACATTTCATGAGAAATTAACTTTCATGAGAAAATCACATAATCATACAATACATAACTTGACTGATCCACGTGAGGCATTCCATCCGTTTCTGACCTTGAAAACTTTAAAATTCTTCATGAACATTCTTAAAAATAATTAAAATACATTAAAGTATAAAAATCATGATTTTTAGGACTCAAAAACTCATAAAATGGGATGGGAAAATCGAGCTTGAGGCGCGGCCGCGCTGTCTCAACAGCGCGGGCACGCCGCCCGCTCGACTTCTTGCGACAAAGCAGCGCGAGCGCGCCGTCTGTGCGCAGAGATTTCATAGCTCAGGCGCGGGCGCGCTGCTCGGCAGCGCAGGCACGCCGTCGCGGCGTCTGATTCCGAAAAACTGATCTTTTCTGCACTTTCTTCAAAACCCACAATGCTTTGGAACGTTTTTCCATCAAAATACCATTTGACAACATCAAAACTTCAAAATAACTTTCCCCAAAACAACAACCATTTCAAAGATTTTGAATCAAAAACCCTCATTCAACTTTTACCCCAACAATCTGATTTTTGCCTTCAAATCATTCAAAACTCAATAAACTTGAACCGAAAACATCAGGAATGCTTTTCGTATCACAATCAAGCAACATACTCATAAAATTTTCAAGAAAACATTCATAGATCATCAATCAAACACCTAGGGTTTTATCTTGAAAATAACTATATTCTTGAATGGGTTTAAAAACATTAAAAATTTGCCTGGATCGTCTGATTGGGATTAACCTGGACTGCGAAACGATCTAGCCTTGAGAAGCCGAAGAACCCTAGCTTGGAGATCGCAGTGTTTGAGAGAGATTTTGAGAAAGAAGAGTAAACGTTCAAATGAGAGTTCAGAAAACTTCTGAAAGTTTTTCCTTTGTGACTAATGGGCTCCAACACGGCCCATTAGTAACACTTAAAATTCTTTTAAAAATTTTTACTCTCTCAATAAAATACTTCTGCATCTACTAACTTTACTTAAAATATTTTTCTTAACTCGTTTCAAGGCTAGGCTCGTCCATACGACCCAAAATTAAACCCAACCTAAAACTTTTAAAAAAAATAATATAACACATAATTCACATAACAATTAATATTATAAATAACATGCATTAAATCATATAGTTAAATCAATTAATCGTGATTAAGCTAGTGGACTTTTTGGACCTTACAACTCTACCCTCCTTAAAAGAATTTCATCCTCGAAATTCGACATACCAAACAGTTCTAGATAGCGTGCTTGCATATCTTGTTCTGTTTCCCAAGTAGCTTCTTCAACCAACTGGTTGCTCCATAATACTTTCACCATTGGAATCTCTCTGTTTCTCAACCTACGAACTTGTCTGTCCAAGATTTGAATAGACATCTCCTCGTAGGACAAGTCTGGCGTCCATTTCACTGGCTCATGGCGGATAACATGAGAAGGATTTGCCACATACTTCCTTAGCATAGAGATATGGAAGACATTGTGGACACCCCCCAAGTTGGGTGGTAGTGCTACTCAGTAAGCTCGAGCCCCAACTTTTTCTAGGATCTCAAAAGGTCCTATATATCTTGGACTCAATTCACCCTTTTTTCCAAATCTCATAACACCTTTCCATGGTGACACCTTTAAAAATACATGGTCACCTACTTCAAACTCCAAATCTCTACGTCGCTGGTCGGCGTAACTTTTCTGTCGACTTTGAGCTGTCAACATTCTGTCTCTGATCTTAGCTATTACATCCACCGTTTGAGTCACTATATCTAGTCCCAAAACAGCTCTCTCTCCAACTTTATCCCAGTGCAAGGGAGTTCTACACCTTCTCCCATACAATGCCTCATAAGGATCCATGCCAATAGTTGCTTGATAACTATTGTTGTAAGTAAACTCCACTAAAGGTAATTTCGATTCCCAATTCCCTCCAAAGTCGATCATACAAGCTCTCAACATGTCTTCGAGTATTTGGATCACTCGTTCTGACTGATCATCTGTGTGAGGGTGGAAAGTTGTACTGAAAGCTAGCTTTTTTCCCAATCCTCTATGTAAACTTCCCCAAAAGTTTGAAGTGAACTTAGGATCCCTGTCAGATACTATCCTCGCTGGAACTCCATGCAATCTGACAATTTCTCGAATGTACAGCTTTGCATACTGATTCATCGAGAAGTTATTCCTGACTGGAATAAAATGAGCTGACTTAGTTAACCTGTCAACTATCACCCAAATCGAGTTCATCCTTCGCGGTGAGACTAGCAATCCTACTACGAAATCCATAGTGACATCTTCCCACTTCCATGTGGGTATTGGCAAGGGTTTTAGGAGTCCCGCTGACCTTTGATGCTCAATTTTTACCTGTTGACAAGTCAAACATTCACTCACAAATTCTACAATATCCTTCTTCATACCTGGCCACCAATATAAGGATTGCAGATCCTTATACGTTTTCGTACTTCCTGGATGAATGGAATATGGAACAGTATGGGCTTCAGTCATCACTTCCACTCTCAATGAGTCTACTGTTGGCACCCACATTCTACCTCGGTGATGAACAATTTCATCTTTGACAGTGTACAATGTACCACCCTTGGCTTCATCTCTGTTCCTCCACAACGTCAACTGTTCATCAGAAGCTTGGCCTACTCTGATTCTCTCAAGCAGACTAGGTACTACTGTTAAGGCTGCTAGAGTGCATACCTCCATTGGTTCAAATACCTCCAAACTCATACGTTCAAATTCAGATATCAACTCCTGCTGCACTGTCAATTGGTTCAATGTTGCAGACTTGCGACTCAAGGCATCTGCTACATCATTAGCCTTACCAGGATGGTAGTTAATGTCACAGTCGTAGTCCTTCACTAATTCCAGCCATCGCCTCTGCCTCTTATTCAACTCCTTCTGAGTGAAGAAATATTTTAGGCTTTTGTGATCAGTGAAAATCTGACACCTTTCGCCGTACAAGTAGTGTCTCCATAGTTTCAAAGCAAAAACAACTGCCGCCAACTCAAGATCATGAGTCGGGTAATTCCTCTCATGGACCTTCAGCTGTCGAGATGCATATGCTATTACTTTATCATCCTGCATAAGCACAGCTCCTAATCCACTCTTAGAAGCATCGGTATAAACAACAAAGCGATCCGTGCCTTCAGGAATTGCTAGCACTGGCGCTGAAATCAGTCTTTCCTTCAATTCTGTAAAGCTCTTCTCACATTGTTCTGACCAAACAAACTTCACAACTTTCGAGTTAAGGAAGTCAGTGGTAGGGCTATCTTGGAGAAGTCTTGAATAAATCTCCTGTAGTAGCCTGCTAAACCCAAGAAACATCGTATTTCTGTAGCATTCTTCGGGGCAGCCCAATTACGAAACGCTTCCACCTTCGACGGATCCACCTCAATCCCCTTAGCTGAAACTATATGACCCAAAAATGAAATCTGCTCCAGCCAGAATTCACACTTACTGTACTTAACATACAGTTGCTTTTCTTTCAAAATTTGCAACACCATAGCCAAGTGCTGACGATGCTCCTCCCTACTGCGAGAATATATCAATATGTCATCTATGAAGACTATGACAAACTGATCCAAGAAAGGTTGAAACACCATGTTCATCAAATCCATGAACACAGCTGGTGCATTGGTCAACCCAAACGGCATTACCAAGAACTCATAGTGGCCATAGCGAGTCCTGAATGCTATCCTCTGCACATCTGCATCCTTTACCTTCAGCTGATGGTAACCTGATCGTAGATCAATTTTTGAGAACACCTCTGCCCCTTGTAACTGGTCGAACAAATCGTCTATTCTGGGCAAAGGATATCTGTTCTTCACTGTAACTCGGTTCAGTTCTCTGTAGTCAATGCACAATCTCATTGACCAATCTTTCTTCTTGACGAACAACATCGGTGCACCCCAAGGCGATACACTCGGTCTGATGAACCCCTTATCCAGTAATTCCTGCAACTGATCCTTCAATTCTTTCATCTCGGTCGGTGCCAATATGTACGGTGCCTTAGAAGCTGGCTTAGTTCCAGGCAACAATTCTATCCCAAATTCGACTTCCCTGACTGGAGGCAATCCCGCAACATCATCAGGAAAAACTTCTGGAAAGTCCTTCACTACCTCCACTTCCACAAGTTTCGGTCGCTGTATCTCCAGATCACCAATTAGACTCGCAAGAAAGCATGTACACCCATTACTCAATAATTGCCAGGCTTTTCCTGCAGAAATCATACCTGGTGCGCTCTTCTTAGAGGTAGTGCGGAACGCAAACGGTTTCCCGTTCTGATCTTTCAATGAGACAATTTTCCGTTTGCAGTCAATAATAGCCTCATGACGAGACAACCAGTCCATCCCAAATATCGCATCGAAATCCACCATTTTCAAAACAATAAAATCTGCACACAAAACTAGACTCTGCATCTGAACCTTGAAATTTCTTACCACACTACTACTTTCCAGTTCTTCTCCTGAGAGTAACGACACACAAAATTTTGAAATAGATTCATCCGGCAAGACCCCCAATTTCATCATAAAATTAACAGATATAAAAGAGTGCGTAGCTTTTGAATCAATCAACACGAAAGCAGGTAAACCAGCGATACGGATCATACCTGTGACAATTGCAGAATCTGGGTCAACCTGATTGTGAGTCATAGCAAACACTCTTCCCCTGATAGGATCCTTTGACTGCGGGTAATCCTTGGCAAAATGCCCTGGATTCTTGCAAAGAAAGCAAGTATTGGTCCCAAGCATGCACTACAACAAAAATGTTCAACCTCAACACTTAAAAGACAACGCTTTTCACTAAAAGCGTTGTTTTTTTTAAAAAAAGACAACGCTTTTAGTGAAAAGTGTTGTCTATATATATTTTATTTTTATCAAAGACAACGCTTAAAAAAGCGTTGTCTATAAATATTTTTTAAGATCTAAGACAACGCTTTTAAAAAGCGTTGTCTATGAGCGTCTTTTTCGATTTACCACAACACTTTTTAAAAAGTGTTGTAGATAAACCTATTTTTTTAAAAAAAATTATATTAAGTAAATAAAACATAAAATAACCCTTCACGTTGAAAAAATAAACCCAAAATCCCCAAACCCTTGTCGCGATTGCTCTTTCCGATTTCTGATGCTCTTGTGGTTGAGAAGCTTGGCGAAGGCCTTGACGAGGGACATCTTCTTTGCAGACCTCCGGATTACCTTGCTCAGGGACTTGGCGACTCCGGAAATGAGGCAGTGGCTGTAAGGTCGGTCGCTTGTGCCGTCAGCTACGTTGTCGTGCTCCGACGTGTAGTCCAGTGCTTCGAGTTCGCAGTCCAAAACAGGTGGGCTCGTAGTTTTTGAGGTGTTTTTTCCCTGATACTGTTAGCTTCGCATTTCACCATGAATCGATGTTTTTGAATCTCGTTTCAGAGCCCTTTTTGTGACCTGTTTTTTTTCGTAAATTCAGTTACGAAATCTTCAAATTTATGACTGATTTTAGGTCGATAATTAGGGATCCTCAGTCGTGAGATGTAGTGTTCGGGATTAGGAGATTTTTGAACCTACCCAACCTTTTTTAGCGATTTTCGGCAATGATTTGAATTTTTCCGCTGTGTATAGCCATCTGCTCTATTTCATATTGTTGTATTTTGAGTTAGGATGTTTAAGAGTTTGATTTAACCTCTAGTGTGAAATTTAGTTCGTTAATGTATGATATATTGATTTGTAACTGATCCGTGTGTGATCCACGAAACTTTCAAATACTGTAGTTTGTTTCTACTGTAGTTGTTTCTAGTTCTTGCAAAATTCAGCAATGTTGGAGGTGTCAAGTGGCAGTCCATGGAAAATCACAAGAATTTTCCCAGTGTTCAACTTGAAAAAAATTGCGAGAGCTGGGGAGATGATTGGTTAAATGCAGTCAAAATATTGAGCAGTATGTATGTATTTCTCAGGTTTGTCATATACTTGTTGTATGTTATCGTTATGGCTGAATGTTTGTCTGAAATTGAGAACTAACAAAGTTATTTGCTCTTGTTTTTTATACTTGTTGGATGAGTTTGTCATAGCTATGCATTTATAAATCAAAGGGAGATTAGATTTGGGGACATGTGAAACTATAAACATGTCTAGTGTGCAAAGATCTGGGAGTAATCTGATAAATAAACATTCAATAGCTGTCCCTGAATGGTCAATATGTCCACGGGAGACCCCCACAGCTAGTTCATCTGAAATTCCTCTTCTTCAGCCCAAGGTATGTTTGCTCAGGTCTCTGAACTATCGAACATATTTTTAATTTGTTTTGTGATGGATACAAGGACCTTCGTTGCAGGGAGTCCATTCCCTGTTCTCGATTTTGTTCAATTTTCTTTGGCAATTTCTTTCCTTCGATTTTTCAAATGAAGGTTTTTATCTTGTAATCACAGGACAATGGTGTCGCAGTTAGTGAATCACGAGCGCATATAAATCACTGTTGCGAAGGTGATTGATCTGTTGTTCCGATAATTTTCCATGTTTTTAAGTTTAAGGTTTTATTGGGGTTTAACTGTTGGGATGGAATGATTCGAACTTTTTGCTCGGATTTTTATATGTTTTCGCATCAAATTTGCTCTTTGATCTGTGTTATCGAGAAACTTGGGAGATTAGTACTCTAGACTAGACCGAAAATAATTATTTAAATAAATGCAATTTCCTTGATTGAGTGCTCTTTGTCCATTATATTGAAGCCACTGCGTTATTAAAGTCTTTATTTTTTAGTTTTCAGCATTGAATATGTGAATTCAAAAAAGGTTTGGTTTTTATGTCTTTGTTCTGGTTGATGAAAAATCTGCCAAGAAATCTTTCGGGGTGAAAGTTAATTCGTAAGTTTATTTTGGGTTTAACATTTTTCTGTGTTTAATCATCTTTTCTTCTTCTTTTGTTGTAGGCAAAAGAAGTCCGGAGTCTTGCAAATAACATGCTACAACTAGGAAAAGAGGTATGAATTTTGTTAACTAATTTAAGTGTACGCGTGAAATGTATTGTGATACACTTAAATTGATGAAGTTCTCCTTTTGACTTTCTCATGTTCCAAGAACAAAGCTTTTTCTTTCTGAGATATATACAACTTTGAATGTTTTCACTCAGACTAATACTAAACCATGATTCATGAAGAAACTTGTATATAAGATTATCATATCATCCACCTTCCTAGATTATAGATGCCTGAGAAACGAATTAAATAAGGGCTTTGTAGTATGGATGTCTGAGTCATGCCTCGGAAAGTGCAAATCACCTTCCAAATATTATTGGAGTATAATTCACCACTTTAGAATGAGTGGCATAAAATATAATATACTCATATTCATTTATATTTGGAAAGGATTACATTTCATCCTTGACAATTATGGTGCACTGTGCAAGAAGCATTAAAAATATTTAAATGAAATGTTTATTACCGTCTACGGTTTAATAGGTCTACTTAAATAAATGGATTTCATAATGCTGCTTACATCTCTATAAGCTGTTTGGTTTCTTTATTTTTTATTTGGATGTCCCAATTATAACAGGGTACTCTTTGTGCTGCTAGGTGTGGCTGCCTTTGTGCGAGGGGATGATGTCATTCACAAGATATTTACAGAGTTGTTTTATCGATACAAGTGAATGTCAAACCTGTTAATTTTTCGTTGCTTTTAATCTGTGAATGTGATAGTGAATTGAAAATTTCTCTACCACAGAAAAAGCATACCCTGAAACAAAAATTAATTTTTGTTTAAAAAATGTGAATTTTGACTTAAGAAAAAATGAATAGAGGCAAGCTCCCATTTGCCATCATTGGATGTGAATTTAGTAATTATTTAGCTTGCTATATGTTGAGATTGTGTATATATGTGTGTGGATGTTGATGTTGGAATTGTAGTACATACACGAAATCTTGAAATATTATGCACTTTTTTAGCGGAGTCTAGAGATTATGTGATAGTGAATGACCGTGATTATGTTATTGAAAATTTGATATTTTGATAAGATCTTGGATGCAAAGTGGGGTGTGGTCGTTGGCTTTGACAATTGTTTAGTAATGACTTTTTACTGGTAATTGGTAAATTGATATATTGACTCTGATTTTGCTGCATCGAGCCTATCTGGATAAATGTCATTTGACAACTTTTCTTCTATGTTTCTTATTTTCTCATAAATACGAAACTTTTCTTGAGAACTATCAGAAGTTAACTAGTTGTACCAACTCGTCTTTGTACTTTTGCAGGTCCTTTATCACACTCTCTTGTAGATACAGTGTGTGAAGCTTAATTCAGCTCTTGATGAAGAAATGACTAGTTTTCCCTTGCTTCGAGGATCCTGTTTTTCCCTTGCTAATAGCAAAGAAGTTAGAGGTGAATTTACCTCTTGTCTGGTTTATTTATCTTGTGCTTATTTGGATAAATTTGTTACTGTTTTGGTGATATCTTTGAACATTTTGGTAAAAGGGCACCAAAAGCAGAGTACTTGCATGCAAGAAAGTTTGTGGTTTCTTAGTTTTTGAATATTTTTAGTCAATGCAAGAAAAAATTAGTTTGTGGTATATTTTTAATTTGTATGCAGTTTGTAGAGTTTTTAGATGTTAGGTTTAAAGACCTTGTTGGATTTTCCTAATCCATTTATCTGGAAATAGATTTTTAGGGATGCAAAACTGTGAGTTATGGCTTAGGGTGCTTGTGTTGTGATTATGTCTTTTATTTTCATTATATTTTTTAGAGGGGAGATTCTGGTCAAGTAGTAATTAGAAGGGGTTGAACAGGAGGTGCCTTGTTCACCTCATGTGAAATTCCATTTGTAGTGTGCTGTAAAGAGGAGATCTATTTTGCGTCTTTGCTGCTTTTCATTCGGCATGCGAAAATATCCTGCTCTTTTGTTTCAATTTTACTTCCATAATTGTTTTTTGCTTTAATGGGCACAATATGCTTGTGATTTAGACGACATTTAGTTACTAGTCCATTGACATCGTGGAAGTATTGTATAGATATATGTTAGGTTGTGATTGGAAGAATCTTGGTGAAGTTGCTGATCATGCAACTCTTTTCTATATTGTTAAGCTTGTGATCTTTTGCTGAGGTAGATTTATTTCTAAGAGCTACAAGATTGAACTGATTTTTTTTTTTCTCGTATTATTGTATTAAATTCCAAGAACATATGGATGCTCTTGTTAGCATTTTTTTTCAATAACGCATGCCAAAATCACAATTATGCTTTTTTTCTTTTTCTTTTCCCATGTAATATTTTCAGTGTTGAGAAGTGGACTTTGAATGAATCTATCTGTTATCATATCTCTAAGGTCTGGTATGTCGTGACTGGTGAAAAACATTATACATTTCAAGGCCATGGTGCTCCCTTCAGATGTTGATTTTGTGAACATATTTTTTTTCCCAGGAGATGTACCTATTGCATTTTTCACTTACACATCAACTTAAAGTGTTTCGTTATTGCATCATATTTGTTTTATGTGTGTTTGTTCTTAAATATTTAAGTTTATTTATCATTTTGATCTATTTATATTTTTTTATGTGTGTTTGTTCTTATTTTTAATAACTTACAGTATGAAGATATAAATTAAAGAAAAAGAGATTGCTGTGGTTTTTATGAAAGTTCGGGACGCTAACATGTGCTGAAGGGAAGGATCAAAGTTTTTTGAGATTAATGAATAGTTTTTTCCTAGAGTTCATTAATTTAGAATTCGTTTATTTTTTATATTTGAATGATTTATAATATTGAAATATTGTATATTAAATTTTATTTTATAAATTTTTGAATTTTGAGTGATTTAAAATACTGAATATTTGTGAATTAATTTTTTTTTTGTTTTTTATTTGAACAAAGACAACGCTTTTTTCAAGCGTTGTCTTTGCCAGAAAAAACAACGCTTTTTTGAAGCGTTGTCTTTTCCAAATACAACGACACTTAAAAAGCGTTGTCTTTTCCAGAAACGACAACGCTTTTTATAAAAGACAACGCTTAAAAAGTGTTGTCATTTTTAGATACGACAACGCTTTTTAAGGGTTGTCGTTTCACTTAAAAAGCGTTGTCTTTTTCAGAAATGACAACACTTTTTATAAAAGACGACTCTTAAAAAGCGTTGTCGTTTTTAGATACGACAACGCTCTTTAAGCGTTGTCGTTGCTGGAAACGACAACGCTTTTTTTGCGTTGTCTTTGAGCGTGGTCTTTTACAACACTGCCTACGACAACGCTTTTTCGGGGATATTAACAACGCGGAAAAAGCGTTGTCTTTGGCCGTTTTTCTTGTAGTGATGCATTGACCTGAGTGTGACTTCCCACACTTTTGACAGATAGGTGCATTCGCCGGCCTTGGAGCATTGGCGTTCGGCTGATTCTGTCCCTAAGGTCGCGCCTGATTGGGGTTTTGGCGCTGCTGCTGCTGCGGTCTCCTCTGAGCTGGGGCTTGGTACGGCCTCTTCTGACTAGACCCTTGTTGTTCTCTCCCTTGGTAACTAGCTCTTTTCGCTTGAGATTCTTTGATAATATCATTCCCATCTTTTTCTGACAACATAGCCTCATCGACTGCTACTCGGTACGTTTGTGCCCCACTCAATCTGACATCACGATGAATAGTGGCATTCAGTCCCTCCGTGAAATGATTCAACTCCTCTACAGCATTACCCGAAATCATGGGCACAAAATACCTCCCTCTTTCAAACTTCTTCACATACTCAGCAATGGACATGCTCCCTTGGCGGAGCTCCAGGAATTCTTTAACAAGTCTAGTCCTGGTGCTGATAGTGAAATATTTTCCATAGAACACATCTTTGAATCCATTCCAAGTCAACGTAGTTATATCCACAGCAGAACGGGCTCCCTGCCACCAAACCCTTGCATCATCACGAAACATAAAGATGGCACACCTCACACGGTCTGCATCAGTGAGCTTCATGTAGTAAAAAATGGTCTCCACTGACTGCACCCATTCCTCGGCTACAAGGGGATCAGCCCCTCCTCTGAACTCCTGCGGCCCTAGATCCTTAAACTGTTTAAAGATCGGATTAGTTAGTAGTGGCTGATTGTTGTTCCATCCTTCTGCTTGTGCTTGGATTAACTGTTGAATCTGCTCCCCTTGGGCTCTACTCTGCTCTTGCAACAGAGTCGCCAACCCAGCCAAAAACTGTTTATTCTGATTGTCCTCATTGTTCGGATTCCTATAGTTATCCATGATCCTGATGTCCATGCAGTCCACATGCTTAATTACGTTATTTAAACATAGCATCCTAATTAACATGCATAAGTATTAATCGCAAAAGCTATCATGCATCTTTAACAATCCATAACATAGAACTTACAGACATGAAGACGAAGCATAGGGTCGTGGTGAGAATGCATGTGTGCGACAAACCCAGAGCGAACTGCTCTGATACCAAGCTGTAACGTCCCAATTTCTCAATCGAAAAGTTACATAAACATACTTACTTAAAAATTTGGTAAAAATAAAAACTTTGCGGAAGCATCATCTTATTTATTAAAATAGCGTATAAAATGTGCACAACATAAAATAGCATCAAAAAATATTTGCCAAAACATGGCCATCAACTAAAAAAAAAAATTAAAACTTGTTTGCCTCTCATCAAATAAAAAGGTTTAAAACATCTTCCATTCTAAAGCATTCACACTCAAGCATTGCCCGTTGGACCGACCTCTGCCACTTCTTTATGTCCGCCCACATAATCATCAATAAAAGCATCCACATCATCATTACCTGCACCATTCAAGTATAGTGA
This sequence comes from Henckelia pumila, assembly GCF_033568475.1. Lineage (NCBI taxonomy): Eukaryota > Viridiplantae > Streptophyta > Magnoliopsida > Lamiales > Gesneriaceae > Henckelia > Henckelia pumila. The sequence goes on along the minus strand of NC_133122.1, from coordinate 79,451,861 downwards.
GTCGAAAGACTCAGCAAGAGCATGCAGAAAAGGATTTTCTAACTTTAAAAGGAAAACATTAACTTAAACTCCCATGCAATAAACATAACTTTAATATAGCCACATCATAAAAATATTTGGGAAGATGAAGTACGAGTAGTGTGGTAACCGTCATAACGAGCCATTCATAGTTTCCTGTTGATCAACAAGCATATGGCATTACGCCCGTAAACTTTTATTCTTTAGATAGCCGCTTCGGAGCTCAACCCGAAGTGCATACCCCGTATAACCATCCCGTGAGCCATGTTTGGATAGCCGCTCCGGAGCTCATCCCGAAGTGCATACCCCATATAATCACCACAAGACGCATAAATCATCAAAATATTTTCCATGCATCAAATCATTCATCTTATCATGTCATTTCATAAATCTCGTACATGCTCATAAAGTTTCTCGTGATTCTACATGCTTAAAATCCGTCAAAACATTTCATGAGAAATTAACTTTCATCAGAAAATCACATAATCATACAATACATAACTTGACTGATCCACGTGAGGCATTCCATCCGTTTCGAACCTTGAAAACTTTAAAATTCTTCATGAACATTCTTAAAAATAATTAAAATACATTAAAGTATAAAAATCATGATTTTTAGGACTCAAAAACTCATAAAATGGGATGGGAAAATCGAGCCTGAGGCGCGGGCGCGCTGTCTCAACAGCGCGGGCACGCCGCCCGCTCGACTTCTTGCGACAAAGCGGCGCGGGCGCGCCGTCTGTGCACAAAGATTTCGTAGCTCAGGCGCGGGCACGCTTCTCGGCAGCGCGGGCGTGCCATCGCGGCGTCTGATTCCGAAAAACTGATCTTTTCTGCACTTTCTTCAAAACCCACAATTCTTTGGGATGTTTTTCCATCAAAATACCATTCGACAACATCAAAACTTCAAAATAACTTTCCCCAAAACAACAACCATTTCAAAGATTTTGAATCAAAAACCCTCATTCAACTTTTACCCCAACAATTTGATTTTTGCCTTCAAATCATTCAAAACTCAATAAACTTGAACCGAAAACATCAGGAATGCTTCTCGTATCACAATCAAGCAACATACTCATAAAATTTTCAAGAAAACATTCATAGATCATCAATCAAACACCTAGGGTTTTATCTTAAAAATAACTATATTCTTGAATGGGTTTAAAAACAGTAAAAACTTGCCTGGATCGTCTGATTGGGATTAACCTGGACTGCGGAACGATCTAGCCTTGAGAAGCCGAAGAACCCTAGCTTCGAGATCGTAGTGTTTGAGAGAGATTTTGAGAAAGAAGAGTAAACGTTCAAATGAGAGTTCAGAAAACTTCTGAACGCTTTTCCTCTATGACTAATGGGCTCCAACACGGCCCATTAGTTACACTTAAAATTCTTTAAAAATTTTTTACTCTCTCAATAAAATAATTCTGCATCTACTAACTTTACTTAAAATATTTTTCTTAACTCGTTTCAAGGCTAGGCTCGTCCCTACGACCCAAAATTAAACCCAACCTAAAACTTTTTTAAAAAAATAATATAACACATAATTCACATAAAAATTAATATTATAAATAACATGAATTAAATCATATAGTTAAATCAATTAATCGTGATTAAGCTAGTGAACTTTTTGGACCTTACAATTTCAAATTCCTAAGGATGTGCAAGAAGGGATGGTAATAATACAAAGCTATGTCTCTGCTTAAAATTTTAAAATCAACATCTTGGCAATGAATCTCAAACAATCGAGTTTTGAACCTGTGATTCAACTCGACTTGGGAGGGGATACTGGTGATACTCCATGAGTGGTTTCATTATATGCTTAGGCCCAATTCAAGTTCATAGCCAAGAACCAAGGCTTGAGCCTAGCTCTAGGGGGTAAGGTCGGCCCATGAGAGTAGGCAAGACATGTTAGAGTTGAAGTTGGAGTTGGAGTTGGATTTTGTAGTAACTTGTATTCCATTATACGAGATTAAATGGTTAAACTTGATTAAGGAAATTAATACGATTAATCGGACCAAGAAATCAACTCCAAGACGTCCAAAAATGTAGATTCAAAGTTGACTCGAGTATTTTGGAAGGTCCGAACATGAACCATTGGGAGATCGGAAGGTCCGAAGTGGTCGGAGCAAGCGAAGGAGTTCCGAAACAAGATTGGAACTTATGAACTAGAGATCGGAACATCGAAGGTTATATCATGCGCACTAGTGACGTCTCACCAGCTTTTTGACACATAATCGCATGCATGAGATCGGAACATCCGAATATGAAGATCGAAGATTCCGAACAGGGCAGTTCAACACGTGGAGGACATAAAAGAGCTTCTAAACTAGGGATCGAAGCTTCCGAACCCTTGGCTATAAATAGAAGACCTGCTCAGACTGGCTTCCAAACAATCCCAACACTTGAAATCCTCGGAACCATTTTTATCATTCTGAATCTGATTTCCAACTCCTCAATCATGTTTAGGCAGTAGATTAACCATAATTAGGATTTGGGCTACTACAGATGTCGATGACTCAATGGCGGTCTTGAAATCTTCAGTCCTGTTTGGATTGGTAATCATCTGTCAATAAATCAAAACTCATGTGTCTTATCTCTCGGAAGGTTCCAATGCGATAGGATTGGAATCAGACATCCTTCAGGAATACACTATTTTCTTAGTGTAAACATATTTTTCAGTTGAATTGAAAGATGGTATGCTCTTTTGGGTTGTGATTTAGTGTAACAGATAAGTACGCAGTGCTTTAGGACAGTTGGTAGACTATTAGTCTTTGAGATAGACAGTTTCTATCTTAATCTCTATGTTAAGAGCCAGTACAGTGATTTATGGTCATGATTGACCAAGTTTTAGAACTGGAGTAGTACCTGCATGAAGTGAAATTGGTGAATAATCTCAGTGATTGTTTGCAGTATGGTTGTAAGAGTAATACAGTTGGCTGATTTTTGGACCATGTATTAGACTTGATATTATGTTTCACAGTATCATATTGATGACATGTAACCGTGTATCTCGATAATATTTTCAGGTAAGACTTAGACCTGATTTGAGGACGAAATATTTTTAAGGTGGTGATAATGTAGCAAACCGTATTCTTTTATTCGAGCATAAATGCTTAAAATTGATTATGAAATTAATACAATTAATCAAACAAAAAAATCAACTATAGGATGTCCAAAAATGGTCCTAGAGTCAAAGTTGACTCGATTAATTTGGAAGGTTCGAACATGAAACATTGGGAGATCGAAAGGTCCAAAGTGGTCGGACCAAGCGAAAGAGTTCGGAAGCAAGATCGAAACTTTCGAACTAGATATCAAAACTTCCAAAAGTTAGGCCATGCGCACTAGTGGCGTGTTACCAGTGTTTTAACACGTAATCGCATTTTTGAAGATTGAGATCGGAGCTTCCGAACGGGACAATTCGGCACGTGCAAGACATGCGAGTTCGGAGCTTCCGTCCTTTGCCTATAAATAGGCGATGAGATCCTCTAATTTAGTGTGTGTTTGGAGGTGTTTCAGTTTATTTCAGTGTTTATTCTTAGAGTTTTAGCCTTGTACTCGAGGACCGGGCGATAGTGAGGTTCTACGGGGCTTGTAGCATGGCTATTCTTGGGTCAGGGCTGACAAAAAAAGTATGTATAGTCCGAGATCCCTATTAGTAACAGGGAGTATCTATTAGCTTAGTTAAGGTTTTTATATCAGTATTAGTGATGCATGATTATCTTGACTTGTAGTGATGGACGGTCGATGCTTGTACATCTAGGACAGTTGTTGAACGTAAAGAACTGATTGAGATATCCAACGAGCATGCATGCTTATGTGTTGCATATAATGTGCCATGATCTAGGTTTTACTGGTTTGATATATTATGTTGCATGTGCATATATCATGTTGAGTTTGTTTTTCCTTTGAGATAAGCCTCTCCGGTAGGATCGCTCAGCCCTTCTTTTTTGGCAGTGAGACGCTGAGAGTCATATTGGTCAATGGGTCGAGCAGACTCTAGTGTTAATGGACATTGTAGATCCACGTCCGGTTTAGAGTGAGGGAGTTACCTAGCAATTTGAGTCCCCGATGGTACTACTCACACCTTGGTGCCATTCTGAGCAGGTTTGATCAGTATACCCAGTTACCCAGTAATTCATTTTACATGCATCATATTAGTATGTTTACTCGTGCTCTACGTTCTGAGCGTAGTTCACTCACATCCATGTTATTATGTTTCTTGGACATCCTATTCGGCGGAGCAGTTGCAGATGTTTTACCTTGGACCTGGGTTTAGTTGGTGACCAAGGCTGGACTATAGAGTTAGTTGCTAGGTTGTTTTTAATTTATTTAAGTTGATATTTCGATTGGGTTTTATTATTCTTTCGGTTTCGCTTTTACTTACTGGTTGTATTCCGTAGATTTTGCATTTTGGTTTAATTTTCTCAGTATCTCTGATTAAGCTTTTATTTTTTAAAATTTGCATGCTTAAGACTATGGTTAGTAGGTGATCTAGGTAGAGTCACTACAGAGTTGGAGTCGGAGTTGGAGCTGCACCAATAGTAGCCAATGGAAGTGACAAGGATGAAGATGCGCTAAAAGGTGTGCTAAGGAGTTAGAGATGAGCTTTAAAGGTAGGAAGCCAAGGATGAGCCTAGGAATTGAAGATCACGATGTCGGAGAAGAATAGCTATGGTATAGCATACCTGAAATGGGTGAGCCCTTAGCCTAAGCTTCGTCTCAAGGGCGAGGCCCCTTAGCTTCAGTCTCGTCTCAAGAGCGAGATCACACTTTGGATAGTCCTAGAAGGGCAAGTCTTGGATGAACAAGCGCGTCAATCTCAGCCACGTGGTCCCCTACCTGCTCCCCTATAAATGTCGGCTTTGTTCATGGCATTTGCAATTGATTACTTTCATTTTTTAGGGGCGATCAAGCTCTCCTCTTCACTTATTTTCTGACTCTAACTTGAGCGTTAGAAGGGATATGCCGGGACACCCTCCCACCCTCCTCTAACACTCTTTGTTTGGTTTCAAATGGGAAATTTTGCTTTTTTAGTCCTGTATGTTTGTCACTTTGCGATTTCGATCCTCTATATTTTAAGATTTCAGTTTTATTCCGCTATCAACAATTGTAATTTAATTCTACATAACATTGTTTTTTTCATTAATGTTTGAATCATATTCGTTCAAATAAAAATTAAATTAAATTAAATTATTACTGAAAAATACTATTTAGGTTAAATAGATATTATTCTGTAGTAAAAAAATTTAAATGTAATAAAAAATCATATTTTCATACTGAAAATATTATTTAAGTATTTACATTGGTTGAAAATTAGTTAAATGACATAATTTTACCTATTAAAGTTTTTTATTTTATAGAAAACAATTTGAAAATATAAAAATATTATACTCGAAATTTATTTTGTAAAAAAACAACTTGAATATTTTACCCCTGGCAGAAAATTTTTAAATAATATAAAATTTCACCTTTAGAGTAAAATAATTGAAAATAATTAAAATATTGTGTTTTACTTAATACTTACTCGAAAATATATTATTCAGAATTGTTATCACGTGATTCGCATCGATCTATCTCATAAAAAAATATATCATGAAATTGTCTCTGAATAAAATTATCAACCTACCAATATTATTGCATTGGGAACCGCTTACTTTTCAATAATTTAAATCCAAACCTTTCGCATTATTGTCATGCTGAAGCCCCTTATTTACAAATTTCTTATTCTTTCTATCTTGTCAAGTATCATCTTGTTGTATAAGAACAACGACACCAGGAATCGCTATCTTTTTAAAATTATTTTGTTAATTTTTCTTTTCAATTTTTTCCAAAATTTGTCCTTTCAATAAATTCAAAAATGGGCCTACAAATTTATATGAAATTGAATAAACATCGTTGATAAAAAAAATGTTATAACATTGTAATGATTTAATCGATGTTGAAATGACGTCATTTTATATTCCGTCGGCACTATAAGTTAATAAATGTTAATTAATATTGAATGGACCTACGTAAATAAAAAAAACAGTTTGATTCTTATTTTATAACATGCTTTCTTATGATTTTTCAACGTCATTGAAAGTGTGAATCAGATATAAATAGAGACAAAGGGACTTCCTTAATTTATATATGCTTGCTTTTTGACAGGATATATGCTTGCTTTTAAATCATGCAACAAAAAATATTTTTGTGAGGGTTTATTCAATTATGAGCTGAAGAGTACACAAGACTTATAAAATATTACTATATAAAATTTAAAATTTTATCTTTGTTTCATTAAACATTTGCTTGATCATTGATTTTTGTTGGAGAGGAGAACGTGGGTCATTTTCTTGCTAAGTAAGCTAGTGATCTCTGGCCCCATACATTTCACTCACACTTCGCCTTGCTACTTTCGGAAGGGTAAAGATGTAGCCTGAAAATAATCATACTAGAATGAGTGTTTTCATAGACACTGGAGTATCAACAGTCACTCGAACGATCTTGATTACATTATATAGTGGGTTGTCCTTATGTTACAAAGTAATGTCAGATGCGTAAGGGGTTCCTGGAGAAGACATTATGTTGGATCGTTTAGTGCATGTAGAGGAGATGAGAGGTGAATACACGACTTTTGAATTTTCTTCGACTTTGTAAGCTGAGTTCAGTCGTGATCAAAACCAAACAACTTGTTTTTTTTTTTTTTGACTGTCAATGTCAATTTATCAACAGATAAAATAAGCGGGTTGACTGACAGATTGAACACTGGTGTAATATCTCGACTAAAATGCAAACAACACAAAGAATGTTTCTGGATGTTGAGATGAATACTCCTATGTCACTCCTTCTTCTTCTTGGAAGGATTCACTAGAAGATTTAAGTAATACAATTATTTGTAAAACCCCGATTCAGTTAAGGACTTAACACTGTATTTGACTGAAACTCCTAGTAAACTACTTAATACACTACACAGTTCTCAATTAGTTTTACAATTATGAATAAAACACTTGAATAACTTAGCACAAAATGATCTTTAATGGTCAAATATGACCTTGAAAGAGTGTGCTATTTTAGTTGTTGTGAGCTTGTGATTTTTGAATGTATGACTGGAAACTTGATAGCTTGAATGCGTAGAAAGTTGGATTTTCCGATAGTGTAGTGTTCTTCAAATTATCTTCACTTCTATTTATAGGAATGATCTTGCCACGGTCATAAATACTTATAAGAGTATCTTTTCCTCACAATAAATATCCATTTCCTTGATTTTTATGCCTTGGAGACAAATTCTAAAATATAGTACAACTCTCCGCACTACCACTGTTTCTACTACAGTGTATTTTATCCTTTTACATAAATAGTTAAAACCAATTCTGAAGGATTTTGATCATGTTGAAAATTTTTAAGAACTTTGACTGAGGTTCTTGAATATCAGTTGTCCTAAGCTTCAATCGAGCAACCTTGACTAGTCAAAATACTCTTTCAGTCATGTTTCAGTCAAGGTGATGTGTTCAGTCATCGTCTTTAGTCTTCAAATTCTCTGTTATATCGAGTCTATAATCTTTTGATAACTTCAGTCTTCTAGTCCAGTCATATAAATATCCAATTAAGTTTTGGACTATTTGTAGTGACTCGACCCGGATCACCTACTAATAAAAAACTTAAGCATGCAATCAATAATAAACAGAACATAATGAAAGCATAACTGCGGAAACTTGAACCAAAATCTAAGCCGGAAGAATACAACCGTTAAATAAAACTCAAGGAAAAATAATAATACAACCCATCGAATAAAGCTACTCCAAAAACCTAGTAGCAAACCCAGCAAACCAGCCTTCGTCATCAACTACGTATAGGTCCAACAACTAAACCACCTGCAACTGCCCCCTCAAATGGAGTGTTCATGAAAAGAACACAGACGTGAGCGAACTTCGGTCAGTACTAAATCACTAGTATACAACTAATATGATATGCAAAATGACTGGATACTGGTCAAACATCATGTCCTACTCAGTCTATAGGCGCCAATGAGCGTGTTGTACCATATGGGGTCAATTTCTCTGGGTACATCCACACACTCGTCAGGATCACCATAGCATCAGTCTCCGTCATCACAACGTCTTCCAGTGTCTGAAAATATAACAAGGGTATAGAGCTGAACGACCCTACTACAAAGACTATCTCGAAGGTGATACGGCTCAACATTAATATGCACATGCAACATAAAATCATAAATCAGTAAAACATGTATCATGACACATAAAATACAACATATAAGCATGCATACTTGCGGGCTATCTCAGTCCGTAATTTACGTAACCCAACCACTGTCCTAGACGTACAAGCATCTATAGTCCATCACTACAAATCAAGATAATCATGCATCGCTGATACTGATATAAAAGCCTTAAATAAGCTAATAGATACTTCTTAATACAAATAGAGATCTCAAACTTTACCTAAGTCCATCGTCAGCCTGCTGATTTTGAAAGCCCTGACCCAAGCACAGCTCCACTACAAGTCTCGTAGGACCTCGCTATCGCCCGCCCTCGAGTATAAGGCTAAAACACCTAGAATATAAACTGATACATACTCAAACACAGCAAACACACAATAATTATGAGTATTTAAACCCCTATTTATAGACCTAGTTTGGAAGCTCCGAACTTGTATGTTTGCCACGTCTCAAATTGCCCTTGATCGGAAGTTTCGATCGTCCTCGGAAGGACCGAACTCTCACTTCAAAAGCTCCGGTCTACATTCTTCTCCATGTGTTTACACACACTTGACATGTCAATAGTGCGCATGGCATAACTCTTCGGACTTTCCTAAATCAACCCATTGCTTCCGAACTCCATCGCTTCATCCCGACTGTTCGGACCTTCCGAACTCTGCTTAGTTCAAGTTCGGAATTTCCAAACTGCCCGAGTCAACTTGACCCTTGGACTATTTTCGGGCATCTCGATGTCGATTTCTTGTTCTGTTTTATCATATTAAAATTCATTAATCATGTTTTACTATTTTTAATCATGATTAACCAACTTAATTACGTAAATTAGAAATCGGGTTACTACATTCTCCCCAACTTAAGAATTTTCGTCCTCGAAATGACGTTTAGGTCTTACTTGAGAATGCAATCAAATAACTGCACAAAATCACTCTTACATGTCATCATACTGGCACTTCCAATCAACATGATGTCCGATACCTGGACTAAAACAAGTAAACGGTATCACTCTAAATAACTGAACTGTATTGAACACCGAAGTCATTTTCTGATACATAGGAAAGTTAGTTTCTACTCTTACGAAAGAAAGACTCTTACTACTTAGAAGTTTTGACTAGCCTGCCACACTTAATCAAATCCAGAAAGCACAAACAAGTATTCCAATCAAACTGGAACCCAGCTTACACTGATAGAATAGTGCAATCTTGAAGGTTTGACCATATGCAATTCCCGTGGAACTAAACATTCTCGGCTTCATGACAAACGAATCTCACTTAATGTCAGCTGATTACCAATCCAACTAGAAAACTTAAGATTTCTAGACCATCCTCTAGGTCAACAAAATCTAACCAACATCTGTGGATATCGGCAAAAAACCATGATACAACCTCCAATGTATCATCTTTTGGAACTGTCACTGATCCCCAATACTGAAAGATTAACACTTAAATAAAAACTAGATTATCAATAATCAATGACTAACTATGCCAACTGAATCAGGGAAATCAAACATCTTTTACATAACAAATTCTGAGTAAACAGAAATATCTTAGCACTTAACAAGAATTAATTTTTTGTTCCTGAAATTGAACTCCGTCAATTGCAATATCTAACTAGTGCTAACTACAACACCGAGATGTAGAACAAAAATCTCTCCTTGTAATGGTAGGCACTGCTTGCGGAATCTATTTATCCTATATTTTAGATCCTTTCCCAAGAATACAAAACCATAACAACCGCACCAGCGTCGCAAAAACATTGTTTTTCCAAAATTAACCTGTTTATGAGTATAATAAGACTTGGTCCCAACATTGGCAAGACATGACTTCTCAACTACTGGAAACTCATATCTATTAGTACAATGTCTAGTACTAATAATCTTAATTAAATGATGTCATCTGAATCATAATTTTAGATAGTTATTGTCATATTCTAGACGAGAATACCATTAATATTTTACTCATAGGCAACAATGAGTCTGTCAAATCTTTTACATACAAAATGTTTTCTACACAAGTAAGAAAGAATCAGATACTTGCGAAGTTCTCAGGCTCTTTCGCAATTTAAGATACCAATTCAAGTGACTTTGTCGAATTAGTCACGTCAATGGTCTAGCGTATAAACACAAGAAATTTACGAAAACAATCCTGCCAGACCCAGGAAAAACTGTAGGTCTCAGCTACTATCATTGAGCATCACTAGTCTACTTACTGTTTCAATCTTCCAGAGCCCATTGAAACAATCGCACTTGTTTAAACAATATCATCAAGAGTGCGAATCGTCCACTCTAACTGACTGTCGATTTTCGAATGATAAGTTTTACTCATACTCAAGATTGTATCCAAGGCACGCTCGGCCGGATATAACCCTTGTCCAGAAGATCTTGCAACAGATGCTTTAAATTTCTCATCTTTAACGGTGCCAGACGATAAGGCATTCGAGAAATCAGGGTTGTTCCTGACATCATCTCAACACCAAAATCCACCTCACTTACATGTGGTAATCCCAGAATCTCATCAGGAAATACATTCAAAAACTCTTGGACCACTGTTATATCATGAATCTCCAAACTCCTTGAGGATGCAATCAAATCATCCAATGCCCTGAATAAGCTGAAGTTACTTTGATAACTTCCGCAAAAAGTCGATCAAGTTAGTCTCAGTATACTTGATTGAAAATCCCTGGTACCCAAACTGAGTTCATAATATCAAGTCATTCAACAAGTCGTCTCTACCTGATAAGGGATACACACCCTTATTGTTACTTGGCTCCGCTGTCTATAACCAGTTACTAATCAGGTTCTCTTATTTCTGACAGGGTCAGACATAATGCATTCGAGAGTTGAAATTTTATTTCAACATTAGTTGAATCCCAAACCATACGAGTTAAAATTATGTATTGTGCTAATAATTTCCCCAAGGTACTCTTATATTCCTAATTTCTTGAGCATGGAAATCTTACAGAATAATGACAATTACATCAGGGTTCACATTCCGTTATGACATAACTTCATGTCGTTACATACCAGACTTAACTGCATCATCTACTGGTATTAATTCAATGTGGCTTGCGCTTAGCCTTAAGAGATCAATCAAGTTAGGCAACCACTTCCTGTTCCTGATTCCTAATGGAATCTTACACTACTGATCAACATACTCTGAACTAAGAGCCCTCCCCTCGATCAATTCTTAACATCGTAATTTCAACGAAGAGTCACCTTATCTCAAGAGTACAAAAATCAATAAAATGTTATACTTAAGGTTTCACCTTTTTTTTATCTCTGACGGTGTCAGATGATAAATACACTAGATTCTCTTGGCACTAAACCCGGTACCAAACTATATCTCATCAAGAGAGTTCAGCTTTCACCGAAACATTCTTGTTATCAAAAGTAGAGAATAAATTATTACAATTCAAAGTTCGGGGTCGAATCTCCTAAATCCAAAATAATTAAGTTTATCTACGCATTAAATCCATAATCTAATTATAAGTTTTGTGTTTGATAATAAATAAAATAAAATATAATCAAAATAGAGAATGAATGTTGCACGCCAATTTCTTCTCCGCTTGTTGTCCGTCTCTCGCTCCACTTGATAGCAGCCATCCAAAAGTCCTCTCCATTCCTAATTTTTTGGCCTTTTATATCTCCCAAGAATCCAATCTTCTCACCCTTTCTTTTTAGCATCGACACAAAAGTTTCCTTCTGAATTCAGTGTATCACGCCTAGCTGCAAGCAATTACCACCTAGGCGTGATGTCCTCTGACTTCAGCCATCCAATTTTCACGTGTCCTGCCTATGTGTGATTTGTTCTTCACTTTTTCTCATTCGTTCCCACCCGAGCAGACAAACTAACCACCTAGGCACAGAGCGTTCGGTTTTGTCCTTAAAATTCGTCCTTCCTAATTTCCGCATTTTTCCTACAGGAAGTCTTAAATATGTGAGTAGAGACCATAAAGCTCAAAAACTTGAATGTTAGATAAAAATAGGGAAGATTCAAAAGTTTCATGCATCTAAGGGACTAAAATAGACTAATTTTGCATGAAACTTTGAATCCTATCATTCTCCCACACCAAAATCTCGTTGTCATTCCAACATGGCTAGTTCATCGCAGTATCTACTTCTCCAACCTCAATTCTTACTAACCCTGTTGTGATAGATATTCAATCGTCCACCACAACCATTGGAACTGCTATTACTACTCAAACAACAATCCCTGAAATCCCTCTTACTTCAATGGAGGATGTGGTGAAGTCCATAATGGACTTTGAGATTTCTGGTAACCATTCCACTACCATCGAGACCTATAATGGCCTAAATCCACGAATCCACTCGGGTTATATTTTTTAATATTTATTATGAAAATTATGTGTTTAAATGTTTAAATCATGCATTTTTATGAAAATTTTACTTTTTTGATGTTTTTCAAGTATGGGTATAATTTCGATGACGAAGGGAATGGAGATTTTTCTATGAGCAAGGTTTAAGAAATTTATAAACATATATGTTTATCATGAATTTTTTATTTAAAAATGTATGTATGTTACTTAATTTTAAATTTGAGAGTGGAAAATTATATTAAAATGTTATATTTTAAGCTTTATGGGCCAGCTCCCGGCCTATAGGCTTTTCTGTTAATGAAATAGAGTCAGTCTGAAACAAATTTCAAAACTTTCTCTCCACACCCCTCCCGTTATCAGCCTTCACTACCTCCCTCTCCCCTACTTTTATAAAACTGCACTCTCTAGGTAGAAGTATTTCTTGTGTCATTCGATAGTGATAAGGCTAGATCATGTTCCAAGAGTCCAGATTCGCCTGTACCAACCAAGGAAAAATCCAAGTTTTATTCTATAATTGAAATCACTATCCAGGAGTTATTAAATATTTAAATGTTGATGTGTGTGTGTTAATATTATGAATTTCTTACGAGGTATCACAATATTTTCAAAGTAACGATATGTGATGATGTTTATATGTGAAGTATAAGTCGTTCTCGATGATTTGGAAGCATGGTTTGGGTGTAAGAGTTTCAAAGGATTTAAAAATCTGGTTTTAATGTTGATATGATGATGTTATGTGTTCTTGGGTTCAAAATCTTAGTGATAAGTCGTTAGAATGGTCCAATATTGTGTTTTTTTAGGACTATTATATTGTAGTTGTCGATTAGTAAGCTTATTTATGAGTTTGGTCGAGCATGTGTGCGTGTGTACATTTTTTAAAGAAAGGAAAAAAATCGTGTAGAAAAAACTGCACCACCCATGAAGGGTGGCACGCGCACGTGCCCCTCTTTCTGGGTAAGGGACGGGGTGCCAAGAGGAACCCATGCCAGAAGGCACATGTGGGTAAGGGAAGGTGTTCCCCTCTTTAACGATGGAATGCAGCGCACGCTGCAGATAGTGCCTCACTTTTGATGGCATGCGGTGCATGCCGTTATTAAATTTAACCACGGCGTGCAGCGCACACTCCGCACAGTGCCTCACTTTCGACGGCATGTGGTAAATTTAACGACGGCTGCATGCTGCGGATAGTGCCTCACTTTCGATGACATGTCGTGCACGCTGTTATTAAATTTAATGACGGCGTGCAGCTCACACTGTGGATAGTTCCTCACTTTTGACGGGCTTATAACTTTTCAGAGCGCGCCGCAGTGTGCAGTGAGTAATTTTTTTAGGGCACCCATGCGAGGAGGCAAGCGTGTGTGGAATCTCCCCTATCCTGACCCCCACCTCGTGGGTACCCAGTTTTTTTAAAAAGGAAACCCATGCAAAGAGGCACACAGGCATGCTGCCTGATTTGGTATAACAATAATTTTACATTCTCTTTTACTCGTTTATGTGTGAGGTTCTGTTTGTGGTATTGTGTGCATGATGCATGAAATAATCATCGAGAATGTGGGCAATGACTTACGTGGATCATTAACAATACGTAATGCATGATAGTTTAAGTATTTCTATCAATGAAATTTATTTTGTGTATGGAAGTATGGTGTTTATTAAAAATTTTGGGACGTCTATAGATTTCTTGTAGATGGTGTAAATGATTTTCAAACAATGAATGGACAGTAAGAATATTATCTTCAGTTAATATGGGCTTTACCAAATGATATACCTAGGTTGCGTAACCATTTACATGATCATGGAATCTAATGAATGTTCTATAATGGTGCTTACCATATTTGCATTATAATTCGTCACTCAAAGCAATGAATACTATAAATTTATGTTATGATCACATCCTACACATGTCTTATGACTTTATTGCGTATTCATTGGTATTTGAATATTATTGTTAAGTATTTATACTCACTATGCTTCGATGGTGCAGGTGAGGAGGATTGATAAGTGTATTTTATACACTTAATTTAATTATGATTTTAATTGTTAATTATTGGTTTCGAGCAGATTTATGCGTAGTATTGTTGTTTTTGTGGATGTAGAAAAGTTATGAAGATTTTGTGGAAAGAGAAAGAAAAATGAGATCGAAGAAGAGAAATTAATAAAAAAAATTTAATGAGAAAAAGAAGCTATTCAAGAGGAAAAGAGAAAAAATAAAGAATAAAAGAAAAAGAAAAAGAAAATAAAAAGAAAGTGAGAGTGAAAGTGAAAGTTAGCGCTTCACTAAGGGCTAAAGAAGGAGGAAGAAAGCGCTAACGCGCTGTGTCCTGAAGGCGAGAGAAATTAAGTGCGAGACTTATGTTCGCCCGCGCCTTTCTACTGAGCGCCCGCCCCGATCGAATTATCAACGTTTTATTATTTTGGGCAAGGAAAGTTTTTAATATTTTGTGGGCTTTTTATTGGGCTTTTCATATGTCGTATAAAAGAGATTTCTGAGCGTGAGATTTAGGGATCAGCCGCCACACACATACGTATATCAGAGAAATAATTTGGAGAAAACTTGAACGTGAATTTCTGAAGAGGAGTCGATGCTTACCGTGAATAACAAATACGGAGATCGATCGACTGGACACAGAAGACCGACGACGGATTTGTTTTCTATCTTTTATTTATTTCTGAATATGTTTAATTTTCTGAACATCTTTTGGTTTTATCAGAATTTTATTATGAACTAAATTTTTAGAGTCTAGAGGTCGGATGGAACCTGGTGTAGACACTTTCATGAATTTTTGATTTTATTGAATTGAGTTACTCTAGATTAATTGTGTTTCTAGATTTGAATGTCTTTTCAATTTATTGGTCATAAATTGATTTGTAATATTTATTTGAAATCTGGCACTCGGGAGAGGGGATTTTGAATAGGACCAATAGAAATAACACTGTTAATTATTTATATAGCTTGGGAGAGTGTATAATTTTAATAGATATTTTAAAGGAAAGAACATTGTTTTGCATAGATCATTACAAGTATATTTTTAATAGGGATATTGGAATTGAATTGTAGTTAATAAACATTATTTGTTGTTCGGGAGAGAGAAATAAAAAGTGTACTTGGCTATTAATTGACTGGAATTCGTGAAGATAAATTAATTAGGATTGATTGTTGTTGAACCAGGTGAAATCTAAACCTCTAAACCATTTTTTTCTGATTGATTAATTACCTGCAAGTTGTGTGCGTGCTACTAAAAGTCATTTGATTATTTTATTTTCTGCAAAATTCTCAAATTTTGATTTTCTATATAAAGTTAAGACTATTTTAATTACAAGTACTGAATATTTTCATTTTACTCCTTGTGAGAACGATACTTGATTCATCACTTTATTAAAACTTGACATTTGTATTCTTGCGAATATTTTTCACAAGAAGTTTTTGGCGTCGTTGCCGGGGAGTAAATTTTGATTTTATTTTAGTCTTGTTACCAATTAGTTTAGATTTTAATTTAGAGTTTTTCTTTATTTTAATTTAAGTTTCTAATTGATATCTTTTTGTTCGTTATTGCAGTTCATGCAAAAATCTCAAAGTGGAAATTCCCTATTTTTTGATCCGGAGATCGAGCGAACTGCACGTGCGTTGAGAAGAGCGAGAAGAGAAGAAGTAAATAACATGGCTGAAGAGAATGCACAAGAAGCTCCCTTGGTGCCAATTAGAGAGCACTTCAGGCCAGTAATCCAGGCTCACTACTCTGGAATAGCTCGTAGAACTATCAATGCTAACAATTTTGAGCTAAAGCCTGCATTGATCAACATGGTTCAGCAGAACCAGTTTAATGGGAGTGCAACTACTAATCCTCACCTACACCTGCGCACCTGGAGATAACAAACACGATAAAATTTAATGGTGTTTCTGAGGATATTATACGCTTACGGTTATTTCCTTTTTCTCTCAGGGATCAAGCCAGAAGTTGGCTACAATCACTGTCATTGGGGAGTATTACTACATGGGAGGAGATGGCAGAAAAATTTCTTGCAAAATATTTTCCACCTGCGAAGTCCACCCAGTTGAAAATTGAAATCAGCACTTTCAGGCAGATGGACTCTGAACAGCTCTACGAGGCATGGGAAAGGTATAAAGAGTTATTACGACGTTGTCCTAACCAAAATTTTGCAGATTGGGAACAGATCGAGTGGTTTTACAATGGGCTGAATGCACCTACAAGGCTGTCTATGGACTCTGCTTCTGGAGGTACCATATTTGAAAAGGATCCCGCTCAGGATTATGATATGCTGGAACAGATGACAATCAATAGTTTTCAATGGCCATCTGAGCGTATGGGAGTCAAGAAGCCTGTTGGAGTATATAGTGTTGATCCTCTCACTTCTATCACTGCCCAATTGTCTGCACTGACAACGCAAGTAGCTGCTTTGAATAAGGTGAATGTTGCAGATTCAGCTGGAATTTCCATCGCTAGTGAAGGATCATATCCCCCATAAGAAGTGAATTATATAAATTCTAATGGATACCGAGGTTATGGAGGCTAGAGAGGTAATCCTTTGCCTAATACTTATCACCCAGGTTTGCGTAATCATGAAAATTTTTCTTATGCTAACAATAAAAATGTGTTGAATCCTCCGGGGTTCATTACAAATAAGGGTGAGGGTAAGCCGTCTTTGGAGGATGTTGTTAGTACTATCATGCAGGAATCGAGTAAGAGGATGACAAGTACTGAGAATCGCCTTGACAGTTTAGAGACACATGTGGACAACATGGGCGTTGTGTTGCAATCCATGGAGACTAGCATTGGGCAGTTGGCAAACGCACTGAAAGATAACAACCGCGGTCAATTCCCAAGCAATACTGAGGTAAATCCCAAGGAGCGGTGTAATGCTATCACGTTGAGGAGTGGGAAGCAAGTTGATAATGAACATTGCCAACCTGAGATCAAGACGCCTGAAAAAGCTACAGTTGAGGAAAAAGTCGAGGTGAAGGAGATTGAACCTGAGCAAAAACCGATGTATAAGCCTCCACTTCCATATCCGCAGAGATTCAAGAAGAAGGCTTTGGATGAGCAGTTCTCCAAATTCTTGGAGATTTTCAAGAAAATTCATATCAACATCCCTTTGATGATGCCTTGGAGAAAATGCCAAATTATGAGAAATTCATCAAGGAGGTGATGTCCAAGAAAAGGAGGCTGCTAGAGAACGAGGTGGTGAACCTAACTGAAGAATGCAGTGTCGTACTACAAAAGAAGATGCCACAAAAGCTTAAGGATCCAGGGAGTTTTACTATTCCTTGTTCAATTGGTGGATCTCATTTTACTACTGCATTATGTGATTTAGGGGCCAGTATTAATTTAATTTCATTGTCTATTTACAAGGCCTTGGAGTTGGGAGAGATGAAATCGACCATGATCACATTGCAGTTGGCGGATAGAAGCATCACATATCCACGGGGTATTGTTGAGGATGTGCTAGTAAAGGTGGATAAATTTATATTTCCAGCCGATTTTGTGATCTTAGACATGGAAGCAGATCATGGTGCTCCGTTGATTTTTGGGAGACCGTTTTTGGCCACTGCGGATGCCAAGATTGAAGTAAAGAAATGTGAATTATCGATGGGTGTTGAAGGAGAAAGAGTGATTTTCAACTTATTCTTGAAGGCACCTAATCCATCCATCGAGAAATTGTGCTTGATTGAGCCGGTTGTGAAGCTGAAAGGCTATAAAAAGGCTAATATTGAGGTTGAGTCGATAAAGGAGAAAGCGCCAAATTCACCGACCAAGAAGGCAACGAAAAATAAAGAAAAATTTAAAAGGCGGTTTGTGGAATATATTTGGCGTGTGAAAGAGAAGGGGAAGACTTAATACTGGTGAAAGTCTGGCTGACGACTATAAACCAAGCGCTACTTGGGAGGCAACCCAAGCTTTTGATTTATTTTAATTACTTTTGTTTTCATTTTATTTATTTTTTGTTAATTAATTATGTTAGTATATTATTATCAATTTTTGAAGCCTAATTCTTGTCAATTTTCAAATTTTTTCAGGCTTAGAAATCTCAAATTCGAGACTAAGGCGCGGGCCCGCTCCTTTCAATCGCGCGCCCGCACTATGTTTGGTAGAAATTACTTTTGAAATGCAAACACGCGGCGCGCCTGCGCCATTCCTATCGAGCGTCCGCGCACACTCTATGCTTCACTGATGCAAGAACAGTGCTCCAACATGCTCCGCGTATAATCAGCGCATAATCAACGTATAATCAGCGCATGCACATGCGCAATCGCGCACCTCATGTAGTGACCCATATCCGTAATTAACAATTAATGACTATATTAATCATGTGATCATATTTTGAATTATTGATACATGATTAAGGAAGTTTCGGTTGGATTAACAGACTTCAAAAATGGATTCAGAATGATCGGAAAAGGCCCGAAGGGTGACCAGGAACGGAAGCAACGTTCATGAATGGATGGAACGTTCTGGCAGTGATGTCATCCATGATGTCAACAATATTACATCATTTCTTACGCACTTGATGGGACATCGGAAGCAACGATGGGGATCGGAAGCAACGTTCGTTAGGCAGAAGAGACGCAACGATGGAGAACGGACGTTCCGTTCCGTGTATATAAATATAGGGTCCGAGAGCTCATTTCTCGCACCTCTCTCCTCTCTTTTCTCTCGATTCCTAGGCCTTCTAACTCAGATCTAGGGAGTTCTAGGCATCCTATGGGGAATCCGGAAGTGGCATAGCAATGCAGGCGTCGTAGCGAAGCTGTGGCCTAGTTTTGAGGCAATTTTCATCAGCGGGCTGACGACGGACCCAGGTATAGCTATGGTATCTTTAAATTATTTAGGAGTATGCAATAGCTTAGTTAAGACTTTTAGAGCTTAATTAATGATGCATGAGTATTTGCATTGTAGAGTTGATGATATGCTTGGAACCTAGAGTGGGACTGCTAGGACTGCCTATAGAAAGGTACGTAAGTACTGACTGAGATAGCCAGCGGGTTTTGCATGATTATATGTTGCATTTGTGTGTCATATTATTATGCAGCATGTGCATATCATATTGTGTCTGTACATATTTTGTGATGAGTCATGTAGGGCCGCTCAGCCCTGTTTGGACGGTTGATGTATAGAGCCCAGTGACCGACGGATTATGGGTTACTAACATCTGGGTGACACGGTCCACGTCCTGTAGGAATGAGCAGTGTACGCAAGGTTTGCTCCCTGGGTTGTACCACTCATGTCCTAGGCGCCATTACTGAGCAGTTGTATACAGTTATCCTAGATATGGATACCCGGTCATTTGCATGCATCATATTTGTATGTTTTACCCGTGCTTTCGTATTGAGCTTAGAGCTCACGTCCAGTCTTTTCTGTGTATCTGGACACCCCATTCGACGGGGCAGGTGTAGGTGCAGGATGGAGTACCAGGAGCTTGGAGTAGCCAGTGACCAGTAAAGACAGCAGGATTAGCTGTAGTTGTTGCCCTTTTAGCTTATTTAATTCGATTGGGTTGTATAATCGAATTTGGTTTATTTTAATCGGTTGTATTCTGCCAGTCTGCTTTTATTTTAATTCTTCCGCAGCGATTTATTTAATGCATGCTTAATTATGCTCTTAACTCTGATTAGGTAATGAATTCGGGTAGGGTTGCTACACCTCACCTGCACCACCTCCATGCGCCAACAAGCCATCAGCGCAGACAACAATGCGCGATTGCGCTTGTTTACAGCGCCAACCTTAAGCGCAAACGCGCATGACACCTGATCACCTCCATGCGCCAACAATCATCACCAGCGCCTCCTTAAGAGCAATCGCGCACCCCACCTGACACCACAAACGCAATCGCGCATTCCACCTACTGAACCATGAGCTAACGAACCCCAAGCGCAAACAACCATACTAGCAGCGCAAGATCTTGTGCTAACGAGCCTTTTTAAGGGCGTTTCCAATGCGCTAGCCAGCTCTTCAAGGCTCTTCTTCCATGCACCACCGAGCTTCAGGGCTCTTCACTATGCGCACTTCTTCTTCATCTTCTCCCAGACATTAAGCGTTTGATATTATCTTTATTGCTTTGGGGATTCACTTTTGTTTTTTATCGTGTGCATGTATTATTTTCAGGTTATATTGGATGTTCATGTTGTGCGTTTGGCTTTTGATGGTGCTATACATGTTGCAAATTTTTTCTTCTCATGGAGATTTTGATGACACCGAGTACTGATGCTCGGTGTCGAAGGTACGAACCCTTTGTTCTTTTTATTGATTAATCATTGAGGACAATAATTTTTTAATAAGTATTGGGGGTGAATAAATATTTTTGTATGTTTGAAGTGAAGTTGAAAGGTTAGAGATTGAGTTTTATGTTGCGATATATGTGATATGTTGATGTTGATTAGTGGTATTTGGCCTATGATGATGAATGCGGTGAAAATAGAATTTTAATCTAGTATGAGTGAAATTTTTCTTGAGTTCTCAAAAAAAAATTATGCACTATACCGTGATTGTCTAGACCCTGGTGATTAGAGAAACTTTGTGATTTTGTGAGTGGATTGGATGATTTGATTCTTAAATTTGGTGATTTATGCTTGAAACTGATGTAGACTTCTATGAGCTTAGAAATGATTTAGGAATTAAAATATAAAAACTAATAATAACTCCATCCGGGTCATTGATGAGGAATTGAAATCCTAATTCCTTTGTCTTGGCTAAGTAGAATAAATGGGGTTGCAAAAGTAAAAAAAAAATAATTTTTAAAAAATTTAACAACTCCATTCGGGCTTGAAAAGTGTTTGAAATTCTATTCACTGATCCATAGCTAAGTTTGCTGAAAAAAATAATGGGGTTGATGTTTCATCCGGGCTATAGACGAGGGATTGAAATTCGAATCCTATCTTTAGTTATAGCTAAGTTTTCGTATAAAATGGGGATAAATAAAAATCGGGTGCAAAATCCGATAATTTTATGAAAAACAATATGAAATAATTTCAAAGTCCTTTAGATCTTAGTCAGTAGAAGTTGAACTTGATGGATAGTGTTTTGAAACTAAAGAGCGGAGTTGATGATTCTATGAACCGAACTTGTTACATTAGTGGATCAAAAGATAGGTGGATAGACAGGATTGGTAATTCACACACGCAAAAGAATTCTTGAGAAATTTAACTGTACATGGATTAATTGGTTGATATCGGAGGCCGATTGGTTTGCTTAATTGAGTTTATAATTGTGGTGTGATGTTGAGTTGTTTGTTTTGTTTTAATAGTTTTGCTCGGGACTAGCAAAATTCTAAGTTTGGGGGTATTTGATAAGTGTAATTTATACACTTAATTTAATTATGATTTTAATTGTTAATTGTTGGTTTCAAGCAGATTTAAGCGTAGTATTGTTGTTTTTGTGGATTTAGAAAAGTTATGAAGATTTTGTGGAAAGAGAAAGAAAAATGAGATCGAAGAAGAGAAATTAATAAAAGAATTTAAAGGAGAAAAAAAAAGTTGTGCAAGAGGAAAAAAGAAATAAAAGAATAAAAGAAAAGGAAAATAAAAAAAAAAGTGAAAGTGAAAGTTAGTGCTTCACTAAGCGCTAAAGAAGGAGGAAGAAAGCGCTAACGCGTTGTGTCCTGAAGGTGATGGAAATTAAGTGCGAGACATATGCGTGCCCGCGCCTTTCTACTGAGCGCCCGCCTTGATCGAATTCTTAGCGTTTTATTATTTCAGGCAAGGAAAGTTTTTAATTTTTTTTGCGCTTTTGATTTGGCTTTTCATATGTTGTATAAAAGGGATTTCTGAGCGTGAGATTTGGGGATTAGCCGCCACACACATACATAAATCAGAGAAATAATTTGGAGAAGGCTTGAACGTGAATTTCTGAAGAGGAGTCGGTGCTTATCGTGAAGAACAAATACGGAGATCGATCGACTAGACATAGAAGACCGACGACGGATTTGTTTTTTATCTTTTACTTTTTTCTGAATATATTTAATTTTTTGAACATCTTTTGGTTTTATCAAAATTTTATTATGAACTAAATTTTTAGAGTCTAGAGGTCTGATGGAACCTGGTGTAGACACTTTTATAAATTTCTGATTTTATTGAATTGAGTTACTCTAGATTAATTGTGTTTCTAGATTTGAATGTATTTTCAATTTACTGGCCATAAATTGATTTGTAATATTTATTTGAAATCTGGCACTCGGGAGAGGGGATTTTGAATAGGACCAATAGAAATAACACTGTTAATTATTTATATAGATCGGAAGAGCGTATAATTTTAACAGATATTTTAAATAAAAGAACATTGTTTTGCATAGATCACTGCAAGTAGATTTTTAATAGGGATATTGGAATTTAATTATAGTTGATAAACATTATTTGTTGTTCGGGAGAGGGAAATAAAAAGTGTATTTGGCTATTAATTGATTGGAATTCGTAAAGATAAATTAATTAGGATTGATTGTTGTTGAACCAGGTGAAATCTAAACCTCTAGATCATTTTACATCTGATTGATTAATTACCTGAAAGTTGTGTGCGTGCTACTAAAAATAATTTGATTATTTTATTTTCTGCAAACTTCTCAAATTTTGATTTTCTAGATAAAGTTAAGACTATTTTAATTACAAGTACTGAATATTTTTATTTTACTCCTCGTGGGAACAATACTTGATTCATCACTTTATTAAAACTTTACACTTGTATGCTCGCGAGTATTTCCAATTACCAAATCTTCCATGTATTGGGCCCGGGTCAGGCCTCTATATCACCTAGTCCTGGCTCGGTCCAATGAGCTCAAGTGTTCGGGCTTGAGCCATGGGATCTTTCTTTTGTCTTGAATGAGCCACTTTTAGCTTGAACTGCTACATAGGGTATGACCATGTGGGCTTTTATCCGGGTTCCTTGGCATTTGACATATTCTGATGATTTCAAACTATCCTTCTTGATCGGGTTCGGATAGGACCAGACCCAAATATTTACGGGGGCATCAATAGCACCTCCCCCTTCTAATCTAAAAGAAGTATGAAATTTAGACCATGTTCTGGTCAAGTCCCGAACCAAGTCCATGAAGACCGAACTACTAATGTTGATATAATGTGTTTTTTTCTGGAAGATTCGGAATTTAATCCTGGTCACCTTATGAACAAATGGCTAAGATTCCCTGAAGGTACGGTTTCCAAATCAAAATACAGCGACATGGCCCGATCTAAGACTTTGATCGGCTTCGCCTATTTACCCCATTATTCTATAAATAAGGCAGTAAAAATTTTATGTTTTAATTTTACAGCAATCGCCGTTACTCTGCTAAAATGTTGAGAGATATCCTGACCTGTGCTGCAATGTTCAACCCGCACTGGTTTTCCTCAAGCTCTACCATTTATTCCCCCTTCTTGTAAGTTTTATCCTTCTCTATAAAACTAAATTAAAATGTCCTCCCCGGATGAAAACGTAGTCCGGGAGATAGTAGCCTTTATAGAAACTTCCCCTCCTCCTGAGACACCCGAACTTTCTGACCCTCAAGGGTCAGATGCCGACCTGAGCCCTTCTGAGACTCGGGAGGCCAAGATGACGAGGCTTCATAAAGTTAGGACCAATTTTAGCTCAACTAAGAGCGGAGGGTAAGTATTGGTTCGAAGTTCTGGCTTCCCACCTTGGCCCGGACATGGGCCCGAACATTAGGGATAGGTCGGGCATGCCTGATGCCTATGAGATAATGCTCCCCAATCTTCAATACCGAGCCCATAAGCCCCTGAGGGTTTCTTGAGCTTTAGTTTAGACCAAGTAAAGATGGGTCTTAGATTCCCTATCCCAGATATTAGCCTATCTCTGTGTCAATATTTTTGCATATGCCCGAGCCAACTCACCTCCAGATCAAAAAAACTATCCCAGGTCGATTTTATATATCTATCCGACCTGTAGTGACCCTAACCGAGATCACTTACTAAACAGAACTTAGACATGCAATTAACTTAATTAAATAGTAGTCAAAAATAAGCTGCGGAAACCATAATCAAAATACAATCGCAAGGAAAGGAATCTGTAAATACTCAAATAGTTATACAACCAAATCGAACAGCTGTATCAACCCAAATACAACAGAAAAAAAACCTAGACGAAGCTCCGGCTGGCCAACCACTGCCTAGCCCCTCTTGGATCCACCCGTCTCATCCAATCGCAAACCTGCCCCATGTAATAGGGTGTCCAGAAATGCAGAGTACGAGACGTGAGCATAAAACGCTCAGCACGAGAGTATGAGTATACATGAATGCAAGTGAACCGCCTACTAACTAGAGGTCAAGAATCAGATAACAGAGACAGACCGGGCTCTGGTATGTATCACGTTGCACCGTCGCTTCAGGAGGTGGCTCACATACCGAAATAACAGTGGATACGCCGGACCCAATTCGATGGAAGTCCATCCACTAATAGGATAGGGTAAAACCCTACTAACAGACATCTCAAAAGAGATAGCTCAATATGCAAATGTATGCAGCATATAATCATGTCATATAAATCATGCAGTCACATAATACATGCATACTCAGTCAGGATATCTCGAATAGTACTTTCGTACCTCAAATACTAGGCATGTTCTACCAGCTCTAGGTCCACGTCAATAATCCGCACTACACTGCCAAATGATACAAATATCATCATAGTGCTCTAAAAGCCTTAACTAAGATATTGCATACTCCTAAATATTTTTAGGAAGCAAAAGCTATACCTTCGTCCGTCGTCAGCCCTTTGCTATCGCTTGCCTCAAAACTAGGCCACAGCTCCGCTATGACGCCTGAATTGCAATGCCACTTCCGGATTCCCAATGGGACGCCTAGAATGGCCTAGATCTAAGCTAGAAGGCTGAAGAAACGAGAGAGAAGAGGTGATTGGTGCGTCTAAAAGTGAACCTCGGCACTCCTATTTATAGGCCACGAACGGAACGTCCGTTCCTCATCGTTGCGTCCGTTCGACCTGATGAACGTTGCGTCCGTTCTCCTTCGTTGCTTCCGATGTCCCATCAAGTGCGTAAGAAGTTACGCATTCTGATGGAACGAACGTTGCGTCCATTCCGCCTGACCTTCCGGACCATTTCTGATCATTCTGGGTCTATTCCCGGACTCCGTTAATCCATTAGAAGTCTCCTTAATCATGTTTAATCTAAACTAACATGATTTGTTGAATTAATAACAATTACTTACTAATTCTTGGTATGGGCTACTACATTCTCCCCCACTTAAGATATTTCATTCTCGAAATCAGATCTTAAGTACCGAATGTAAAACAAGATGCTGAAACATTCTTTATTCAAATCAAACGTTTACAGAGTTTACAACTGAATATAACTTGAAAAGGAAATCAAAATAACTCAGGATGTTCTGAACGCATCCTGCTTTCCAGCTCCCAAGTGGCTTCTTCAGTGCCTCGGCGCTGCCACTGAACTAAAACCAGAGGAATAACTTTATTCCGCAAGACCTTATCCTTATGATCCAGGATACGAATAGGTCTCTCAACATAGTTCAAACCCGAATCCACCTGAACTTCAGACGACTGCAGAATATGAGACTCATCCGCCACATACCGTCGCAACAGAGATACGTGGAACACATCGTGAATACTGGACAGATATGGTGGAAAAGCTAGCCGATAAGCCAAATCACCAATGCTCTCCAAGATCTCAAGCGGACCGATAAATCTGGGAGACAACTTGCCCTTAAGGCCAAATCTGAGAATCCTGTGGAAAGGTGAAACTCTCAGAAACACTTTCTCCCCAACATCAAACTGCAAAGGCCTACGCTTGGTATTAGCATAGCTGGCCTGACGATCCTGTGCTGTCTTAATCCGTTTCTTGATCTGATCAACAATATCCGCTGCTTGCTGGATCAACTCCGGTCCCTCAGCCTGTCTTTCCCCCACTTCTTTCCAGAAAAGTGGAGTACGCCAACGTCGTCCGTACAACGCCTCAAATGGCGCCATACCAATGCTAGTATGATAGCTATTGTTGTACGCGAACTCAATCAATGGCAAATGATCCTGCCAGGCTGAACCAAAATCCATAACGCACGCTCGAAGCATATCCTCCAAAGTACGGATAGTGCGCTCTGACTGACCATATGTCTTCGGATGATAGGCAGTACTCAAACTGAGAGTAGTGCCCATCGCACGCTGAAAACTCCCTCAGAACCTAGAAGTAAACCTGGGGTCTCGATCACTAACAATGCTCACAGGCACTCCATGAAGTCGAACGATCTCCTGAATGTACAACTGAGCCATACGATCCACATTGTACTCTCGGCTATAGGAAATGAAATGAGCTGACTTAGTAAGTCGGTCCACCACAACCCAAATAGCATCACAGTTCCTTGAGGATACCGGCAAATGAGTCACAAAATCCATCGTGATAAACTCTCATTTCCAATCAGGAATAGGTAGACTGTGAAGCAAACCTCCAGGTTGTCGGTGCTCTGTCTTGACCTGCGGGCACACCAAACAACTCGAAACAAACTGATAAACACTGCGCTTCATTCCCTTCCACCAAAATCGAGTACGTAGATCCTTGTACATCTTGTTGCTCCGCGGATGAATACTCAACATAGTGCGATGTGCCTGAGACAAAATTTCCTCTCGCAACTCTACATCCTCCGGAATCACAAGCCTACTAGACAAACATAGAAAGTCATCTGACTGATAGTGAAATCCAGAGTGTTACCCTCGTTAGCTAGGCGAGCTAAACGCTGAGTCTTCGAGTCAGACATCTGAGCATCCCGAATCCACGAATACAAAGCTGGCTCAGATAAAATCGCAAACATCTGGATACTCTGCATACCTTTCTTATGCTTGAAGGTATACCCTGAAGAACAACAGTCACCGATCGCACTAGACATCGAACAAGTCTAAAGTGCGGATAGTCGCACCTTGCGACTCAAAGCATCAGCAGTGAGATTAGCAGCTCCCGGATGATACTTAATCTCGCAATAATAGTCCTTAAGCAAATCCATCCAACGTCTCTGCCTCATATTCAACTCTTCCTGAGTGAACAAATACTTAAGACTCTTGTGGTAAGTGAAGATCTCAAATTTATCGCCATACAGATAATGACGCCAGATCTTCAGAGCGAACACAATGGCTGCCAATTCTAAATCATGAACTGGATAATTATCTTCGTGCAACTTCAACTTTCTAGAAGCATATGCGATCTCATGCCCATTCTGAGTCAGGACACAACCTAACCCCTGAAGAGAAGCATCTGTGTACACCACATACCCTCCAGATCCTGACGGTAATGCCAACACCGGCGCAAAATTCAATCGCTGACGAAACTCGCAAAAATTCTCCTCACACTCGGAGGACCACTTGAAATCAACACCCTTGCGAGTAAGCTGCGTCAAAGGTCGAGCTAGCTGTGAGAAGTTCAGAATGAAGCAACGATAATATCCCGCTAGACCCAAAAAACTACGGATCTCAGCAACTATCGTCGGACGCGACCAATTAAGCACAGCCTCGATCTTTCTCGGATCAACAGAAATCCCCTCCCTGGATATGATATGGCCAAGAAAGACCACTCGATCCATACAAAACTCACACTTGCTCAGTTTGGCGTACAACTTCTCATCCCAAAGAGTCTGCAGTACCAATCGCAAGTGAGAAACATGCTCGTCCGCATTATGCGAATACACCAGGATGTCGTCAATGAAAACCACGACAAACTTGTCCAAATACTCCCTGAAAACACGGTTCATCAGATCCATAAATATAGTCGGCGCATTAGTCAATCCAAATGGCATCACTAGAAACTTGTAATGCCCATAGCGAGTACGGAATGCAGTCTTGGCTACGTCCTGATCTCGGACTCTCATCTGATGATATCCAGATCTCAAGTCAATCTTGGAGTAAACTGAAATACCCTGCAGCTGATCAAACAAGTCATCAATACGAGGCAAAGGATACTTGTTCTTCACAGTAACTCGGTTCAGCTGCCGATAGTCAATACACAACCGCATAGACCCATCCTTCTTTTTCACAAAGAGAACAGGAGCTCCCCAAGGAGATACACTAGGACGAATGTACCCCTTGTCCAAAAGATCATGTAACTGATTCTTCAACTCTCGCATCTCTGACGGAGCCAGAAGATATGGTGCTCGAGAAATAGGCGAAGTACCCGGCATCAACTCTATGCCAAACTCGACTTCCCTAGCAGAAGGAAAACCCAGAATCTCATCTGAAAATACATCTGGGAATTCATCCACAACAGGAATACTCTCTATCCCTATGCTCGCAGTGGACAAATCAACTGCATAGATAAGGTAGCCTTCCTTCACCAGACTCTAGAGCTCGACAGGCTCTCAAAGCTGATACCAATGGCATCGGGGGTCGCGCTCCCTCACCATAGAAAAACTAGCTATCACTCCCTTCCGGATGAAAGCGTACTAATATCTGATAGCATTCCACTAAAGCTTGATAGGTAGTCAGCATGTCTATCCCCAGAATAAAATCAAAATCATCCATCGCAAGAACCATGAGATTTGATATCAAAATGTTCCCTTCGAACTCTAAAGGGCAACTCATTACTAGAAGCTTAGCCAAAGCAGATTGACCCGTCGGAGTAGAAACAAAAACTACTACGTCTAGTGCAATGCATGGTAACTTATGTCTCTTAACAAAACGTGCAGAAATGAAGGAATAAGATGCACCAGTGTCAATAAGCACAAGAGCAGGTACACCATATAACAGAAAAGTACCTACGATGACCTTCTCGTTCTCCTCCACTGCGTGATCATGCCTCAAGGCAAACACCTGGACAAAAGCCCGTGGCTTCAAATGAGAACTCTCAGCAGACTGTCCCTGCGGCCTCTTGATAAGTGTATTTTATACACTTAATTTATATTTAATTTAATTATTAAATGTTGGTTTCGAGCAGATTTATGCGCTAGTTGTGTTGTTTTTGTGCTTGCAGAGAATTATGGAGATATTGTGGGAAAAAGAAGAATTATTGTGGAAGAAGAAGAAAAAGTTGGAGAAAAGAATAATAAAAATAATTAAAGAAGAAAAGGAAAAAGAGAAGAAAATAAAGAGAACAGGAGAAGAAAAGAAACAAGAAAGTTATTGGGCTTTCTTAGATGGGCTTAACGTTAGCGCTAAAGGAGAGAAACAAGCGCAAACGCGCAGCTTTCCGTGAGATTTGAGAATCGAGATCAGAGGCTCATGCGCGCCCGCCTGGAGTTTTTAAGCGCCCGCCTGTGTCGCAGAATTCAGCTTTTTATTATTTCGGACAATTATTCTATTGGGCTTTTGAGTGGGCTTTTGTGCACGATATAAAAAAGGAATTAAAATCTGAGCGTAAGGAGGAGCCGACACAATCACAATACACATCAGAGAACAGAGATTTGAGTGTGAAGATTTTCTGAAGCCTTAACTGAAGAACGAAGACGGAGATCGATAGATCGGAAACGGCGTTGACGACGGATTTGTTTTCTATTTTTTATTTATTTTTGAATATTTTTGGATTTATGATTTGTTTTATTAATAATTTTATTATGAACTAAACTTTTTAAGTCTAGAGGTTGATGGAACCTGGTGTAGACGCTTTCATGAATTTTTGATTTTATTGAATTGAATTTCTTATAGATTAATTGTTTTTCTAGAATTGATTGTCTTTTCAATTACCTGATCAATAATTGATTTGTAATATTTATTTGAAATCTGACACTCGGGAGAGGAGATTTTGAATAGGACCATTAGAAAATACACCGTTAATTATTTATATAACTCGGGAGAGAGTATAATTTTAACAGAGCTTTTGAAAAAAACATTGTTTTGAATTGATCATTGCAATTAGATTCTTAATAGGGATATTAGAATTGAATTGTAGTTAATATATTTTATTGGGCACTCGGGAGAGAGAATAATACACTTAAGTGTTCTTGGCTATTAATTCATTGAAATTTATGAAGATTATTTAATTAGGATTGATTGTTGTTGAAACCAGGTGAAATCCATACCTCTAGACCATTTTTTTCTATTTGATTTTTATCTGAAAGTTGTGTGCGTGCTATTAAAATTCATTCATTATTTTATTTTTATTCTGCAAAATTCTCAAATATTGATTTTCTAGATAAAGTTTGGACTATTTTAATTACAAGAACTGAATATCTTCAATTTACTCTCTGTGGGAACGATACTTGATTCATTCACTATATTAAAACTTGACACTCGTACGCTTGCAAGTAATTTTCACAAGAAGTTTTTGGCGCGGTTGCCGGGGAGTAAATTTTGATTATTTTTTTTAGTCTCGTTAGCAATTATTCTAGATTTTAATTTAGAGTTTTATTTATTATATTTTAAGTTACTAATTGATTTCTTCTTATTTTTAATTGCAGTCTATGCGACGATCTCAAAGTGCGAATTCTTTACTGTTTGATCCGGAGATCGAGCGCACTGCACTTGCTTTAAGAAGGGCTAGAAGAGAAGAAACTGAAAGAATGGCTGAAGAAGAAGCACAACAACCTTCTCTGGTGCCAATTAGAGACCACTTCATACCGACGATCCAGGCTCACTATTCTAGAATCGCTCGAGGGACCATTAACACCAACAATTTTGAACTGAAGCCGGCGTTAATCAACATGGTGCAATCAAACCAATTTAATGGGAGCGCCAATGCTGATCCTCACCTACACATACGCACTTTCTTATAGATAACCAATACGGTAAAAATTATCGCTTACTCTTGTTTCCTTTTTCTCTCAGGGATCAAGCAAAAAGTTGGTTGCTCTCACTCCCGCTAGGGAGCATTACTACTTGGGAGAGGATGGCAGAAATATTTCTTGCAAAATATTTTCCACCTGCCAAATCCACCCAACTGAATATTGAGATCAACACATTCAGGCAGATGGACACTGAACAACTCTACGAGGCGTGGGAAAGGTATAAAGAATTATTAAGACGTTGTCCTAACCACAATTTTGCAGATTGGGAGCAGATCGAGTGGTTTTACAATGGACTGAATGCGCCTACAAGGATGAATGTAGATTCTGCATCTGGAGGTACTATATTTGCAAAGGACCATGTACAGGCCTACGATATGCTGGAACAGATGACGGTCAATAGTTTTCAATATCCATCTGAACGTATGGGAGTCAATAAGCCAGTTGGAGTGTATGCAGTGGATCCTCTCACATCGATCACCGCTCAATTATCTGCACTGACTACACAGGTAGCTTCTTTGAATAAGATTAATGTTGCAGATTCAATTGGAGTTGAAGGATCACATACCCCAGAGGAAGTTAATTATATCAATCATAATGGCTACCGAGGTTATGGAGCTTACAGAGGTAATCCTGTTCCCAATACTTATCACCTTAGTTTGCGGAATAATGAAAAATTTTCATATGCTAACAATACTAATAAGGGTGATGGTAAGTTGTCTTTGGAGGATGTTGTTAGTACCTTTGTGCAGGAATCAGGTAAGAGGATGGCGAGAACTGAGTCTCGCCTTGACAGCTTGGAGACACGTGTGGTAAATATGGGTGCCATGATGAAGTCTATGGAGACTAGCATTGGGCAGTTGGCAAACGCACCGAAAGATAATAATCGCGGTCAATTTCCAAGCAATACTGAGGTGAATCCCAGAGAACAGTGTAAGACCATAAAGTTGAGAAGTGGAAAAGAAGTTGGAGTCCAAGAACTTGCTGTTGAAGAGAAGAAATTTGAGAATAAAGTCGAGGAAAAGGATCCTAAACCTGAGCCGAAACTAATGTACAAGCCTCCACTTCCATACCCTCAAAGGTTCAAGAATAAAGCTTTAGATGAGCAGTTCTCCAAATTTTTGGAGATTTTCAAGAAAATTCACATCAACATCCCCTTTGTTGATGCTTTGGAGCAAATGCCGAATTATGCATAGTTCATCAAGGAGGTGATGTCCAAGAAGAGGAGCCTGCTAGAGAATGAAGTTGTGAATCTAACAGAAGAGTGCAGTGCGGTGCTACAAAAGAAGATGTCACAAAAGCTTAAGGATCCAGGGAGTTTTACTATTCCTTGCACGATTGACTCTTCTTATTTTAATAATGCACTTTGTGATTTAGGGGCCATTATTAATTTAATTTCATTATCTATTTACAGGGCCTTGGAGTAGGGAGAGATGAAATTTACCATGATTTCATTGCAGTTGGCGGATCGGAGTATCACATATCCATTGGGTATTGTTGAAGATGTTCTAGTCAAGGTGGATAAATTCATCTTTCCAGCGGATTTTGTGGTATTGGATATTGAAGCGGATCATGGTGCTCCGTTGATTTTTGGACGACCGTTTTTAGCTACTGCTGATGTCAAAATAGATGTCAAGAAGGGTGAGTTGTCGATGGGTGTGGAAAGCGAACGAGTGATTTTTAATCTATTTACGAAAACAGCTAATCCACTCATCGAAGAATTGTGCTTAATTGAACCGGTTGTGAAGCTAGAAGGATGTCAAAGAGCTAATCTTGCGGTTGAATCGTCAACGAAGAAAGCGCCAAGTTTAACAAAGAAGGCCACGAAAAAGAGAGCGAAATTTAAAAGGCGGTTCGTAGAATTTATTTGGCGTGTAAAAGAGACAGGAAAGAACTAAGATTGGTGAAAGTCGGGCTGACGACTCTAAACCAAGAGCTTTTTGGGAGGCAACCCAAAATTTTTGTGTTTTTTATTTTTATTTCATTTTTATTCATTTTTTTTCTTTAATTTTTATTTTTGTTCATCAGTTAATTTTTGATTTTTGAATGCATTATTGGGAATTTTGGAGGCCTAATATTATAAAATGTTGAATTTTTTTAGATTTTAGAGCATCCGAGAGAAGCTTGTGCACGCTCGCTCGACTTTGCCCGTGCCCGCCTCGCCTCTACACTTCCTTAAGTGTGCAACTCCTGCGCAATCGCGCTCCCCATCAGCGCACAAACATGCGCAAACACGCATCACCTTCGTCTTCTCTTGCGCAAACAAACTCCCCATTAGCGCAGCCTCAAGCGCAAACCAGCCATCATTATTAGCGCAGAAACAAAGCGCAATCGCGCAACCTATCACACCACTACCTTGCGCCCTCCAGCTCTTGTCTGCACTTCATTAAGCGCAATCGCGCCCTCCAGCTTCCATCTGCGCTTCACCATGCGAAAACGTTCAAGCCACCTGATCTCCTCCTCCAAGAGAAACCAAGAATCCTACAACGCACCTATCCTAGCACTACGCAGCCTTGAACCCAGCAACTTAAAGCCCACAATCCTCGCTTGACATCAAACCAAGCTTACACCATGAGCAATCGCCTATCCGAAGCATGCCATGCCATGGATTTGTGTTTTTTCTAGCAATATTGTCTTGATTGGTTGCTTCGGGATTCATTTGTGTCTTCTCTTATCGTGTGTATGGATTATTTTCAGGTTAATTTGGATGTTCATAGGGTGCTTATCCACCTCTTATACGTTGCGGTTGCGGTTGTGCATTATTTTTCATGAATATGAAGTTTATAACGTCGGGTACTGATGCTCGGTGTCGAAGGTACGCGTCTCTTGTCCTTTTTATTGTTTTTAATCATTAGGGACAATGATTACATTAAGTTTGGGGGGGTGAATCAATGTTTGATTTAGTGGTTTGGTTGAAAGGTTAGTTTTATTGTGTGCTTTATAGTTAAAATTTTTGTAGTTTATTTTTTGTTTTTGTGAGTTGAGTTTGAATTGAGTCGAGAAAGAAATAGATGCATGGCTGATGAAAAAAATATTTTGTGCTATCACTGAAATCCATGACTGTCTACCTATCTGACAAATATTTTTGAATTAATGGAACCAATAGAATGAACAATTTCCTATATACTCTGTGATTAATACTTGAATCTGATTTTTGAGACATACAGACATATATATGATTGAGGCATTGTTTGAATTTTTGGGCCTAATTTTCATTGAAAAAAAAAAATTTATCCTTAGTTGCCTATTTGAGCTTACACGTATATGAGTACATTGAGGTACAGAAAAAAAATCTGAAATTGTTGTGAAAATCATTGTTTACTGCTGATGATTATTTTTTTTCTGCACTGATTGATATTTGTATGATTTAATTGTGGATTGAGACTTGTCTAGAACTAGTTCAAACACACTTCGAGGCAAAATACGGGCATAACTGTGATTAGGAATGATTTAGGCAATTTTTCTGAATTCGTTTGAGCCTTTCAAGCTACCTATTTATATATTTTATCCTTAGTACCTTGTTTGAACTTTATTGAAAATCGAATGACATGCGTGTAAACGTGTGATAAACCCCCATTCGTCATTATTTCAAGGTCTTACATTGACTGCCTGAATAGCCTAAACACTATTTTCTACCTTAAAGGGAGTAATTTGAATGCTAAAATATTATATGCTCCTAGTTGATATTTGTGAAAAAGGGAATGGTGTGGTGGATGAATTGAAAAGAAAGAGGTAGTAGAAAAAAAAAAGAGTTGAAAAATATGTGGTTGAAAAAGTTGTTAAAAAAAATTGTTGGTATAAAAAAAGAAGAAGTGAAAATTTTGAAAAATCAATGAAGTGAAGAGAAAAAGTGTAAAATTGTGAATGAAATGAGTCGAATTAGAATTGAGTATAAATATAAATTACTCCTTATTTTGAATTCTTATCCTTCATTTGTAGCCATAAGCCAGGCCTTACATTATAAGCTGATTAAGTCCTATTGACCGAGTCACAGTTGCCCAATATACTAGTGAAGAAGAGTTGCGAGAATTTAGCTATGGACTGTTGATTGATGCTTTTAATGATTATGAATTTTGATCTAAACACGCACACACTATTATTCTTGACATTTACTTGATTGTGAGTGTTTTTGATTTTCATATCCTATTTTTGATACCTTGCTACCTTGAAAAGTCCTTATGATCTATGAATGTTTGAATTAAACTTGGAAAAGGGTGTTTTGAAACGTGAGTTCCGGAGATTGTAAGTTTATGCGGTTATTTGGTTATGATTAAAATGTTCAAGTGTTAGTAGGTTGGATGAGATTGAATTTGATTATTTTGAAATTATTTCTAAGGTCGTTGCTCCATAATATTTCTTGACTATTCTTGTTGGTTTTTGGGTGAGTATTAGTTTTTGGAATTTGGTTTTGATTAGTTTTGCTCGGGACTAGAAAAAGTCTAAGTTTGGGAGTATTTGATAAGTGTATTTTATACACTTAATTTATATATGATTTTAATTATTAAATATTGGTTTCGAGCAAATTTATGCGCTAGTTGTGTTGTTTTTGTGCTTGCAGAGAATTATGGAGATATTGTGGGGAAAAGAAGAGTTATTGTGGAAGAAGAAGAAAAAGTTGGAGAAAAGAATAATAAAAAGAATTAAAGAAAAAAAAGGAAAAAGAGAAGAAAATAAAGAGAACAGGAGAAGAAAAGAAACAATAAAGTTATTGGGCTTTCTTAGATAGGCTTAACGCTAGCGCTAAAAGAAGCGCTAAAGGAGAGAAACAAGCGCAAACGCGCAGCTTTCCGTGAGATTTGAGAATCGAGATCAGAGGCTCATGCGCGCCCGCCTGGAGTGTTTAAGCGCCCGCCCGTATCGCAGAATTCAGCGTTTTATTATTTCAGGCAATTATTCTATTGGGCTTTTGAGTGGGCTTTTGTGCACGATATAAAAAAGGAATTAAAATCTGAGCGTAAGGAGGAGCCGACACAATCACAATACACATCAGAGAACAGAGATTTGAGTGTGAAGATTTTCTGAAGGATTTTGGAGCTTTAACTGAAGAACGAAGACGAAGATCGATAGACCGGACACGGCGTCGACGACGGATTTGTTTTCTATTTTTTATTTATTTCTGAATATGTTTGGATTTATGATTTGTTTTATTCAGAATTTTATTATGAACTAAACTTTTTAAGTCTAGAGGTTGATGGAACCTGGTGTAGATGCTTTCATGAATTTTTGATTTTATTGAATTGAGTTTCTTCTAGATTATTTGTTTTTCTAGAATTGATTGTCTTTTCAATTACCTGATCAATAATTGATTTTTAATATTTATTTAAAATCTGGCACTCGGAAGAGGAGATTTTGAATAGGACCATTAGAAAATACACTGTTAATTATTTATATAACTCGGGAGAGTGTATAATTTTAACAGAGCTTTTGAAAAGAACATTGTTTTGAATTGATCATTGCAATTAGATTCTTAATAGGGATATTAGAATTAAATTGTAGTTGATATATTTTATTCGGCACTCGGGAGAGGAAATAATACACTTAAGTGTTCTTGGCTATTAATTCATTGAAATTCATGAAGATTAATTAATTAGGATTGATTGTTGTTGAAACCAGGTGAAATCTATACCCCTAGAACATTTTACTCTGATTGATTTTTATCTGAAAATTGTGTGCGTGCTATTAAAATTCATTGATTATTTTATTTTTATTCTAAAAAATTCTCAAATATTGATTTTCTAGATAAAGTTTGGACTATTTTAATTACAAGAACTGAATATCTTCAATTTACTCTCTGTGGGAACGATACTTGATTCATTCACTATATTAAAACTTGATACTCGTACGCTTGCGAGTAATTTTCACAACACCTCTGCTGAACGGTGGCCTGAGAACCCGGTCCTGAACCTGAACCAGAACCGCCTCCCCCAGATAGTAGACAATCCCTCCAGAGATGACCAACCTCTCCACAACGAAAACATGCCCCAGAAGCTTTGTGGAATCGGTCGGTCAGATGGTTCTTCCCGCAATGGTCGCACTTGTCCTTTTTCCCAAAACAAACAACACCACCAGAGCCAGAGGAAGAAGAAGTAGATCCGGACTTCTTGAAAGATTGAGCACGGGGACCCAAAGAACTCGCAGGCCTAGACTGAGAGAAAGACCAGTTCAGCCGAATGCTTTCCTCCGACTGGTGACAACGGCTCACCAAACCCTCGTAGGACATGTCATCACCGACCGCCACACGGTCATGGATCTCAGGGTTAAGGCCCTGAAGAAACAGATTGTACTTCATCTCACAGCTGTCAGCAATCTCGGGGCAATAGGACAACATATCAAAGAACTTCTGCTGATACTCCTTAATAGACATAGGTCCCTGACGCAAGCTCAGTTACTCACCCGCATTCGTCTGACGGAGTGCAGGAGGAAAATAAAGCTTATGAAAAGCTGTGCGGAACTCGGCCCAGGTGGCCACTCCTCTTGCTGCAACAAAGGGTGCAGAAGTAAACCTCCACCACCTACGGGCTCGCCCATCCAGAAGATAACCAAGCGTCTCCATCTTCTGCTCCTCAGTACAGTGGAACATCCGAAAAGTAGTCTCCATGCGGTCTAGTCAGTTATCCGCATCCTCCGGAGACTCGCCTCCAACCAAGGGCTTAGGACCCATAGATAAGAATCGACGCACACTGAAACGCTGATCATCATGGCGATGATGATGGCGTTCTCGACGACGCCCCCAATCGGCATCGCCCCAATGTCCACCAATACTGTCATGGCTACTCTGATCATCGTGGTCTGCCATCTACAAAAATTATCTCGCGGTTATCTTATGCAGAATCTAAATTCCCAAGAATACTATGCATGCTCTGATACCATAAATATAGTGACCCTAACCGAGATCACCTACTAAACAGAACTTAGGCATGCAATTAACTTAATTAAACAGTAGTCAGAAATAAGCTGCGGAAACCATAATCAAAATACAATCCCAAGAAAAGGAATCTTTAAATACTCAAATAGTTATACAACCATATCGAACAACTGTATCAACCCAAATACAACAGAATTGTTAGAACCTAATGGGGGGGGGGATTTAGGTTCTATTGGCAATTTTAGCAATTTAAAGCGATTATGCAAATATGCAAACGGAAGACTTAAAGCAATTAATAATAAGTGCGGTAAATAAATGCGTAACGTAAATAAAGCAGTAAAAGGGATAAGAGATGTTTATGGAAGTTCGACGATAAATCGTCTACGTCTCCCCTTCTTGGTTAAGATCGATTAACCAAGGATCCACTAGCACTTCGAATGACTTGGCTTTGATGGCTTCAAGGATAGCCTTACAACTTGACACGATCACCGCGCCGATACAACTCAACACTTGGCCTTAAGGGCTCCAAGGATAGCCACAACACTCGTAAATACACTTGGCTTTACACACAAGTGTTTACAATAACCGAGCAACCAACTCACGAATGAACTTATACAAACAACCCTCGATTTTGAATATATATCTCACAAATATTTCTTTTAACTCTTGTAGGAGAGGAACTTGCTTGCAAAGAGAGTTGAGAGTGAATTGGTGAGTTGAGAAGGCTTCAAATGGCATGTATTTATAGGTTCCAATCCGAACGGGTTCGGGTCATCCGAACGGGCCTTCGGGTCGTCCGAACCTTGTCTGATTGAAATTCAAATTCTTACGGCTGGTGAACTGCTCGGGTGGTCCGAAGTCATCTTCGGGTCGTACGAACGGCGGCATTAAATTCAATCCGGCAAATTTTCTTCCGACAAAATCTTCATGGCCGTAAAGGAGTTCGGGTCGTCAGAACATGTCTTCGGGTCGTCCGAAGTAGTCATTTCATGGCCTCCGAGAGTGCCTTCGATCTTTATTTAATTCCTGGAAAATCTTTGGGTCGTCCGAAGTAGTCATTTCGTGGCCTCCGAGAGTGCCTCCGATCTTTATTTAATTCCTGGAAAATCTTCGGGTCGTCCGAACTCACTTCGGATCGTCCGAAGTAGTCTTCGAAGTCTCCGAACTTGTCCTCCGATCTTTATTAAATTCTGGAAATACTTTGGAGCATCCGAAGTTGTATTCGGGTCGTCCGAACCTGGACAGATTCGAACTTTTGAATTTTTATTCCCATTTTTTGATTATCGGTTCTTGCTTCCAATATTGTCTATACTCAAAAATATTATTACCTGCAAATTTCTCACTTTAAACTGTTAGTAACGATTAACCGAGTTTTGTAATCATCAGAACAATTTAATTATGAGAATTGTTAATGCATTAAAAATATTAATCTTATTACACGAGATTTGTATGCATTTAAAGCGTAACAATCTCCCCCTTTTTGATGATCACAAAACTTGGTTAAATAGGAGAAATAAAATAAGGCAATAATATAATTAAACAAATTTACTCAAATATTGTTTAAGCTATTAAAACTCCCCCTCAATTTAATGAATAATTATTTAACCAAATTAATTCTCCCCCTTTTTGCGATAATCAAAAAGCAATTAAAAGACGAAAAAATTAAATTACACAATAATTTCATTAAACTAATTTAGAAATTTTTTACATTAAAAGCATAAACAAGTACAACTTAAAATGCAAAAAAAAAATCTAAGAGTCATCATCGTGCTGCGGCGGAGGATAGCGAGAGAAAAAGTCATCGAAGCGAGTCTTCAGCAAGGCAACTCTCATAGTCAATGCATCCATAGAGGCAGTAGAAGATGCAAAGTGGATGGCTAGATTCCCTTCAATGCGCTGAAGAGTCTCAAAAAAGACGATCAGTCTGAGGAGCGGGGGTCGCAGGAACTTCGGGTAGCTCAAATGGAAGCTCGCCAAGATTTCTTGGAAAAGTATGAAAACCAGAAGAAGAAGGTCCTCCTTCTTCGACAGGCGGCCCATTGGGAAAACCTTTAGCTTGAGAAGTGGGTGAAAGACTCGAATAAGGGAGTGAAAAATGTTTGTCCGGAAGATATTTTTTAAAGGCACGAGTTGGGTCATTAACCCAACAAGAAAGGACAGGATTCCAAGATAGTTCCATCTTGGTAATCGAAGAATGGTTGAAAGTGTGGAAATCAGAGATAGGAAGAGCATTTGGGTCATCAAAAGAGATGTCAAAATGAGTCAAAATGCGGTTGATGACACGAGCAAAAGGTAGAGAAACTTTCCTCGTGGCTTTAGCCGCATTATGCATAGCCTGCATAATGAATCGAGAAAGGTTGAAAGGACGAGAAGAGACAATATGGTAGAGAACATAAAGATCAAGATATTTGCAGGTGGATGAGTCTCCACTGCGCGGAATGATGGAAGTAGTGATCAATTTCTGAATGATTTGGTAATCAGGACGTAGTTGTTTCAAAGAAAGACGATCATCGGCAACAGTGGCTAGACGACCAAGAATGGTAGAAAGAACCTCATCTCGATCAAAAGAAGGATCATCAGTGGGCCATCCCTGACCGAAATAGTTGCTGGGTCCCAGCAAAGGAAGGTCAAACCACTCGACAAAGTTGGAGACAGAAAAGCGAACATGCCGACCCTGGACAATCGTGGCGATATGAAGCTCCTCGCCAAGTTCGAGTTCCAGGTTGGCGTAGAACTCATAAAGTAACTCTGGAAAGATGGCATCCGAAATGGAAGGCTGGAAAAAGGATTCCCAGTGATGGGCAGCAATGAGAGGCAATAAAAGCAGATGTGATGTCGCAAGATAGGTGACATCGAGAATACGACCGGGTAAAATTGGTCGAGTGGGATAATCCTCAGGGATAGGACGAGAAATAGCCGGTAAATTTGGATCATGGATAGGGATTGGGCGGCCAGAGCTAGCTTGATCACGACGGCGTTTGGTAGGCATTTTTTTAGGCTAGATTTCGGATGAGAGAGGAGAAAAGAAAGTTTTTAGAGGTGAAGAAATCGGATGGCCCGAGGGGGTATATATAGCAGAGGGTTCGGACGATCTGAACTGGGTTCGGACGGTCCGAACCAGATTATCGAGGGGATAAGATTGACAGTCTGTAATTCAAGTTCGGAGGACCCGAAGTACATTCGGATGATCCAAACAGTACATTTTTAAGTTCGTGACGTCCGAAGTTCTTCGGAGGGCCCGAAGTTGAGGCGGTCAAAATTCAAAGTTTTATCGCCCATAGTTCGGATGATCCGAAGCTTGGTTCGGAGGGCCCGAACTGGCTAATCAGGAGGGAATTTTGAAAGTCTTGAATTGAATGGGCGCGAGGCAGTTCAGACGATCCGAACTATGGTTCGGGTGGTCCGAACCAGCCGAAGTTTCAAAAATTCGAAAAATGACCCTTAAATTAAATTTTGCAATTTTAAGTATTAAAGCAAATAATTCACATAAAATGTGAGCTTTTTAATTTTGAATAAATATAATTGATTTATATTATCCAAAATTAATTTGCTCGATTTAATATTAAGCTCTCCCTTAATATGACATTAAATTTATTTATGTTCGTAAGTGTTTACAACTCAATCATGTCAAGTTCACCACACAAACGAATAAAATTATTTTCATCTAGTGGTTTTGTAAAGATATCGGCAATTTGATTTGACGTGTCAACATATTGAAGTTCAACTTCATTTCGTTCGATGTGGTCACGAATAAAATGATGACGAATGTCAATATGTTTGGTGCGCGAATGTTGAATCAGATTCTTTGTAAGACAAATGGCGTTAGTGTTGTCACAAAAAATAGGGATTTTTGAAAAAGAGACGCCATAGTCGAGCAATTGATGCTTCATCCAAAGAATTTGCGCACAACAACTACC
Organism: Henckelia pumila; assembly: GCF_033568475.1. NCBI lineage: Eukaryota > Viridiplantae > Streptophyta > Magnoliopsida > Lamiales > Gesneriaceae > Henckelia > Henckelia pumila. The sequence goes on along the minus strand of NC_133122.1, from coordinate 79,409,844 downwards.
GGCAGCCATATATTCGGCTTCGGTCGTTGACAACGCAACACAGTTTTGCTTTTTGGAAAACCAAGAAATTAAACAGTTTCCTAAAAAGAAACAAGTTCCACTAGTGCTTTTTCTGTCCACCTTATATCCACCAAAGTCGGCATCACAGTAAGCTTTTAAATCAAAGAAATAATTTTTCGAATACCACAAGCCGAGGTTTGGAGTATTTGAAAGATATTTGAAAATTCATTTTAAGACGAACAAATGTGATTCCTTTGGACATGATTGAAATCGTGCACACAAGCAAACACTAAATATAATATCCGGTCTACTAGCAGTAGCATATAATAAGGAGCCAATCATACTACGAAAGGAAGATTGATCTACAGTTTTACCATTTTCATCCTTGTTGAGTCTGATTGCTGTGCTCATCGATGTGGATGATGATTTTGTGTTCTCCATCCCAAATTTCTTTAGAATCTCCTTGATGTATTTGCTTTGGTTCACAAAGAACCCATCCTTGCACTGTTTGATTTGCAATCCGAGGAAATAGTTAAGTTCCCCCATCATGCTCATCTCAAAGTGTTCCTGCATAAGCTTGGAGAAATCTTGACAGAGAGTTTCGTCAGTAGAACCAAATATTATATCATCAACATAAATTTGCACAATCAAAAGATCATTTTTGACATTCTTGGTGAATAAAATAATGTCGATCTTTCCTCTTGAAAAACCATTTGAAAGCAAGAAAGTAGACAATTTATCATACCAAGCTCTAGGAGCTTGTTTCAATCCATACAAAGCTTTGTTTAATCTATACACATGATCAGGCAGTAAAGCATCAACAAAGCCATCAGGTTGTTTAATATAAACTTCTTCTTTCAATTCACCATTCAAGAAAGCACTCTTAACATCCATTTGAAATAACTTAAAATTTCTAGAGCAAGCAAAAGCAAGTAGCATGCGAATGGATTCTAGTCTAGCAACAGGCGCATAAGTTTCATCATAATCTATGCCTTCTTCTTGACTATATCCTTTTGCTACAAGTCTAACTTTATTTCTAGTGATAGTACCATGCTCATCAAGTTTATTCCTAAACACCCATTTAGTGCCAATAATATATCTATCATGCGGCCTAGGAACAAGATACCAAACATCATTGCGTTTAAACTCATTCAACTCATCTTGCATAGCAATAATCCAAGAATCATCTAATAAAGCATCATCAATGCACTTAGGTTCAACATGCGAAACAAAAGAAAGATGATTGCAAATATTATTAAGAGAAGAACGAGTGGTTACACCCTTCGAAGGACTTACAATGATAAGATCTATAGGATGATCTTTGTGAAGCGTCCAATCCTTCGGAAGTGGTGTTTCCTCAACAGAAACATCTAAATCATTTAGACTTGATGAAGTCATCTCTTCTTCGAGTAATTCTACATCATCATTGTTAGTGCGAGAGACTATTGACATAGATTCATCAAATACAACATGCATAGATTCTTTAACAAGTAAAGTACGTTTATTAAAAACTCTAAAAGCCTTACTTGTTGTGGAATATCCAAGAAAAATACCTTTGTCGGATTTGGCATCAAATTTGCCAAGGTTGTCCTTACTGTTATTATGTATATAGCATTTGGAACCGAAAGCCCTAAAGTATGAAATGTTAGGCTTTCTCCCTCTCCATAATTCATATGGAGTTTTCTTGAGAATTGGCCTGATTGATACACGATTAATGATGTAACAAGCAGTGTTCATTGCTTCAACCCAAAAATATTTTGGTAGAGAATGCTCACATATCATGGTCCTCGCAATCTCCACAAGTGTCCTATTTTTCCTCTCAACGACCCGTTTTGTTGAGGAGTCCTAGGACAAGAAAAATTGTGACCGATGCCTTTCTCTTCACAAAAAATTGTAAAACTCTCATTTTGAAATTCAGTTCCGTGGTCACTACGGATCTGTTTTATTGAAAGAATTTTCTCATTCTCAACTCGTTTGACAAAAGTTTTAAAATAATCAAAGACATCATTTTTGTGGGCTAAAAACAATGTCCACGTGTAACATGAGAAATCATCCACAATGACAAATACATAAATCTTCCCTCCTAGGCTAGCGTTCCTCGAGGGAGCAACAAGATGTACAAGGATCTACGTACTCGTTTCTGGTGGAAGGGAATGAAACGCAGTGTTTATCAGTTTGTTTCGAGATGTTTGGTGTGTCAACAGGTCAAGGAAGAGCACCGACGACCTGGAGGATTGCTTCACAGTCTGCCTATTCCTGAATGGAAATGGGAGTTTATCACAATGGACTTTGTGACCCATTTGTCGGTATCCCTGAGGAACTGTGATGATATCTGGGTTGTGGTGGACCGACTCACCAAGTCAGCGCATTTCATTGCCTATAACCGAGAGTAATCTGTGGATCGCATGGCACGGATGTACATTCAGGAGATCGTCCGACTTCATGGAGTGCCTGTGAGCATTGTCAGCGATCGGGACCCCAGGTTTACTTCTAGATTCTGTGGGAGTGTTCAGCGTGCGATGGGTACTACTCTCAGTGTGAGTACAGCCTATCATACGGAGACTGATGGTCAGTCAGAGCGCACTATCCGTACGTTAGAGGATATGCTTAGAGCGTGCGTCATGGATTTTGGTTCAGCCTGGCAGGATCATTTGCCGTTGATCGAGTTCGCTTACAACAATAGCTATCACACTAGTATTGGGATGGCACCTTTTGAGGCGTTGTATGGGCGACGTTGTCGTACTCCACTCTTCTGGGAAGAAGTGGGGGAGAGACAGGCTGAGGGACCGGAGTTTATCCAGCAGGCGATAGATATTGTTGATCAAATCAAGAAACGGATTAAGACTGCACAGGATCGTCAGGCCAGCTATGCTAATATCAAGCGTAGGCCTTTGCAGTTCGAGGTCGGGGAGAAAGTGTTTCTGAGAATGTCACCTTTCCGCTAGATTCTCAGATTTTGCTTTAAGGGCAAGTTGTCTCCCAGATTTATCGGTCCGTTTGAGATCTTGGAAAGCATTGGCGATTTGGCTTATCGACTAGCTTTGCCACTGCATCTATCCAGTATTCACGACGTGTTCCACGTATCTCTGTTACGACGATATGTGGCGGATGAATCTCATATTCTGCAGCGGTCTGAGGTTCAGGTAGACAAGGATTTGACTTATGTTGAGAAACCTCTTCGTATCCTGGATTATAAGGATAAGGTTTTACGGAACAAAGTCATTCCTTTGGTTTTAGTTCAGTGGCAGCGCCGAGGCACTGAGGAAGCTACTTGGGAGCTTGAGGACAGGATGCGTAAAGACCATCCTGAGTTGTTTTGATTTCATTCTTTAAGTTGTATTCAGTTGCAAACTCTGTAAACGTTTGATTTGAATAAAGAATGTTTCTGATTTTTGTATTTTGCATTCGGTACTTAAGATCTGATTTCGAGGACGAAATATCTTAAGTGGGGGAGAATGTAGTAGCCCGTAACCAAAATCAGTAATTAAGGAATTAATCCTAATTACTTGGGTAGAGTTTGGAAGCTCCGAAGGTGAGTTCGGAAGCTCCGATCAGGATCGGAAGCTCCGAACAGGATCGGAAGCTCCGATCGTTATTACGTCAGGCATGACGTGTGGCAAGATCGGAAGCTCCGATCAGGACCGAAAGCTCCGATCACCCCTATCCGGAATCAACAAGTGATATTTTGACATGTGGCAGATCAGGATCTTCGGAAGCTCCGATGGCAGGATCGGACGTTCCGATCGAGGTTCGGACGTTCGGATCAAGGATCGGAAGTTCCGATCGTTGTATATAAATAGAAGGCCGAGGCTTCACTTTCAATTGCCAATTCCGAATTCTTCTTTCCTTTCTAGTCCTTTTGGAGCTGTTTTAGTCTTCTTAGGCTTGGTCCGGAGGTCGGCGAGGCGTTCGGTAGTCGTAGCGGAGTTATGCCCAAGTTCTGGAGGCATCGACATCAAAGGGCTAACGACGGACGAAGGTATAGCTTTTGCTTCCTATAAATATTTAGGAGTATGCAATAGCTTAGTTAAGGCTTTTAGAGCACTTTAATGATAATAGTATCATTTGGCAGTGTAGAGCAGACTATAAGCGTGGACCTAGAGTTGGTAGAGCTTTCTCTGTTTTGAGGTACGAAAGTACTATTTGAGATATCCTGACTGAGTATGCATGTATTATGTGACTGCATGATTTATATGCCATGATATTATGCTGCATTCATTTGCATCTTGTTGTATCTCTTTCGAGATGTCTGTTAGTAGGGTTGTACCCTATCCTGTTAGTGGATGGACTTCCATCGATTTGGGTCCGGCGTATCCACGGTTATATCGGTATGGGAGCCACCTCCTGAAGCGACGGCACAGCGTGCTACATACCAGGGCCCGGTCTGTCTCTGTTATCTGATCCTTGACCTCGAGTCTATAGGAAGTTCACTTTGCATGCATGTATACTCATACTCTCGCACTGAGCGTTTTATGCTCACGTCTCGTACTCTGTATTTTCTGGACACCCTATTCCATGGGGCAGGTTTGCGATTGGACGAGGAGGGTGGATCCAGGAGGGGCTAGTCAGTGGTTGGCCAGCTGGAGCTTCGCTTAGGTTTTATTACTGTTGTTTGGGTTTATACAGCTATTTGATTTGGTTGTATATTATTGGATAAATTACAAATTCCTTTATTTGGGGATTGTATATTTTGTTTTTGGATTCCGCAGTTTTATTCTGATATCTGTTTAATTAAGTTAATTGCATGCATAATTTCTGTTTAGTAGGTGATCCGGGTAAGGGTCACTACACCTATTGAGCCGATTCCTTCGATAACTCCTTTGATGTTGTCTCCAAATGTGACAGTTCCTTTCTCCTTTGGTTTGATGGATTGGAGTAGCTCTTTGTTTTCGGTCATATGTCTAGAACATCCACTGTCTAGATACCATATGCTTGGAAGAACAGCTTTCCTATTTCCCTGCAAAAATTTATTTTGGTACCCTTTAGTTCTTTTGGGTCCACAGTGTTAGAAAAAAGAGATACAAAATAGACTTGTAAGAGTTCAGTCTCTCATAGCAACATCATCGCCACTTTCCAAGAGTGCTCCCAGTAGTAGGCAGGGCTATGGCCTCTTTAAAAACCTATTTCCTTGGACAGAGCAGCGTTCATCAGTAAGACCAGTCGCAAGTCAAGGCAGTTTAAACCGGTCTATGATGAACTCCCTTAGATCATGATCTCATAATGCCAACTGATGAGTTGTTAAGTACTCTTAGGCCTTCATTTCATATAACTCTTTTGATCATATTGAAATCTCAAGGATCTACATTTATATCTACCATGATCAATTTTATAACAATAAGAGCATGTAGGGGGTGATCTCATTTTCGCCTTAGCAATTAGGCTAGTAAAGTCAATTGATTTCTTACCATACCCTAGTCCACTCCTTATCAAAACTACATTTCTGCATGCTAAGTAAATTATTCAAATTATTACTACTAACATTGAACTTATCAAAATATTTTTCTAAGTGAGCTATGTCATCCTTTAATCTTAGTTTTTCATGCTCCTTAGTCTCTAATTCATGTTTGAGCTTTCTATTTCTTTTCTAAGAGATTTAGCCATATCAAACATGTTTTTATATGCATGTAGTTGTTCGTCATAGGAAGGTACCTCGTCATCGTCGTCGGAGACGATGTCATCACTTTTAGCCATGAGGCAGTGTTTGCTTCTTCCTCGTCATCGTCGCTATCACTCCAAGTGGCTATGAGTGCTTTCTTCTTTCCCTTGTCAACTTTCTTCTTGAGAGGACACTCATTTGCATAGTGGCCTTGTTGTTGACAGTTGTAGCAGGTAAATTCTTTGTTCGTCTTCTTTTTGAAGTTGTTTCCTCGCATAAATCTTTTGAATTTTCTTGCAAAGAGTTCCATATCATCATCTTCATCTTCTTTGGATTGGCTAGACAGAGCAATCCCCTTTGCCTTGATATCTTCTTTCTTTATTTCCTTCCTTGTTGACAGTTCCAACTCATGGGTTTTTAGAGTCCCATGAAGTTGATCAAGGTCATAGGAAGCGGTGTCGCCTTTGTTGGATTCTATGATAGCCGTCCTTTTGACATCCCACTCCTTGGATAAGGCGCGTAGAGCTCTCCTCCACACTTGTTTGGTTGGATATTGTTCCCCGAGTTGGGCTAGCTCATTGATAATTTGAGTAAGCCTTCGGAACATAGTATCTACATCTTCATTTGATTCCATCTCGAATTTTTCGTATTTGAGTTGGAGTAGATCGATCTTCGTTTCTTTGACTTGATTAGTCCCTTCATGGCATATCTCCAACTTGTCCCATATCTCTTTAGCGGATGAGCACATTGAGATCCGGTTGTACTCATTCATATCTAAGGAACAATGAAAAATATTCATGGCTTTAGCATTTTGAGATATAAGTTTCATATCCTCCTTAGAAAAGTCGTCCATTCCCTTAGGAATTTTGACACCCTCAACCTCTTTAGTAGGTATATAAAGACCTGTCACAGTAACCTTCCAAAGGTCATAATCTATGGATTGGATATATAGGGACATTCGGTTTTTCCAATATCCGTAGTTTATGCCATTGAAAAGAGGAGGACGATTTGTTGATTTCCCTTGAGCATAGTCGCTCGCTAGATTTGCCATAAGAACCTTTTTATAAATATTTTGAAAAAGGTGGCTCTGATACCACTTGTTAGAACCTAATGGGGGGGAATTTAGGTTCTATTGGCAACTTTAGCAATTTAAAGCGATTATGCAAATACGCAAGCGGAAGACTTAAAGCAATTAATAATAAGTGCGGTAAATAAATGCGTAATGTAAATAAAGCAGTAAAAGGGATAAGAGATGTTTATGGAAGTTCGACGATAAATCGTCTACGTCTCCCCTTCTTGGTTAAGATTGATTAACCAAGGATCCACTAGCACTTTGAACGACTTGGCTTTGATTGCTCCAAGGATAGCCTTACAACTTGACACGATCACCGCGCCGATACAACTCAACACTTGGCCTTAAGGGCTCCAAGGATAGCCACAACACTCGTAAATACACTTGGCTTCACACACAAGTGTTTACAATAACCGAGCAACCAACTCACGAATGAACTTATACAAACAACCCTCGATTTTGAATATATATCTCACAAATATTTCTTTTAACTCTTGTAGGAGAGGAACTTGCTTGCAAAGAGAGTTGAGAGTGAATTGGTGAGTTGAGAAGGCTTCAAATGACATGTATTTATAGGTGCCAATCCGAACGGGTTCGGGTCGTCCGAACCTTGTCTGATTGAAATTCAAATTCTTACGGCTGGTGAACTGTTCGGGTGGTCCGAAGTCATCTTCGGGTCATCCGAACGGCGGCATTAAATTCATTCCGGCAAATTTTCTTCCGACAAAATCTTCATGGCCGTAAAGGAGTTCGGGTCGTCCGAACATGTCTTCAGGTCATCCGAAGTAGTCATTTTGTGGCCTCCGAGAGTGCCTCCTATCTTTATTTAATTCCTGGAAAATCTTCGGGTCGTCCGAACTCACTTCGGATCGTCCTAAGTAGTCATTTCGTGGCCTCTGAGAGTGCCTCCGATCTTTATTTAATTCCTGGAAAATCTTCGGGTCGTCCGAACTCACTTCGGATCGTCCAAAGTAGTCTTCGAAGTCTCCGAACTTGTCCTCCGATCTTTATTAAATTCTGGAAATACTTCGGAGCATCCGAAGTTGTCTTCGGGTCGTCCGAACCTGGACAGATTCGAACTTTTGAATTTTTATTCCCAATTTTTGATTATCGGTTCTTGCTTCCAATATTGTCTATACTCAAAAATATTATTACCTGCAAATTTCTCACTTTAAACTGTTAGTAACGATTAAATGATTTTTGTAATCATCAAAACAATTTAATTATGAGAATTGTTAATGCATTAAAAACATTAATCTCATTACACAAGATTTGTATGCGTTTAAGGCGTAACAAGAATAAAAACCTAGACGAAGCTCCGACTGGCCAACCACTGCCTAGCCCCTCTTGTATCCACCCACTTCATCCAATCGCAAACCTGCCCCATGGAATAGGTGTCCAGATATACAGAGTACGAGATATGAGCATAAAACGCTCAGCACGAGAGTATGAGTATACATGAATGCAAGTGAACCGCCTACTGACTAGAGGTCAAGAATCAGATAATAGAGACAGATAGGGCCCTGGTATGTAGCACGTTGTGCCGTCTCTTCAGGAGGTGGCTCACATACCGAAATAACAGTGGATACGCCGGACCCAATTCGATGAAAGTCCATCCACTAACAGGATAGGGTAAAATCCTACTAACATAAATCTCAAAAGAGATAGCTCAATATGCAAATGTATGCAGCATATAATCATGTCATATAAATCATGCAGTCACATAATACATGCATACTCAGTCAGCATATCTCGAACAGTACTTTCGTACCTCAAATACTAGGCAAGCTCTACCAGCTCTAGGTCCACGTCAATAATCCGCACTACACTGCCAAATGATACTAATATCATTATAGTGCTCTAAAAGCTTTAACTAAGATATTGCATACTCCTAAATATTTTTAGGAAGCAAAAGCTATATCTTCGTCCGTCGTCAGCCCTTTGCTGTCGCTTGCCTCAAAACTCGATCACAGCTCCGCTATGACGCTTGGATCTCTATGCCACTTCCGGATTCCCAACGGGACGCCTTGAATGCCCTAGATCTAAGCTAGAAGGCTAAAGAAACTAGAGAGAAGAGGTGATTGGTGCGTCTAAAAATGAACCTCGGCACTCCTATTTATAGAACACGAACGGAACGTCCGTTCCTCATCGTTGCGTCCGTTCGACCTGACGAACGTTGCGTTCGTTCTCCTTTGTTGCTTCCGATGTCCCATCAAGTGCATAAGCAGTGACGCATTCTGATGGCACGAACGTTGAGTTTATTCTGCCTGACCCTCCGGACCATTTCTGATCATTATGGGTCTATTCCCAGACTCCGTTAATCCATTAGAATTCCCCTTAATCATGTTTAATCTAAACTAACATGATTTGTTGGATTAATAACAATTACTTACTAATTCTGGGTACAGGCTACTACACGACCCGAGCACCAATTTTTAAAATGAAAACCGAGCTCCCATAAGGGCTGGAATAATAGATATTTCTTTGTCTGGCCTAAGCCCGACCAACCTCGGCGATGCCGAGCGAATTGGGTCCTAAAATTCACTGCTCCTGAATTTCCAGCTCAACCCAGCCATAACTTCACAAATTTCCTTGCCACCATGTATGTCAAAACCTTTGATATTGAGATCTTGATCGAGGATGATCTCTTATGAATCTATGTCTTCTGTAGGAAAGGAGTAGAAGTTCTAAGAGAACTGGGTAGAGTCCTTTACCTTAACCTATTTTTTTTTTCAAAACTATACCATTAACCCGACCCCTTTTATTTACCCATGTTTTTTTACTTTAAAGACCTCATAATACACTTGGCGGAAATTCCTGCTGATGTTAAGGCTGCTCTCAGAACAATGAAAAGGAAGAAACCCGAGGCATTTAAAGAGAATATTGGTTCCGAGAAACCCGCGCCCAAAGAACAAGATCGGAAAAATTCCAAGAAGTCCCGACCAGAGAATAGCTCGGGACACAAAGAAGCTGCCTCGGGAAATTCTGAAGCTTCGTCCAAGGCTAAGGGAAAGCTATTAGCGCATCCACCCCGGATACCATCCCGGGCCCTTTTCCCTCTCCTGGGAGCCCGGGCATATCATTTTTTGTGAAGCCAGACCCCGTGGGAGTTTGGATATGATGCAAAACTTAATCTTATCCATGGACCTTCAAGTTCAATCCGTCCCGAACCACGAGATTGAACAGACCCGCGCCTTGAGCTTCATGCAGGTATAAATCATCTTTCATTTTCTTTATGCATGATTATGTTCTTCTTGTCCATACTTAACAACCTTTTTCATTTTCTTGCTTGGGTTTTTCCGTATCCTGGGCGGGCTCTTCCTCATCATCTGGCATATCATCTAGAGCATTTTCAAAATCCAGGAAGACGTCGTCAATTAATGCATTCAAAAATTTTACATCAAATAAATTACCTCGAACCGGTAATCAACGAACCAATTTCTTTAATAAATCGAGCCGAATGATCCAAAAATATTTATTTGTATCAAAGAAAACATGTGAGATGGCTCGCCCGAAGGAGAAGCCACTCCGATGCTCAAGTCAGTATAGGATTCAATAGAAAAGGTATGGAAATTGTAAGGTAAAGATATATATGATATGTGTAAAAGACATAAATAAGATGTGTAAGAAAAAGTATTGGAGGCATATGGAAAAAGTCAAACATACCGTAATAAGGGTAAGAGATCCCTTATTTATATGAACAGAGTCCTAGTCCTTATAGAATTTTATTGTATAAGTCTATTAGATATATGCATATTCATGCAATATTATGATATATCTCTAAAATATAAATAAAAATATGATATGATTTTTATCGTATCATCAGTTCCCATATCTCATATCCTGAGACAATCTTTGAAGAGGAATGGTATGAGAAATGGAAATTGAGATTGTCATGGATTAGGACGAACTCGTGAATTTTCACGACTTGTATTTTCGCCGGTATTTAGAGAATTCAACAAATCCCTAAAATACTAATTAAAATTTGTATTTATTTCGAATAAAAATTTGGTATAGAGAGTTTTTTAGGGTAGAAATATTGGATTGTTGAGATAATAGAAATGAATGAAAATGAAGAAGTAAAATGATGTATTTACAGATGGTTTTTTTAAAAAAAAAATACAACGGCTCATTTAGTGTTGTACAATGTTTAAATTAGCCGGTACAAATATTCACAACAAAATCACCAAATAGATTCACATGATTAAATAAAATAAATAAATAATCGGTTGTCGTCTGCACTCTCTCACTCATGCGTGTAATGCACACACGCGAATTGCTGCATGCGTGCAAAATTTAGGGATGTAAATGAGACGAACAGTTCGCGAACTGTTCGGGTCTCGACTCGTTAAAAGCTCGTTCGAGCTCGTTTAATGAGGCTCGTTAAGGCAAACGAACCAAGCTCGAGCTTTACAATATTCGGCTCGTTAGCTCGTGAACATGCTCGTTAACAGACTCGTTAACAAGCTCGTAAGTCATCCCTTAGACGAAAAAATAATAGTATTGATATTTAATTTATAAATTTACACTTTACTTATGAAAAATATTGAAAAATCTATAAAAACTAATTTATTAGAATAAAATTACAAATTTTAATAATAATATTATATTTTTTCAAATATATAATTTAGTTTTTAATTAATTTAATGAATATTTAAATTTATAGTTTAAATATATTAAGTTCGTTTAGGCTCGATAAAAGCTCGAATAAGCTCGTGGGTCATGAATATATACGTTAAATAAGCTCGGGCTCGGCTCGTTTATTAATGAACCAAGCTTGAACATTCAAAAGTTCGGCTCGACTCGGCTCATTTACATCCCTAGCAAAACTTATAAAAAAAAAATTTAATTTTTTTTATTAGCGAACACATGTGCAAGAAATGTTCTCAGTTCTACTCACATTTCTTGTAGAGAATATTTCCCAACAAATGTCTCCTATTGTGGTTTCCCTAATTGCCACGAAAGTTTCTGAAATATTTGGAAATGTGTTATTCGCCCTTCTCTGTCGATCCTAACTTATAATGTATAATTATTTGAAAAACAGTTATTTACAATTAGTTAGAATATCATGACATGAAATTGTTTACCATCCTTCATTTAAAACCTTATACTTATTTAATGAAATAAAACATGTAACAACTATTAATAAATTTTAACAAATAAACATTTTACTCAATTTATGAAGAAACTGACAAGAAAATGCACTCTTTCGAATTAAATAAATACAGTATCAGTGCTTTCACTCTCGTTATTGGAACCTCTCACTCTTGTATCACTTCAACTAATGTACAATGTGGAAACATGACAAAAAAACTCCAATGATTTATTATTATTGTTTTTTTTTTTTTGGGTTTTTGGATGTTACCCCACTTATTTATCTTGCACCATTTTGTTGGCAAGAAGGGATCCATCTCAAGAAACCCAAAAAAATAATTTTTTTTTTTAAAAAAAGAAACCAAATTAAGACTAGAAGATATTAATAATATGATTGGCCTTTGAATTTATAACAATCTTTGATGACTTAATTCCAGCACTCCGGTGTCAAGGAATGGTCCCTTTTATTGTCCTTGCAATAGTCATACACCAAATACCGACTTTGCACCCATTGCATAGCCCCTGACTGTTGCCCCGTCAGGCCGCCGGAGGGGAACGGTGAGGCCGACACAGGGCGGCACCAGGCCGGAGCGAATGCGGTGCAACCGCTAGCCGTGAAATCGGTGAACTTCCCGACGAAAGGCTGGTAGTTGTAGTCGGCTTTGTATTTCCCGTCCTCGGTCGCCCAAGACGACGCGTCCCAGATGGATCCATACACCCACATTGGTCTAAGAGGGAATGTTGCAACACTTTTTCTTGGATACCTTCTTATTGGAACATCGTCCACAAAAAATCTGAAAAGACAACAAAAACAATAAAAAGTACTAAGAAACAAATTCAAACACATCATCATGATAATAATTTTTCAAATAATGACGGGCCATTTTTTTTTTTTTGGTATATTAATTATAATTATCATTAATTTGGTTATTTAAATTAACAATTTTTGCAAAGAATCCTGTGATTCTGTATAGTTCGTGTCTCATCTACTTGTTGATGAGTAGTTGAAGTATGCATTTATGATATAGTACCCATACAAAATAATAATGATTGTAAGTGTAAAAAAATAGTGCAGTAGATAAAAATCCTGTTGAGATAAGTTTTTTCTAGTGTTCGTGGAATCTTGGCCATTCGATATAGATCTAACCACTGTCATTGGGCGAGAATCTCAAATTTCTTCATATGTATATATTGTGATATCATGGATATTACCACATATTTTTGCGAACATCTCGCAAAAATTTAATGTTTTTTACAAAATATTCCTGTAAACATCTTGCGTTGTCATATAAATACCAACCAAAACCGACATACGCCTAGAATAATAACATAACTATATATAATAATAAAAAGATGTTTACAGGAAGTGAAAACTTACATGATCTCTTTAGGAGTCCATAAAATGGCATAATGGTGAAAATCTTGAGTTGGATCAAACCATAAATGAAATTTCATCTCTCTTCCAATAATTCTGCCATCCCCACTTCCTCTAACGTACACATTTGTCTGCAATGTGTAAGGCTTTCCAAAGGTTGTCCCAAGGAACTCGATATCCACCTCATCGTGATACCCTGGATGAGCTTCACTGTTCGAAAGCTATATATACATACCAAAACACAGTCACTCACGTGATAATCATTATCTTATCTTATTAACCAGGATTAATAATAATCAATATAGCTAGCTAGTAATTAAAATTAGTTACTTGGCTTTAATTGTTCTTCTGTTAAAATTAATTACAAGTATAAAAATAAACAATTTTGTTGTAGTTTTGACTAATATAATTAATAGAGGGTTATTTAGATTTTTATTGATTTTTTGGCATTGCGGAGAATCGAGAACTTCACATGATTAAATAAATATTTTTAAATTCTTACATAGAAAGCGGTAATAACTCCAGCAGTGTAACCAGTTTGGAGCTTAATGGAGGCTCCGAAGTACCCCGATCTAAATGGTTTCAATGACTTGAACCCACTTCCTGTCGCACCAAAAAAAATATTAAAACATAATTAAGGATAAATAATTTGCAAATTACATCAAGGGGTTCGATCCTAGAGGATAACGAATTAAGAAATCAATAACATATAATCATTAATCCTTAAGAAAAAAAATAAAAATAAAAATACTATACGAACCGGAGTTCTTGTCAAGCCAGATAGTGATGCCATTGGAGTCTACACTCTGATGGGAGGCGCCCCATAAATTCATGTATCCTCTATAGAAACTAATGGACCTGAACCTGGAACTCGGGGAGAACCCCGGAGAAGGCGGCCTATCACCGGCATTGGCGAAAGGGAGAGCGATGAAAATAACAAGGGGCAGGATGAGGAACTGTGGAGGAGCCATGGAATTACAATTCAAGAATATATATTTTGAATCAGAGAGTGTATTGGTGGAGTAGTACTGAGTTAGCTATAAATAATGGTATTGGCGGGTACAAGTGTACGTCTGAGTATAGAAAGAAATATTTTCAGGGGTTCCCACACTTTCACATTCACTCATTAATTTGTCTTCTCATTTTAGTTGCAATTCAGATCTCTATCAAATTGAATGGGCAAACAAATGGTTTCGTTGCACATCTAATGATCATCATTGTGCAAATACTCTTTCATAAAAAAATAATCATAAAACAATAATAATAATCGAAAGGAAATAGAGGTAATGTCAATGCTAGCATGACGATCGTTTTTTTTATGCAGGTGAGATGTTCATGTGAACATCTCGCTTGCATTAAATGTGGACCGTTGGATATCTCATTGAACAATGGGATGGCATGGACAGAATCGGAAATAGGACGTCGGCCTCATTGGATTACCAAGAGGATATTAATGTCGCCAGTATAGGTTGATTCGTTGAACTCAAGATTCACACAAAATAGCTGCGAAAATAGAGGAAAGGAAAAGCTACTAAATTTTATTTTTTTTAGACTAAGATCCCGTCTGGTATCAAAAGTCAGGCTAAAAAACCATTTTTTTTATCGATGTCGGCGTCATTAGACTTTTTCTAGTCCCGAGCTCTCCGTTAATGAGGTGTTTGGATGACCAATTAGAGCTTTTTCAAAAGCCAAAAATTACAGCTTAAAAAAGCATTTTTTTTAAAAAAAAATTATCTACAAAATTCAAACGGGCCCTAAATTGTTTTATCGATCAAAAAATTAGTTCCATATTTATGCGACAAAATTTAAGAAAACCAAACCTAGAAAATATTTTCAAACATGAAAAGCGTATTTATTATTAACAAATAAGAAGATACTATTATCAATTTTTTGAACTCATACTATCATCATATATAAGAATAAGGAAATGAAATAGCAATTGAATTCTAGATTTCTTAAATTGATTTATGACCAAAACAAATATTAGAAGGAAAATTTTTTTGGATTAATGAAATCCGTGGGGTATCGACCTCACTGCAAATCCAATTATCATTATTGGTCTAAACACATATGAGATACATACTTGATCTCACATAAAAATGATTTTTAACCCAATAATAGCTATTGGATTTACCATTAGGCATTGTTTGGTTTGATGTATTATTAATCTATGTATAATTTATCCCAATTAATTTCGTTTTATTTTCGTCATATTATTTATCTATTTATTAATTAATAATGTTACATCAATTAAATCAAATAAATTATAATCTATCAATCAAATCAAATAATGTATTAATTATTTTTATTTATTTATTTTTAATTTACATTATATTACTTATCTATGAATTACTTATCATATCACTCAAACCAAACGGTGCCTTAGGATAAATTAAATCCAAACATTTCTTACCTAGAGACTTGAACGATGGAATTTGTCCAGAATACGTTTCTCATCATGGTGAAATGATGAGTTGTGTTCATTGGCTCTTATTTTTGCATAAAAAGTTCCCCCCACCCCCGAAATCTGCTTTCCTAGCTAGCAAAATCCTCCAATTGACAACTTGCCTTATTTATTTATTTTATTTTATTTTTTTTAAATTACAACTTGCCTTATTTTGCTTTGCTATCAGAGCAAATTTTCGTTTAAATATGTTTTATTTACCCAAATTAAATAAATAATTCAGTTTCCATTGGGGCACAAATTTTCTCAGAAGCTCTGAAAGCAGAGCGATTAATCGATGCAGATTTGCTTATTGTAAAGCCCTCTTTTTGTTAGTGCTAATTTACTATATGTGTTGTGCGGAAAATTGCAGCCGCAGAGACAAAGAAGTTTCTTTCTACCATTGATAATAATATCGATAACATCCGTAAACCGTTAACGGAAGAAGTATTTGCAATAACTAAAAAAAATTAATTGTTAATTTTTGGCTTAAAAAAATTATTTTTGTGTGTTTTTTAAACCTAGATTATGTGTTAGCTTATGCTTAACTTATTTGAAATTCAAAAGCTAGTCATGTGGTGATTATGATTTTCCTAAAATGATTCTAATAAAAATATCATTGTTAAAATCACTCTAATCACTTATTAATCAAACACTACCAAACTTTGATTTTTAGATTTTTACATTTGTTTCCAAACACTACCAACTTTTGATGTTTCTTAACTTTTTTATAATCTATAAATTAACCACTTCTACAAAAACACAATCTATTGCAAACGCTCCCTGAGAGAACATGTAGATTTTCCAGAAAAACTTGCCATGGGTAAAAAAAATTGGGTAAAGGAAAATGTTTTCCATATATTGGTATTCAAGGAAAAACTATGATATTCGATAGTCATGTGTTTGTTTTTCATATGATTTTGATCATTTGTATTGTCAAATTTAAATATGTAAAAATTTTGTGAGACGGTCTCATGGGTCAATTTCTTGAGACGAACCTTTTATTTGAGTTAACCATAAAAATAATTAATTTTTTATGACAAAAGTTTTTTTTTATTGTAAATATGGGTATGATCAATTACATGATATGTTTGTAATTTTTGTCATTTTTCAACGTGACGCTGATATGCACCTATATATGAATCACTTAATTGGCTCCGACACGACATTGACATGCATAGTGTCACAACAACTCCGATTAAAATGGATAAGATAATGCCAAAAATCGAAGAATAAAATAGGACGGAGATCGAAAATAAATAAACATATATGATCAAAATTGCAATTTGAAACACAAGAACATAGGATGAACGTCACCATGTACATTGCACCATGTAGAGACCCTACCCGGATCCACTACCTAATCAGAGTGATTAGCGCAAGCAACAATAATTAAAGCGTTAAATAGCGGATAATTCCAAAGTACAACAAATCCAATCGGCAGAATACAACCGACGATAGAAACAGTATATAATTCTTTATACAACCAAATCGAAATTAGGGTATCAGAATTCCTAACAAACTACCTCTGCACGGTAGCAACCTCAACCCTGCTGGGAGCCACCGGAACCATCCAGCCTCAAACCTGCCCCGCCACAAGGTACACGATACCCAAACACAGGGGCGTGAGCTAGAACGCTCAATACGAAGCAATGATATAAATACAAATATGAGCATGCACATGACTTTAAAAATCAGGGTTAAATCACTTTACTCATGGCGCCTGGAATACACAGTACCGGGCAAGAGAGCGACTCCGCGTGGTACTCGTATATTCCCAAGACACGAATCCTCAGAAAGAATCGCCTCGACTGATGGAAACTGTCATGACTCACATCATACCCAATGCAGTCTCCGTAAAAACATATGCATGTGCTAAAAACAGTTAAACATAGCCAATACAGCACATACATCATGCATCACACACATATGTATAAATATCATGACGGCTATCTCGGTCAGTACTTACGTACCTCTAACACTGCAGGTCAACTCCTAGCACACCCGTCTAGGTCCAAAGCCTACAAGTCTGCTCTACTGCGTCTACACATGCAAAAGTCCATGCATCACTATAAACGCTCTAAAAGCCTTAACTAAGCTATTGCATACTCCTAAATATTTTTAGAAAGCCAAATTATACCTTCGTCCGTCGTCAGCCCGCTGGTGTAGAATCGCCTCAAAACTTAGGCACACCTCCGCTACGACGCCGGGATCGCTAGGCAACTTCCAGATTCCCAATAAGATGCCTAAAACTCCGTAGATCTAAGTAAGAAGGTTCGAAAACCAGAGGAAAAGGAGGGAAATTGGTGCACAGAATGAGGGCTGGGACCCCTTATTTATTGTAGTGACCCCGCATGGTATCACCTACTAACTGGCAACTAATAGCATGCATTAAACTTAATACAGCAAAATAACTTAACAGAGTAAGACATGCGGAAACAAAACCATAATTTACATATCAGCTTAGTAATATAATTCAGGCTTAATACTGTAATGATACAACCAAATCGAAATCTTAAACAGTAAACATTATACAGCTATATCGAATCCTGCTGTATAATAAAATCCTCAAGACTCCTGCTCCCTAGTCCTGCCTTGAACTACCAGCTCCGTCCATCCTGCGATGTGCCCCATGGAATAGGGTGTCCAAGATAATAACTAGGACGTGAGCGCTACGCCCAGTACATAGACATGAGTAAACATATGTATATAATGCATGCAACATGATGACTGGTACAGGGTCATCTGAAAAATCATGCTCAGAACCGGCGCCATATGAGTGCTGCCACCGCACGGATCAACCTCTGGGTGCAACCACACTCGTCTAGTACACCAGAGTAGACAGACATAAATGCCCCCGCCGTCGCGGTACTCTCAGTGACAGACTATCGAGTATAGAGCTGAGCGGCTCTATAATCAGGTATAACAAAGAATAGGCTCAACGTGTATATGCACATTGCATATGAGTATAGAAAACGGTAAAACATACATCATGTCATATAATAATGCCAAATAAATGCAACATATAAACATGTATACTCGTTGGCAATCTCAGTCAATGTGTACGTACCTCTAGGCTAGTTCAAGTATAATAGGATCCTAGGTTCCAAGCCTATATTCAAAAGTTCACCGTATCACTACATAAATTCTATAAGCCTTAACTAAGCTAATAAGTACTCCCAAAACTTAAATCGATTCCCGGACCATACCTTCGTTCGAAGTAAGCCCTTTGAAGACGCTAGTCCCGGATGACTATAACCACACCTTGGTTATTCCAGAACCTCTATTATAACCGATAGGGCCCTCAAGTGTATATCTCACACTATATAACTGAAGAAGGAAACTCGGGAATTCGTAATTGAAAATGAACTCTGAACGGCCCTATTTATAGCCAAATTTCTCGGCCAGGATCGGAACTTCCGATTTCGGGATCAGAGCTTCCGATCCAGCTCATTGCGTGCATGTCTGCCACGCCAGGATCGGAACTTTCGATCTACGATCGGAGCTTCCGATCTGCTCTATGATCGACACTTGTCAAAACTCGCGACTGAGTCATCGATCATTTTTGACAGCTGGGGATCGGAACTTCTGTTCCAGGATCGGAGCTTCCGTTCCGATCGGAGCTTACTATCCGAGATCGGAGCTTACTATCCGGCCCAAAATTAAAAAGCTCAAATTTTACTTCTGAAGTCCAATAACACTCCGAAATTGGTTAAATACCAACCCTTAATCATGTTTAACATATTATTATCTTAAAATGGTATCTGGGTTACTACATTCTTCCCACCTTTAGATATTTCGTCCGCGAAATAACATCTAAAGACAAATCAAGATAACAATATGAAACATCAAACCATGTCTTATTACAATAACGGTAATTACATCTTATATGGTAATCAAAAATACAAAGCAAACAACTCAGGATATTCTGCTCGCATACGACTCTCAGTTTCCCAAGTTGCTTCTTCAACGCCTCGGCGCTGCCACTGTATCATCACAAGTGGTATAGTCTTGTTCCGAAGAACTTTCTCCTTCCTGTCTAGGATACAGATTGGTCGTTCAACAAAAGACAGATCTGGCTCTAGCTGAATATCAGTAGACTGAATCACATGAGATTCATCAGCTATGTACTGTCAAAGCAACGACACATGAAAAACATTGTGTATACTGGAAAGAGATGGCGGTAAAGCCAAACGATAAGCAACATCTCTGATCTTCTCCAGTATCTGAAAAGGCCCAATGTAACGAGGAGACAACTTGCCTTTCACACCAAATCTCATCACCTTCCTGAAAGGTGATACTCGCAGAAAAACATATTCACCAGGCTCAAACTGAAGTGGCCTGCGGAGAATATTCGCATAACTGGCTTGTCTATCTTGAGCAACTTTGATCCTATGCTTGATCAAATCTACCTTGTCTACAATCTGCTGCACCAATTCAGGACCCTCGACTTGCCGTTCCCCGACTTCATCCCAGAATAACGGAGTACGACACCGTCGACCATACAATGCCTCGAAAGGTGCCATATCAATACTACGATGATAACTGTTATTGTAGGCAAATTCAATCAAAGGTAACTGATCCTGCCAAGATAAACCAAAGTCCATGACAGAAGAACGTAGCATATCCTCCAGCATACGAATAGTGCGCTCTGACTGCCCGTCAGTCTCCGGATGATACGCCGTGCTCAAACTCAGAGTGGTACCCAACGCTTCCTGAAAACTACCTTAAAATCGTGAGGTAAATCGCGGGTCTCTATCACTGACTATGCTCACTGGAATCCCACGTAATCGCACTATCTCCTGGATATATAAATGTGCCATGCGATCATAAGAATATTCTCGGTTATAAGGAATAAAATGTGCTGATTTTGTCAAACGGTCAACGACAACCCAGATAGCATCACACTGACGTGGCGTCATAGGCAAGTGGGTAATAAAATCCATAGTCACGTGCTCCCACTTCCATTCGGGAATCTCAAGATTCTGCAGTAATCCACTTGGTCGTCGATGTTCAGCCTTGACCTGTTGACAAACCAAACATCTCGAAACAAATTGATACACACTTCGCTTCATCCCCTTCCACCAGAATCTAGTTCGCAAGTCCTTATACATTTTCATACTTCCAGGATGAACTGATAATCGACTCCTGTGAGCTTGAGATAGAATATCATTCCTGAGCTCCGCAACATTAGGTACAACCACTCTATTGGATAGGCACAATAAACCATCTGCCTGAAAATGGAATCCAGATGTATTAACTCCATTGGCTAGATGTGCCAATCGCTGAGTCTTAACATCAGATATCTGAGCATCTCTGATCCGAGAATACAATGCTGGCTCAGATAGAATAGTATACAAACGAATCCCATTCCTCCCTTTCTTGTGCTTGAGCGTAAAACTCAATGAACAGCACTCTTGAATCATATGAGATATTTCATTAGTCTGAAGTGCATACAGTCTCACCTGCCGACTCAAGGCATCAGCAGTAAGATTAGCAGAACCTGGATGATATTTGATTTCACAATCATAATCCTTCAGGAGATCCATCCAGCGTCTCTGTCGCATATTCAACTCTACTTGAGTGAATAAATACTTCAAACTCTTGTGATCCGTAAATATCTCAAATTTCTCGCCATAAAGATAATGTCTCCAAATCTTGAGCGCAAATACAATGGCGGCTAACTTGAGATCATGCACTGGATAGTTATTCTCATGCGTCTTCAACTGTCGAGAAGCATAGGCAATAACATGTCCATGCTGTGTCAACACACATCCCAATCCCTGACCAGAGGCATCAGTATAGACAACATAACCTCCTGATCCAAAAGGTAGAGCTAACACAGGTGCAGTAGTAAGACGTCTACGCAGCTCGTGAAATGACTCCTCACAATCCGAGGACCAAATGAAGGCAACATCTTTCCGTGTAAGCTGAGTCAAAGGCCTTGCCAACTGTGCAAAATTCTCGATGAACCGACGGTAATATCCAGCTAGACCCAAGAAACTACGAATCTTAGCAACCGTCGTCGGACGAGACCAGTTCAGCACTGCCTCTATCTTACTAGGATCAACAGATATTCCTTCATTAGAAATCACATGACCGAGAAACACTACCCGATCAAGCCAGAATTCACACTTGCTCAATTTCGCATATAGCTTCTTATCTCGTAACGTCTGTAGAACAATCCTCAAATGCTGTGCATGCTCATCCTTGTCATGAGAATAGACAAGAATATCATCTATGAAGACGATGACAAATCTATCCAGATAATCTCGAAATACCTGATTCATCAGATTCATAAAGACTGCCGGTGCATTCGTCAAACCGAATGGCATTACCAGAAACTCATAATGCCCGTATCTGGTCCTGAAAGCAGTCGTAGATATATCTGAGTCTCGTACCCGTATCTGATGGTATCCAGATCTTAGATATATCTTCGAATAAACAGAAGTACCCTGTAGTTGATCGAACAGATCATCAATCCGCGGCAAAAGATACTTATTCTTGATGGTGACATGATTCAACTGCCTGTAATCAATACACAATCGCATCGATCCATCCTTTTTCTTGACAAACAAAACAGGTGCTCCCCACGGAGAAACACTCGGACGAATATATCCCTTATCAAGCAGATCCTGTAACTGCTGTTTCAATTCCCTCATCTCTGAAGGTGCCAGACGATAAGGTGCTCGGGATATAGGCGTAGTTCCTGGTACTAGATCAATACCAAATTCAACCTCTCGAACCGGAGGAAAACCAGGAATCTCATTAGGGAATACGTCAGGAAACTCGCTGACAACCGGTAGCTGATCAATACCCGTACTACTCATGGACATATCAACTGCATAGATGAGGTAGCCCTCCCCACCTGACTCCAAGACATGACATGCCTTCAGAGCCGAAACAAGTGGCATCGGAGGTCGTGCACCCTCACCATAAAAGTACCAACTATCACCCTCAATGGGATGAAACTGTACCAGACGCTGATAACAATCCACAGTAGCGTGATACAAAGTCAGCATATCTATTCCCAAAATACAATCAAAATCCGTCATCGCTAATATCATCAAATTAGCCGATAACACATTACCCTCAAACTCCAGAAGGCAACCCATCACTAGACGCTTAGTTACTACCTCCTGCTCCAACGGAGTAGATACAACTAAATCCATATCTAATGATACGTAAGGTAATCTATGTCTCTTAACGAAGCGACCAGAAATAAAGGAATGCGATGCTCCAGTATCAATTAATACAAGTGCAGGAATACCACATAACAAGAAGTTACCTGCCAACATGCGATCGCTTCCCTCAGTAGCCTGCTCCTGAGACAGAGCAAACACCTGCCCTTGAGTCTGGGGACGATAACCAGAAGAACTCTGTGGTGCTGGCTGCTGACGTGGAACAATAGAAGCCTGAGATCCAACCTGTGATCCCGATCCACTAACAGAACCCATGCGCTGAGGACAATCTCTCCGCAAATGTCCCTGCTGACCACAAATATAACAAGCACCAGTAGCTCTCAGACATGAAGCTGCAGGATGCTGCTCTCCACAATGGCTACAAAACTCCTCCTTCTTCTTCTTCTTCTTCCCAAAGCGGAAAGTACCTCGTGAACCACGAGAACCAGACAAAGTAGTAGGAGTAGAAGAAGACGTAGGTACAGATGGCACAACTGATTGAGCTCGAGGCTCAATAAATCCACTAGGCTGTGCTGGCATCATCAACTGTCCACGCCTGTTGCTGGTCTCCACAAGATGGTAACGGTTCACCAAAGTCTCATAAGACACCGGGTCATCACAGACGACAACCTGTGCGTAGATATCTTGGTTCAGGCCTTGCAGAAAGATATCATACTTCGACGCATCACTCGCATTGATATGAGGACTGAAAGGTAGCAGATCAAGAAATCGTTGCTGATATTGATCAATAGTCATTGATCCTTGCCTCAGAGTAAGCAACTCCATAGATCGTGCTTGGCGAACAGCCGGAGGAAAATACAATTTCTGAAACTCACGACAGAAATCCCCCCAAGTCACCTGTCCTCTCTCAGTACGTGCCTGAGCAGCTTTGGCATCCCACCAAAAACGTGCTCTATCCTCTAGAACGAATTCTAGAACTTCCAATTTCTGATCCTCAGTACAATCGAAAGCACGAAAAGTACTCTCGAGTTTAGACATCCAACTCCTCGCCTGTTCAGGATTCTCGCCTCCCACTAAGGGTTTCGGTCCTACCTGCATGAACTTATTAATAGTATAGCGACGTCGACCCTCATGAGGACGATGTTGATCATCATGATGGCGGTGATGACGATGATGATGACCACCTCCCTGGCCAACACTACCGTGACTCTCGTCAGCCATATCCTGAAAAGAATTGCACATTAAAATCCCAAATGCGCAAGAATTACTCAAGACTAAACTAAATCCCAAGTACTAATCCCAAAATCTATGCATGCTCTGATACCAAAAATGTAGTGATCCCGCATGGTATCACCTACTAACTGGCAACTAATAGCATGCATTAAACTTAATACAGCAAAATAACTTAACAGAGTAAGACATGCGGAAACAAAACCATAATTTACATATCAGCTTAGTAATATAATTCAGGCTTAATACTGTAATGATACAACCAAATCGAAATCTTAAACAGTAAACATTATACAGCT
This sequence comes from Henckelia pumila, assembly GCF_033568475.1. Classification (NCBI taxonomy): domain Eukaryota; kingdom Viridiplantae; phylum Streptophyta; class Magnoliopsida; order Lamiales; family Gesneriaceae; genus Henckelia; species Henckelia pumila. The sequence goes on along the minus strand of NC_133122.1, from coordinate 79,385,593 downwards.
ATATCGAATCCTGCTGTATAATAAAATCCTCAAGACTCCTGCTCCCTAGTCCTGCCTTGAACTACCAGCTCCGTCCATCCTGCAACCTGCCCCATGGAATAGGGTGTCCAAGATAACAACTAGGACGTGAGCGCTACGCCCAGTACATAGACATGAGTAAACATATGTATATAATGCATGCAACATGATGACTGGTACAGGGTCATCTGAAAAATCATGCTCAGAACCGGCGCCATATGAGTGCTGCCACCGCACGGATCAACCTCTGGGTGCAACCACACTCGTCTAGTACACCAGAGTAGACAGACATAAATGCCCCCGCCGTCGCGGTACTCTCAGTGACAGACTATCGAGTATAGAGCTGAGCGGCTCTATAATCAGGTATAACAAAGAATAGGCTCAACGTGTATATGCACATGACATATGAGTATAGAAAACGGTAAAACATACATCATGCCATATAATAATGCCAAATAAATGCAACATATAAACATGTATACTCGCTGGCAATCTCAGTCAATGTGTACGTACCTCTAGGCTAGTTCAAGTATAATAGGATCCTAGGTTCCAAGCCTATATTCAAAAGTTCACCGTATCACTACATAAATTCTATAAGCCTTAACTAAGCTAATAAGTACTCTCAAAACTTAAATCGATTCCCGGACCATACCTTCGTCCGAAGTAAGCCCTTTGAAGACGCTAGTCCCGGATGACTATAACCACACCTTAGTTATTCCAGAACCTCTATTATAATCGATAGGGCCCTCAAGTGTATATCTCACACTATATAACTGAAGAAGGAAACTCGGGAATTCGTAATTGAAAATGAACTCTGAACGGCCCTATTTATAGCCAAATTTCTCGGCCAGGATCGAAACTTCCGATTTCGGGATCGGAGCTTCCGATCCAGCTCATTGCGTGCATGTCTGCCACGCCAGGATCGGAACTTCCGATCTACGATCGGAGCTTCCGATCTGCTCTATGATCGACACTTGTCAAAACTCGCGACAGAGTCATCGATCATTTTTGACAGCTGGGGATCGGAACTTCTGTTCCAGGATCGGAGCTTCCGTTCCGATCGGAGCTTACTATCCGGGATCGGAGCTTACTATCCGGCCCAAAATTAAAAAGCTCAAATTTTACTTCTGAAGTCCAATAACACTCCGAAATTGGTTAAATACCAACCCTTAATCATGTTTAACATATTATTATCTTAAAATGGTATCTGGGTTACTACATTTATAGACGGCGATCGGAACGTCTGATCCCTCATCGGAACGTCCGATCGCGAACGGAGCGTCCGATTGTGACATCGGAACGTCCGATGTCACCTCATTTGCGTAAGCAATGACGTCATCTCACTGACGTCGGTGATGATGCCAGCCCTATCCAGATCGGAACGTCCGATCCTCCAACGGAACGTCCGATCCCGATCGGAGCTTCCGATCCGTGCTTCGGAGCTTCCGGTCCACTTTGGATAATTTTAGGCAAAATTTAGTAATTAATTTCCTTAATTTCCTTGATTAATTGCGGGTCACTACATTCTCCCCCACTTAAGAAATTTCGTTCTCAAAATTACATCTTAAGGAAAACATAGTACGCAAAATCAATGCTCTTATTACAACTGAACAATATACATTCGATACAATAGAGTACAAAATTTTAAAACAACTCGGGGTGCTCGGCTAACATCCGACTCTCCAACTCCCAAGTAGCTTCCTTTGTACCTCTGTGTTGCCACTGTACCATCACCAACAGTATGCGCTTGTTACGAAGCACCTTGTCCTTCCTGTCGAGAATCCTGAGAGGTTTCTCCACATATGACAAATCGTGGTCTAGTTACACCTCAGTTGGACGCAAGATGTGGGACTGATCCGCCACGTACTGTCTCAACAAAGACACGTGAAACACGTCATGAATCTTCGAAAGATTCGGTGGCAAGGCTAGACGATAAGCCACGTCTCCAACATTCTCGAGAATCTCGAAAGGACCAATAAATCTTGGTGACAACTTACCCTTGAGACCAAACCTCATCACCTTCCGAAAAGGTGATACGCGCAAGAATACATACTCTCCTTCTTCAAAATGAAGTGGCCTGCGGTGAGTGTTCGCGTAGCTAGCCTGTCGATCCTGGGATGCCTTAATCCTGCGTCGGATCAATTCTACTGCATCAGTCATCTGCTGAATCATCTGAGGACCCTCCATCTGCCGCTCACCAACTTCGTCCCAAAACAAAGGTGTACGACAACGACGTCCATAAAGAGCCTCAAATGGTGCCATGCCAATCCTACTAGGGTAGCTATTGTTATAAGCGAACTCCACCAATGGCAAATGATCGTGCCATGCTGGGCCAAAATCCATTACGGTAGCTCGAAGCATGTCCTCGAGAGTATGGATAGTCCTCTCCGATTGTCCATCAGTCTCTGGATGATACGCTGTGCTCAAACTCAAAGTGGTACCAAGAGCACGCTGAAAACTCCCCCAAAATCTTGAGGTGAAACGAGGATCTCTGTCGCTCACAATACTCAGTGGAATACCATTCAAACGGACAATTTCTTGCACATACAGCCGTGCCATCCTGTCGAAGGTGAAATCCCGGTTATATGGTAAGAAATGCACGGATTTCGACAATCGGTCAACAACAACCCAAATCGCGTCGCAATCATAGTCCTTCAGCAAGTCCATCCAACGGCGCTGTCGCATGTTCAACTCTGCCTAAGTGAACAGGTACTTCAAAATCTTATGATGAGTAAAAATCTAGAATCGTTCACCGTACAAATAATGACGCCATATCTTCAGAGCAAAGACAATGGCTGCAAGCTCTAGATCATGTACGGGATAATTCCCCTCGTGAGTCTTTAGTTGCTTGGAGGCATAGGCAATCACATGCCCATTTTGAGTCAACACACACCCCAAACCCTGAAGAGAAGCATCGGTGTGGACTACGAAACCACCAGATCCAGTCGGCAAGGATAGCACTGGAGCAGTTGTCAATCGACGTCTCAACTCACGAAAACTGTCTTCGCACGCGGAAGACCACTCAAAAGAAACATCCTTTCGCGTCAACTGTGTCAAAGGCCTGGCTATCTGAGAGAAATTCTCCACAAATCGACGGTAGTATCCGGCCAAACCCAAGAAACTACGAATCTCATCCATGCTACGAGAATACACAAGGATGTCATCAATGAACACTACAACGAACTTATCCAGGAGCTCTCGGAAAACCCTGTTCATCAAATCCATGAAAACAGCTGGAGCATTCGTCAGACCAAATGGCATCACTAAGAACTCATAGTGCCCATATCGAGTACGAAATGCTGTCTTCGAAACATCATCGTCTCTAACTCGCAACTGATGATACCCAGAACGCAAGTCGATCTTGGAATAGACACAAGTACCCTGCAATTGATCAAACAGATCGTCAATCCGCGGGAGAGGATACTTGTTCTTTACTGTCACTTTGTTCAACTGACGATAGTCAATGCACAAACGCATCGAACCATCCTTCTTCTTGACAAATAGAACCGGGGCTCCCCAAGGTGAAACACTGGGTCGAATGTAGCCCTTATCAAGAAGATCCTGCAACTGCTGCTGCAACTCTCGCATCTCAGATGGAGCTAATCGGTACGGTGCTCAGGAAATCGGCGCTGTCCCTGGCAACAAGTCAATGCCAAACTCGATCTCTCGCACAGGTGGTAACCCTGGAATCTCGTCGGGAAACACATCCGGGAACTCACTGACTACTGGTATCTCCTCCATGTCCGGACCCTCTAAGGATGCATCAATCGCATAGATCAGGTAGCCTTCCCCGCCAGACTCTAAAGCACGTCGGGCTTTTAGAGCAGAAACCACTGGAATCGGGGGTCGCGCTCCCTCACCATAGAAATACCAAGCATCCTCAGCCTCGGGGCGAAACTGGACAAATCTCTGGTAGCAATCCACTACCGCTCAATACGAAGTCAGAAGATCAATTCCAATGATACCATCAAAGTCATCCATCGCTAAAACCATCAGGTTAGCGCTCAACAGATGTCCCTCAAATCCCAAAATACAACCCAAAACAAGACGCTTAGCTAAGACTTCCTGGACCATCGGAGTCGAAACCGCTAACAAGACGTCTAAGGAAACAAAAGGTAATCTATGTCTCTTAACAAACCGAGCTGATATGAATGAATGCGAAGCACCGGTATCGATCAAAAGATAAGCAGGAAAACCGCACAAACTAAAAGTAGCTGCAATCATGTTCTCACTGTCTGCCTGAGCCTGCTCCTGGTTCAGCTCAAACACCTGCCCCTGAGCACGCGGGCGCGATGATTGTCCTCTCGAAGAAGACTGAGAATGATGTCGCTGCGATGGCTGTGACTGCTGACGCTGCTGCGGCGAAGGCTGCTGCTGATACTGCGATGGCTGATAGATAGTGGTCTGAGAACCACCAACACTCCCTGAACCACTCACTGTACCGGCCAAAGTGGGACAATCTCTCTTCATGTGACCCTCCTGGCCGCACTGAAAACAAACACCAGTGATATGAGGACACGGTCCTGGGTGATGCTTCCGTTTGCACTGACGACAACGTCGTGAATCAGTAAAATGATGAACACTGCCAGATCCGAAAGAAGAAGAAGAAGTACCACCCTGTCTCTTAAAATACTGGGCCCTTGGACCCAAAGAGCTAGATGGTCTGGATGCAGAAGATCCGAAAGTCCTGTTCCTCTGCAGACTGTCCTCTGCCTGGTGACAATTGTTCACCAAATTCTCGAAGTTCCTCTCTCTGCCCACGACAACCAACTGATGAATGTCAGGGTTAAGGCCCTGAAGAAATAGATCGTGCATCGTCTCTGAGCTACTCGCAATATGGGGACTGAAAGAAAGAAGCTCAAAGAATTTCTGCTGGTACTCATCAATGGTCATAGTACCCTGTCGCAAACTCAGCAACTCGCTCTCCTTCGTCTGACGCAAAGCTGGAGGAAAGTAATGCTTCTCGAAGGAAGACTTAAACTCAGCCCAAGTAGCGGTACCCCTGGCGGCAATAAACGGAGTAGAAGTAGCTCTCCACCACCTCTTCGCATTTCCCTCTAGAACAAAAGCTAAAGTCTCCATCTTTTGGGCTTCAGTACACTGATACTCCCGAAAACAACTCTCCATACGCTCCAACCAGTCCTCAGCAACTGCAGGAGCCTCGCCACCTACCAATGGCTTAGGAGCCATCTGAAGAAAACGGTTCATACTAAAACGCCTATGATCCTCATGATGATGTCTACGGTGATGTCTCTTTGGTGGATCACCCCAACGACAACCGCTAGCCTGACTCTCGTAATCATCATCTGCCATCTGTCAATAACAACAGACAACTCTTAAAATCCGTTTTACAAATTCCCAGTTGCAATGTGCTCTGATAACAATAAATGTAGCGACCCTACCCGGATCCACTACCTAATCAGAGTGATTAGCGCAAGCAACAATAATTAAAGCGTTAAATAGCGGATAATTCCAAAGTACAACAAATCCAATCGGCAGAATACAACCGACGATAGAAATAGTGTATAATTCTTTGTACAACCAAATCGAAATTAGGGTATCAGAATCCCTAACAAACTACCTCTGCACGGTAGCAACCTCAACCCTGCTGGGAGCCACCGGGACCGTCCAGCCTCAAACCTGACCCGCCACAAGGTACACGATACCCAAACACAGGGGCGTGAGCTAGAACGCTCAATACGAAGCAATGATATAAATACAAATATGAGCATGCACATGACTTTAAAAATCAGGGTTAAATCACTTTACTCATGGCGCCTGGAATACACAGTACCGGGCAAGAGAGCGACTCCGCGTGGTACTCGTATATTCCCAAGACACGAATCCTCAGAAAGAATCGCCTCGACTGATGGAAACTGTCATGACTCACATCATACCCGATGCAGTCTCCGTAAAAACATATGCATGTGCTAAAAACAGTAAAAAATAGCCAATACAGCACATATATCATGCATCACACACATATGTATAAATATCATGCCGGCTATCTCGGTCAGTACTTACGTACCTCTAACACTGCAGGTCAACTCCTAGCACACCCATCTAGGTCCAAAGCCTACAAGTCTGCTCTACTGCGTCTACACATGCAAAAGTCCATGCATCACTATAAACGCTCTAAAAGCCTTAACTAAGCTACTGCATACTCCTAAATATTTTTAGGAAGCCAAATTATACCTTCGTCCGTCGTCAGCCCGCTGGTGTAGAATCGCCTCAAAACTTAGGCACACCTCCGCTACGACGCCAGGATCGCTAGGCAACTTCCGTATTCCCAATAGGATGCCTAGAACTCCGTAGATCTAAGTAAGAAGGTTCGAAAACCAGAGAAAAAGGAGGGAAATTGGTGCACAGAATGAGGGCTCGGACCTCTTATTTATAGACGGCGATCGGAACGTCCGATCGCGAACGGAGCGTCCGATCGTGACATCGGAACGTCCGATGTCACCTCATGTGCGTAAGCAGTGACGTCATCTCGCTGACGTCGGTGATGACGCCAGCCCTATCCAGATCGGAACGTCCGATCCTCCAACGAAACGTCTGATCCCGATCGGAGCTTTCGATCCGTGCTTCGGAGCTTCCGATCCACTTCGGATAATTTTAGGCAAAATTTAGTAATTAATTTTCTTAATTACCTTGATTAATTGCGGGTCACTACACACCACAACTTTTCAAACCATATATACTCAATCGAATCGTGTCACAGACTCGGGCAATACCAACGAAAGCAATGCTCCGGTAGGCATAAAAATAAATCTGACATAGGGGTTAAAGTAGTGTTTGTGAGAACTTTTAGAAAGCATTTCTTAGTTTTTTTTTAAAAAAAAAATTCAAAATTAGAGAGCTTAAGAAGCACTTCTAATTTTTTTCTCACAAAATTTTCAAAAAACTTAATTTTAAAGGAGCGGACTTGTGAATTATCTCAGGGTAACTATAAGCTATTTCAAACGCTATATAATTATGCTCCCTGACATAATTCACAAGTCGGATACTTTAAAGCTAATTTGAAAATTTTGTTATAAAAAGCAGAGAAGTATTTTTTATAAGATATTCCAAAGGACATCGCTGCCTAATTCTGTTCCCTTGCATAATTGACAAGTTCGATCCTTTAAAGCTAAGATTTTCACAATGTTTGTGTAACATTTACCCATCTTTTTCTCGAAAGCGTGTGATTCCGGGCACTGCCTCGTGGTAAAGGAGAATTAGGACCAAATTTGTGGGGTCTCTGACTTCTAGCAAGCAGTTATAAAAACCTTTCTCCCTATTATTCTTTTATTATTTTTTTGCCTGATCAGTATAATAATACAGGTGGGACACAGGTATCTGTTACACATTGAGTTCCATGGATATGATTGGATTTCTTGCCTGTGTGTGTACAAGCATTGAAAATTTTGTGGATTTCCTGATTTTAATTCTTTTTGTACATCATGTGTTACCACTTACCCTTTAGTTCAATTTTGATGTACAATTTATGTTAATCTCGAATAAGAGGGTAATAATTTCCACCCGGAATCCGCTGGAGAAAGGAAAAAAATGAAATGAAACATATTTATAGCATAAAACACATTTTAGAGCGTTTAACAGATCAATTTTGTGATATAAATTCCCTACCATTCTTATCCATGAAAAAGTTTCAAATCTTATATCAATATATCATTTTTCAATGTAAATTAGAACAGGTCGGTTCATCTCATGAATATATATAAATGCGTAAGACCATGTCATTTTATAATATATCTTTCGATACATACAATTATAAAGGGGGTTCAAGTGCGATTGATCAGGTTATTTATGAAAGCGCGAGCCAAATAAGAAATATTGATATAAATAACCCTAATGAAACAAAATCTAGATTTTCCGTTTAGGGAATCGATTTTGAGTTTTGAGGGTTTTTGTTAAATATTTTGATGATTGTTAAATATGTATGGACATAACACAATTATTTTTAGATTGTGATTGGATGGAAGAATTTCAAATATATTCAAATTTATTTTGTTATTTAGAGAAGTAATACCATAAACCTCAAATCCACTTTTTTATGTTTATATAATATTTCATGTTAATTAAGATAAATTTCAAATCTATCCAATAATGATATCATTTGAAATTCATTATCCTTTATATAACTATTGTTTAACTAAGTAATGAATAAATTTAGATTTTGATCAATTGTTTCATTATTAACCATAAATAAAATCGTAATTTATGATTTTGAAATTCTTGCCTCTAAGGAAGTGTTTGCAATCACTAAAAAAAGTGATTGTTAGCTTTTGGCTTAAAAAAATTATTTTTGTTTGTTTTTAAACCTAGATTATGTGTTAGCTTATGCTTAACTTAATTGAAATTCAAAAGCTAGTCATGTGCTGATTATGATTCTCCAAAAGTGATTCTAATAAGATGGCCATTGCTAAAATCACTCTAATCACTTATTTATCAAACACTACCCAACTTTGATTTTTAGATTTTCACATTTGTTTCCAAACACTACCCACTTTTGATTTTTCTTAACTTTTTTATAATCTATAAATTAATCACTTTTACAAAATCATAATCTATTGCAAACACTCCCTAAAATGCAACCTTAGTTTTGTGGAAATGTCTTAGTACACGATCTGAATTTGAAGTGATGGGAATGTAATTTTTCATTTTCTTGACTAAATTATTGAAAAATTAAAATTGTACTGTAAAATGACACAATAAGCAAGCGACAAAGATGGAGGAAAAGCTGGGGCCATCATGTTTTCTAAAATTAGATTTGAAGATCTATTTAATTTTGACATTGAAACCTATGTTTTTGGTCATAAAATGCAAAATCAAACTTTCTTCTTTTTTTTTTATATATATATATATATATATTAACTTCTCTCTTTTGAATGCCAAAAATATTAAGATTTTGATCAGAGCCGGAACTTCAGCTTATGACAATGGTCTGAGCTAGCATGGTGTCAAGTTTATTATTCTCATTCTGAAATCGATGGATTTAGTTCTAATGGATGACGCAATTAGATCCAATTCGTTTTGGATAAAGTTCAATTCATTTTTCTAATGGTCACGTTGGCATCGAGTTAAACTGATTTTTTTTTTAAAAAAAACAAAGAAGCATTTATATAATTTTTTTAATAAAAATAAAAGAATCGGCTTTGACACTTTATCAAAATATCGATATCTTACTACTATTTAATAAAAAAATCTACTTTTTGCTCACCAATTTCCAATAAATTTGGTGAACTGTTAAATAATTTTGCAAAAATATACTTTCAAACTCTCAATTTCTCTTAACTTCGACTCAAACTTATCTTCAACAATATCTCCTCGTTTATCAATTATTGTTCATCACATTTATCTATTTTTAGAACTTTTAAATTACTATATACTATTTTATTATAATCTAAGTTTTTAAGATTTAATTCATCTTTTCAGTACTGCTCAAAAATATATTTACGTATGTATAAGTAATTTTTTTTGAACACTTACATGGTGCAAAGGATGCTAGCTAATAAATGACGATAATCGTGTAATTTTTTTAAAAAAGTTCGTAAAAACATACTTCAATTTCTCTTATAAATTGGTTATAAACAATAAAATTAATAAAATCAATCATAGCTCCAGAAACAAAATATGGAAAGTCGTCCTCAAGTAAGAAAAATGAAACATTGATGGTCAAATCAAGGCACCTTTCAACACATTATTACACCAGTACATGCATTTGTTGAAAGTGTGAGCAATAAATAATTTAACCTACTTACCAAATAGCATTGAATTGGAAATTATGGGACGTACGTAAGGCGATCTGACATTTGTATCGCTTGTGTTCTTTCACCTTTGTAAATTGTCCTCTCATGTTTAGATTTAACCTGGTTCATGATACATTGAACTTTTCATTTTTCGTTTGGAACGATAGCTTAAACTTTATGAGGTTTTTAATCATATCTCCTCTGGATACCTCGTTGTTTATAATATGTAGAAGTATCAAAATAGATTAGGTCTGTCGGATGTCGACAAAATAAAGAAAAAAAAATTAATTAAAAACAAGTGGATGTCAAATGATAGCATGTGGCAGAGGAAAAATTGTGGCAGGCCATGTGTACATACAACAAATAAAAGAAATTCAAATGAGAATTTTCCTTCTCACAAACATATCGAGGAATTGCCCTATAAATAGGTGCATTCATTCGGCATTTCAAATCATCCCAGAGCTCGAGCAATTTTTCTGTTCTCGAGTGTGTTTTCTTCTCTCCAATACATTTCTATATATATTTGTGATATAGGTTTTCTCCTGTATTAAGAGAGTGTGTGTCTTTCTGGAAACACAAAGAGAGGTTGTAATTCTCCAAATATTATAGTGGAATTTTTTGGTCTTGCCCGTGGTTTTTACACTAATAATTTTTAGGGGTTTTCCACGTAAATCTTGGTGTCTATTTTATTCTTCAATTTTCATAGTTTCTATCTTGTGATGCCGCACCTGGGACCAACAATTGGTATCAGAGCCTTGACATAAAATTTTTTAAAATTCTGAGCATGCTCTGTGGTTGCAGCTGTGACTGATCTTCCACATTAAAAAAGATTTTTTGAAAATTTATAAGGCAGAATTCTTGTAATCAAGATGACGGCAAAATACGAGATAGAAAAGTTCAATGAAAGCAATTTTTTGCTGTGAAAATTGAAGGTGCAAGCAATTCTAACAAAGGAGCGTTGCTTGGATGCTATTGGAGATAGACCGGCGGATATCACAGATGATCAAAAGTGGAATGAGATGAATCACAATGTTGTTGCCAATTTGCACTTGGCTATAGCAGATGAAGTTTTGTCAAGTATCTCTGAAATAAAAAGCGCAAAAGTTATTTGAGATACTTTGGCAAAACTGTACGAGTTCAAGTCACTACACGACAAAATTTTCCTAAAGAAAAAGCTTTATACTCTTCGGATGGCGGAATCCTCATCGATGACCGACCATATCAACACACTGAATACTCTATTTTTTCGGCTTACCTCTATGGGTCATAAAATAGAGGAAAAGAAATGTACGGAGCTTCTACTTTAGAGTCTACCAAATTGATATGATCAGCTCATCATCAACATTACCAAAAATGTTCTTTCGGATAATTTAAATTTTGGCGACGTTTTAACTGCGGTTCTTGGAGAAGAGAGTCGTTGAAGGAACAAGAAAGTGGGAGATTGGCGGAGCGTGACTCCAGTGGGAGCCACAGATATAGTAGATCCAAGTCAAGAAGTAAGAATAAGAATATTTACTGCTTTAAATGTGGCGGTAAAGGGCACTTCAAAAAAGAGTGTACGAAAAGCATCGAAAAGGGATCTCAAGGAAATGTGACCAGTACTTCAGGCAGTGGTGAAATATTAGCGAAGCAGCAACAGTTGCGGAAGGCAGACACAGAGTGTGTGATGCATGGATTATGGATTCAGGAGCGACGTGGCATATGACGTCAAGGAGAGAATAGTTCGATCAGTATGAACCAGTCTCGGGAGGATCTGTATTCATGAGAAATGATCATGCCTTGGAAATCGCTGGGGTCGGTAACATCAAAATCAAAATGTTTGATGACACTATTCGCACTATACAGGAGGTACGACATGTGAAGGGCCTGACAAAGAATCTTTTGTCTTTGGGGCAATTGGATGATATTGGGTGCAAAACTCATATCGAAAAAGGGATCATGAAAATTGTGAAAGGAGCGCTTGTGGTTATGAAGGCTGAAAAGGTTGCTGCAAATCTGTATGTACTGATGGGAGAAACACACAAAGAGGCTGAACTAGTTGTTGCATCAATTGGTTTGGGAGAAGAATCAACAGTGTTGTTGAAAGAGTAGGTGCCCGGTGAGCCAACTTGTGGCTAAGGGCTTTGATGACTCTTTGTATAAACAATCTTTTGTTTAATATAATTTACACTTTTATTAATGGCAATGACTTTATCTTTCTTCATATTGTTATATTGTGATATACTATTGTTGTTTTGATAAAGACCTTGAATATACTATAGTGTATGTAAGATGTGGTAGAACATGGAGATGTCTATCATGAAACACATCTTATAGTCACTGTATATTCTAAACTGTTCCTAGTCGATTGAGCCGTCCGATAATAAGGATAAGGATCGCTCGAGTTTGAGACTAGCATTTGCGATGCAGAGTACCACGTTTCATTGGTAAGGAACATAGAGATGTTCGAAGCATGCAAATGGATATTCATACGATGAATGATCGAACTACCCTATCCGGACTTTCCAAGTGGTTATCACTTATCGAGTGGATAAAGTCCGCGGTTTTGGTTGTACACCATTAGTCCTTATTACTTGAAACATCATTGAGACTCTATATGCTAGTACTGTGCTTTGACTCGTTTACCGACTCTATTGGGGTCATCAGGTGTCGGGATTGGGTACAGTTACAACACATATAGGAGTTGATGCTTTGTTGTCAAGGATTCACCACATACTTGCGAGTGTGGATATCCTATGCGATCTGAGGAGATATTAGTGTGACGAATCTCTGGCCAGAGTACATGATGTGTTTTAAGAAATGGTTTCTTAGTAGCACATGCGATGTCACTATTTGATCTTCAAGATGTATTGCATAGTTATCGAATCTCGAACGACTCTCGATTTACCAATGGTTGTTGATTCGATCGGGATATATGGATGAAGGGACCGTACTGTACGCTAACCAAAATATATTGGTTCTTGCAGGCACTATCAGTGATACCTAGGGAATCATGGGGCGATGTTGCTAGGCGCTCTTACCATGATTCGATGGGCAAGTCGGAAATTGTTGTTCCGAGTCACAAGGAGTTGTGAGCCCACGACTAGCTGTATCCCTGAACCATTGAGGGTCACACAGAGTAATGGATTTTTAATCCCCGTTGAGATAGTTAAATTTAAAGAGTTAAATTTAATGAACAAAGAAGTTGGACTTCTTATTTAAGAGTAGAGGAGTAAGACTTCCTAAAATGACATAGGGATGGGCATTTTTGGAAATCACTGAATTCGGATTCAGAAAAATTTATCTTGACTTTAAAAGGTGCAGAAATGGTTTCTGTGCACATTGGTAAAATCGGTTTATCAATCAGAGTCACGATGAATTTTATATTAATTTTTGAACATGCGGGCTTTGCTTGTCGGGCTTGAACTTATGACTAATGGGCCCTAAGCTGTTAGCGGCCTACATTATAAATAAGTTATTGCAGTACAGAAATTACATACAACAGGTCACAATTTTCAAAAACCTAGTTATTTTTCTCTGAAGTGGCCGCCCCCCTCCCCTCTGCTCGGGAAAAATCCAGCCTGTGAATTTTGAATTACGGTCTGGTTTAACGGATCAAATTCGTTAATTCTCTTCGTAGAAACTTCTGATAGATTTTCTAGTGCAATCTATCAGAGGGATTAAATATCCGTTCCTGGACCTGATTGAAGAACAGTTCGTCCATCAGTTCCAGGGATATACAACAAGAGCAGAGCAATCTGTTGGTGTCCATAATCTCGCTTCGAGATTGGAGGTAAAAATTTATAATTGTTATTTAATTTTTACACACACAATTTAATCGTAAAAGTTTTGATACCCAATATGGAATCGTTCCATATAAAATTTTTAAACTTCCGCTGCACCGGGTATCAATTCTGATTGATCTGATCGCCGCGTTCTCCAACAGTTGTGGCATAGAAAGCTCGGGCATATGTCAGAACAAGGAATGAAGATTCTCTCAGAACGGAAGTTGTTGCCGGGGCTTACAAAAGTGACTCTACCCTTTTGTGAGCATTGTGTTATCAGTAAACAACACAGATTGAAGTTTGGCACGTCTACTACCAAGAGAAAAGGAATATTGGAGCTTATTCATTCTGATGTTTGGCAAGCACCGGTGGTATCCCTAGGAGGAGAGAGATATTTTGTCTCTTTTATTGATGATTTCTCGATGTTGGGTGTATCCAATCAATAAGAAATCATATGTATTTGAAGTCTTCAAAGTTTTCAAAATGCGGGTTGAACTTGATTCTGACAAGAAAATCAAGTGTTTGAGGACTGACAATAGAGGAGAATATACCAGTGATGAATTTGATGCATTCTGTCAGCATGAGAGCATCAAAAGACATTTCACGACGGCTTACACGCCTCAGCAGAATGGAGTGGCGGAGCGGATGAACAGAACTTCGTTGGACAGAACAAGGGCCATGTTGAGTACTGTGGGTCTACCAAAGTCATTTTGGGCAGAAGCAGTCAAAACCGCTTTTTATATCATCAATCGTTCTCCTTCTGTGACGATTGATTTGAAGACTCCGATGGAGGGGGGGACTGGCAAGCCAGCTGATTATTCTTGGTTACATACATTTGGAAGTCAGGTGTACGTTATGTACAATGAACAAGAAAGATCGAAGTTGGATTCCAAATCCAGAAAGTGTATCTTCTTGGGCTATGTTGATGGAGTTAAGGGGTTTTGCTTGTGGGATCCCACTGTCCACAAGCTTATCATCAGTGGAGATATTATCTTCGAGGAAGATAAAGTGAAGGGAGACAAAGGCACACTGAATTCATAAACTACTATCATTCAGGTGGAAAATAAGACAGACGAAGTTCAAATTTCTTGTGAAGCAGTACCAGAGCACGAGGTACAAGAACTAGTTGAGTCAGAGGTTTCCAAAGTAAGGCAGTCAACTCGAGATAGAAGACCACCAGATTGGCTTTCAGATTATGTCACTTAAATCAACATTGCATATTATCTATTAATAGAGGATGGTGAGCCATCGAGTTTCCATGAGGCTACTGAAAGCTCGGATGTGTCCCTGTGGATGACAACGATTCAGGAAGAATTGGAAGCATTGGACAGGAATGAAACTTGGGATCTTGTTACACTATCATGATGAAGGAAAGCTATCGGTAACAGATGGGTCTATAAGATCAAGCGTGATGACAATAACCAAGTGGAACGGTATCGTGCGAGATTGGTTGTCAAAGGGTACGCTCAGAAAGAAGGTATTGACTTCAATGAGATATTTTCTCTTGTGGTTCAACTTTCAACAGTCAGAGTAGTATTGGCAATGTGTACGGTGTTTGAACTACATCTAGAACAACTATATGTGAAAACGGCATTTCTTCATGGCGATCTTGAAGAAGAAATCTATATGATCCAGCCAGTAGGTTTTGCAGAAAAGGGCAAAGATAACTCGGTTTGCAAGTTGAACAAATCTTTGTACGGTCTCAAACAGGCGCCGAGGTGTTGGTACAAGAGATTTGATTCATATATCATGAGCCTTGGGTACAACAGACTCAGTGCAGACCCTTGTACGTATTTCAAGAGGTCTGGTAATGATGATTATATTATTTTGCTGTTGTATGTGGACGACATGTTGGTAGCAGGCTCCAACAAAGATCGGGTCCAAGAATTGAAGGCACAGTTGGCTAGGAAATTTGATATGAAGGACTTGAGACCAGCAAACAAGATTCTAGGGATGCAAGTTCAACGAGACAGAAACAACAGGAAGATTTGGCTTTCCTAAAAAATTATTTGAATAAAGTCTTGCAATGCTTCAACATGCAATATAGTAAGCCAGTTTCAACCCCTCTTCCTATTAACTTCAAGTTATCTTTTGAGATGTGTCCTAGCAGTGAAGCAGAGAGGATGGATATGTATCGAGTACCGTATGCATCAACAGTGGGAAGTTTGATGTTCGCCATGATTTGTACAAGACCAGACATTGCACAAGCAGTGGGAGCAGTCAGTCGGTATATGGCGAATCCTGGACAAGAGCATTGGAACACGGTTAAGAGGATTCTTAGATGCATTAAGGGTACCTTGAATGCTGCATTATGTTTTGGAGGATCAGATTTTACACTCAGGGGCTATGTGGTTTCAGATTACACAGGTGATCCAGATAAGAGAAAATCTACTACTGGTCATGTGTTTACAGTTGCAGGAGGTGCAGTCAGCTGGGTTTCAAAACTGCAAACAGTTGTGGAATTATCTACAATGGAGGCAAAATACATGGTAGCTACTCAAACTTGCAAGGAGGCAATATGGATTAAAAGGTTATTGGAGGAGCTTGGGCACAAACAAGAAAAGATTCCTCTGTTTTGTGACAGTCAGAGTGCCTTGCACATTGCAAGGAATCCAACCTTTCATTCCAGGACTAAACACATTGGCGTTCAATTTCACTTTGTACGAGAAGTAGTAGAGGAAGGAAGTGTGGATATGCAAAAGATTCATACGAAGGATAACATTGCTGATATTCTGACCAAACCAGTGAGTACAGAAAAGTTTGAATGGTGTAGATCCTCAACTGGCCTAGTAAAAACGTAAGCAGCGGGAATGACAAGATTAAATGGACGTGTGGAGCTATGTCTCATTCTCAAACAAAACTCCAAGTGGGAGAAATGTAAGAAAAATAAAGAAATAAATTAATTAAAAACAAGTGGATGGCAAATGGCAGCATGTGGCAGAGGAACAATTGTGGCAGGCCATGTGTACATACAACAAAGAAGGGAAATTCATATGAGAATTTTCCTTCTCACAAACAAACCGAGGAATTTTCCTATAAATAGGTGCATTCACTCGGAACTTCAAATCATCCCAGAGCTCGAGCAATTCTTCTGTTCTCGACCGTGTTTTCTTCTCTCCAATACATTTCTATATATATTTGTGAGATATGTTTTTTTCTATATTAAGAGAGTATGTGTCTCTTTGGAAACACAGAGAGAGATTGTAATTCTCCAAATATTATAGTGGAATCTTTTGGTCTTACCCGTTGTTTCTATCCTAATAATTTTTAGGGGTTTTCCACATAAATCTTGGTGTCTATTTTATTCTTCAATTTTCATAGTTTCTATCTCGTGATGCTGCACCTGGGACAAACATCGGGTTGGCCTGCCCCGTCATACAAAATTGGTGGGTTGGGATGACAATTTCCCAAACCGCCTAAAAGGTGGGCCGGCCCGCACCGTCCCGTCTAAAGATGGGTTATGGTGGGTTGCGGGTTGGCCCGCAAAAATCTATTAATTTACACGTGAACCCGCCGAGTTGGCCCGCCCCGCCACTTTTAGATGGGTTGGGTTGATGTTTTCCCAACCTGTCTAAAAGGTGGGTTGGCCTGCTCCGCCCGGCTTATTGGTGGGTTTCGACGGGTTGTGGGCTGCCGCTGGCTCGTTTTGACAACTCTACTAATATATGAAGAGTAACACTCCTGTGAGACGGTCTCATCCATGAGACGGGTCAACCCTACCCATATTTATAATAATAAGTAATAATTTTTGCATAAAATGTAATAATTTTTAATGGATAACCCATATAAGAGACTCGTCTAAAAAAAATGACCCTTGAGACCGTCTCATAGGAGTTTTTGTCATATGTGATATACATCAAATGTGTATTATCAATCTTTAAAGAATATGTCTCTTGTGAGACGGTCTCACGGATCTTTATACATGAGACGAATCAATTAAACCCATATTTACAATAAAAAGTAATACTATTGGTATAAAAAAATATACATTTTCATTGATGACCCAGATAAAAGTATTCGTCTCATGAAATTGACACGTGTGTCCGTCGCACAAGAGTTTTTGTGAACCTTAAATGTATATTTGCATCACTAATGACATCCTTTAACAAGATTCTTATATTGTTAAAGAATAGTATGGCAATGGAAAATATCGCATGCAGACATATCTTTCTCCCCAGGAAGATGACATGTGGTATGTTGTTACAGAGAGATCCATGAAGTTCATGAAGTTCAACATTTTTATTGTATTACAAAAGGTGATCCTCAAAGTGCTGACGATGGACACAAGTATAATGCTAGACTCTGAATAGCTAGCTTCAGCGAAGCTATTAGTCTAGTTAAGGCTTTTAGTACGCAGAGAACGATATTTTAGTGAACCGTCCCTGAATCAATAACTAAGAAACGCTTAAGCATGCAAAATTACTTACAACACAGTAATCAATTTAAACCAACAAAAATTTAAATAATTCAACTAAAACTATCGGCAAGAATACAACCTGGCCAAAACAAATAAATGTTATACAACCTCATCGAAAGTAATACTAAATTCCACTAATGAAAATCTGGTACAGTACAATCCACCATGCTAAAATTTGGTACAGTAAATTACACCCTGCTACAGCAGGTCCACCCAATTCCTAAGTCATGTCCCGTAGAATGGGGTGTCCATAACCAAAACCGAGAACATGAGCTAACAATTCTAAGTACGAAATTATGAGCATACATATGCTATGATTGCTAAATACAAATGAATAGGTACCAAAAACCTATCTCGGTAGAAACTCTTGCTCAACAAATGACACCATGGTATGTAGCACACTGGGATGTCATATCAGGAGGTACTCCCATACCATAAGAAATTCGTGGAACATCCGAACCCAAATTTATGGAATCCATCTACAAAAATTCGAGGTTGAGCATCCTCTCTACTGGTAATATCAAGGTATAGACTCAACATGATAATGAATAAAACACAATAATCGTGACGTATTAAATTTACATAATTCTTGTCATACAAACCATGCAGACATAGTGACACGACCCTAACTTCTAAATTTTAAATAAATAAAGAAAATACGGAAAATTTTAAAAAAAATTTCGGCATGACCTATTTGTTTGAATAATAACCCACCTGTCTCAAACGATAGTTTAAAATAAACCTCCACCCGAGGTAAACATCCCACAAGGCATACATGAACAGTAACTTGTTTGACGCCAGACGAAAGGAAAGAAAATATATATATATATATATATATATATATAAAGTGTCTACATGCCGACATAATTGCAGGGAATAACACATCCTGCTACTGAAAAGAAAACGACATAAGACAGTGTATAATTATTACAATGACATAATGCGGAAAGAAAATAGCGGAAATGGTCAGGGCGTGCCACCGAACACCTACGGACCCTGGAAATCCTGCCCCGCAGCCTTGTCTTCATACTCACCTGCACCAAGCATAGTAGTGAGCCTAAAAGCTCAACCAGATTTAAATTATACAACAAGGGTTCAAAATAATGCATAATACTAAAAATAGTACTCAGTACACTAATGAATCTCACACAAAAGGAGAAAAGTCATAACATGCCCGAAGTAAGAACAATAGCAATATGCGATGAAAACACGTCCATGAATCAATTATCCTTTACTTTACCTTGAATTTGGATCCTCGATTGTGACTATGATTTTGATCGATCAATGACTATAGTATACAATTTCGGCAAGGAAACCAAGTTCTTCTCGGCCCCACATTGCCCCTCTGATTGGTAGGGAAGTCGAGATTTCTTCCAAACCCCGATCTACACATCTAATTTGGTAGAGAAGTCGAGATGTCTCCCGATCCCGATCTACACGTCTCAATTTGGCAAGTGACCCAGGGCATCCCCTGACCCATCATTGCACGTCTAAGTCACAATCAACTCACTTCATTCTTTAACTTTTCCTTTCATTCAACATTTTCTCATTTCAACATTAATCTTTACAAGCATTCTTTAAAACAAGACTTCGGGACTAGCATAAATGAGTTTGAAGTCACACACGCAAATAAATAGGCGGTGAATAATTTAAATGACACAACCTCAGAAGATAGCATGACATGAATTTTTTTATGGATGATTGGAGTGTAGGGGAGCACCCTCGGCTTAAAAGCTTTTCTCCTTCCACTTAAGTTTGCACTCACAAGGCCCAACTCGAGCGGTTAACCCATAAAATCCAAAACTCATCCTATTTAAATCCAAAAGATTTCCCGTTCGAACCGGCACTTCAAACACACCTTAAAATACTCCTATGTCCAGTATTCACATTTTATAATGGCCCAAAAAAACTCAACAACTTAGACTCCCGGACAGCCCATAGACAATAGAAAAATGTGCTCGCGTCACTCCAACTTAAAACGCACATAACTTAATCGATTCTTACCCGAAATAGGCCCAATTTACACCGACATGATCCTAACATCACATAAATCAAGAAAATCAGAGGTAGCCCCTGTCCAGGTCATGCTAATGTACCCGTCAGAACTGAATTTTAGAGGTTGAACGCGTAGGAGAAAAATTTCAGCTTTAGTGCTCTTAACGCTAAGGTTTCCCGATCTTGCTACTTATAACCTAACACCTCAAAAACACACTCCAGCATCTTCTAAGGGTCCCTACATGACCAGCAAAAGGGTTCTTGAGCTAGTATCTTTCCCGGCGCTAGCTCGATCAATCATTTGCTCCAAAATGCTTGCCCGATGCCCCCAAACTCCACTAATCAACAATCCAACCCAAATGTCCAATAACCAGCCCTATAATCCACCCAAAACTCAATCAAAAACACTTGTTTAATCCCATGAACACCCCATGGGCAGCCCCTCCACTCCTTTCATCCATTCACACAAAAACTTCCATTCAAATGCCACAAACTCGATTCGATTTACAATATTTCAAAGAATATGCATAAAATGAATTGCTCAACATATTGTGAGGCTTAAAATCCAACAAAAAACATATAAGTATGGATCGAAATCCACATTTTACCTACTGATTTTTCACTCCACGCATGAAAATTCCATTTGGATGCTAGTAATTCATTCAAATAAGTTCAATAAAGGAGTTAACCAATTTAAATACACAAGACCAATCCCAAAATCCTTGACCCTGCTGAAACCTAAAACACACACACCCATTATCACGTTCCAAGCTGTAGGAAATTTAATGTAAGGCCAAGAACCAAGAACAATATACTCTATACTTTGGTTTTAAAATGAGAAGAAGATATCTTGCCTAAGCTTACAAAAACGAGGGAGAAGGGATCGGCCAAGGGGTTAGGACTCTCGACCAGCATCTGTACACGTCCCCTATGGTGTCCTCCAAGGCGGCACGGCGGCGGCAGGTGGCTGGAATGAGGCAGCCGATGGGAAGAAGGAAGGAGAAATGGTGAAGCCGATGTTTTCTTGAGAAGAGAAGGGTGATGGCGTGAAGGGGGGAAAATAAATGAGGGGGAGGCGGCTAAGGGGCCAAAAATATTAGGGTTTAATGTGTTGTGTGGTATTTTAAGTGTATTGTATGTATAAGTGTGAGTGTGTGAGAGTAGGACAAGTCAAAAAGTGATTTTTGACCAAATAAAAGTGCTAGTTTTGATTTTTAAAATTTTAGCTTGTAGAATTGCCTCTAATTTAAATTTCTAAGTCTAAAACCTTAAATTTTAAATGCCAAGAATGAAATTTCACCTGTCCGGGTCCAAAAAAGCTAATTTGGGAAATTTAAAGAATTACGCGCGAAAATACTCTTACACGATTTTTCTTGAATGAAAAATCTAAAATAAAGATCTTATTTTATTTTTGTCACCTCTCAAGAAATTTAGGTCACCTAAATTTAAAATGAAGGATTTTTCCACCGTGTTCGCCTTTGCCGCGCGCCGAAGTCGGAAGTCACCAATACAAGAAATTTAAGCAATTAAATTTTTAATAACATACAAATAAATTATAAGGAGATTTAAATCATTTAAATTATCATGAATTTTAGAAGTTTAAACATTAATACTAATTTACGCATGGAATTTAATTTATAGAATTTAGGCGTCACAAAAACAAATAAACGTTTGAGAAAATTTAAACACTAACTTAGAAATTAAAATCAATACTTTAGTTGCTTTGATGTCACAATGTTAAATAAAATATTTAAAGAATAAACTGAGCGATTAAAATAATTTAAATAAACTAAATGATTGTTTAAAAGTCATTTAAATAAAATACACAAGCGGAAAAAAAATCTTTAAAACGACTTGGACAATTGAAAGCATTTAAATAAATAAGCTACACATTTAAAATGATTTAAAATAACTAACCGCTAAACTTAAGTTATTTAAACCAAATAAGTTGGACCATCCAAAAATATTTAAATAAATAAGCTCAACAGATAAAATCATTTAAATAACTATCCAATAAACTTAAGTCATTTTAAATAAATGAGTGGGACAGTTAGGATCATTTAAACAAATAAACTAAATAATTAAAATAATTTAATTAAACAAACTTAAACCTTTAAAATATTTGAAACAAATAAGTTTCACAATAAAAATCATTTTGCCAATTAAACTTAAGAAATTAAAAGTATTAATTAAATAGTTAGTACAATAAAACATTTAATTAAATAATTAATATTTCATTAACAAATAATTAAGATAAAGAAATTTAAATTGATTAAACTTAAAAATAATAATATTAATATTTATTTAATTTAATGCATGCGATTTAATAGATTGGATTTTAGGTGCTACACATAGAACATGCATACTCAACTAAGGTATCTCGGATAGTACGTCTGTACCTCAAAATAAGCAACTTAGCGATACTGGCTCTCTAGTCCAAGCCTATAAGCAGACAATCACCGTATCACTAAGTGTCTACTAAAAGCCTTAACTAGACTAATAGCTACGTATCCACTGAATCTAATCATAGTCTAGCGATATACCTGTGTCCTTAGTCAACCCATTGATAACGATTGCCCTAAACTCAAGGCACAACACTGCTAAGGTTTCGGTAGCGCTTCTTCATCGCCTAGCCATTGAATATGACACTCGGAATCCCTCAAGGCTAGCTAGGAATGAGAGAGGAGCTTGAGAAATGAGTGAAGAAAGTGAGGATCTCGACCCTTATATATAGAACTCGATCAGAACGCCTGATACCTCAGTCGGAGCTTCCGAACGCATTTTGGAACTTCCGATCGTCCTTCCGAGCTCCCTCTACCAAAAGCGTGTCTCTGATTGGACAATACACTGCCGTCAATACAGTTCGGATTCTCCGAACTCTATTTCGGAGCTTCCAATTTCTCTCATGCTCAATCACCAATCAAAACTCATTGATAAGTGCATTTTGTGCACTTAATTTGTATATGGTTTTACTTGACTTTTGGAATTTATTGGTAGATATTGCGTGAAATTATTGTTGTTTTGTGTTTGTAGGAAGTTATGGACTTTGATGTGTTTAAGGGGAATTAAGCCTAAAAGATGGAAGTTTAAAGGAAGAATCAAGAGTTGAAAAAGAGAAGAAAAAGGCTGAATTCGAGCTTAAGGCGAGCCCGCGCTGAATAAGGGGCACCCGCGCTGTGTATGAAGATTTTAGGAAGAGATTTCGAACTCGAGGCACGCCCGCGCTGACTCTAGGGTGCCCGCACCGGTTGAAGAATTTTCGAAGAATGAGTTGAAAACTTGAGGCGCGCCCGCGCCGTCGTCTGTGAGGAGCTTTAGAGTCCAAGTATTTATGGAAACCTTGGGGTTTTCTTGGGATTATTTTGGACGATTCTTAGGTCATATAAAAGGGATTTTTCTGAGTCATAGAGCCATCTATCAGCCGCCAATACACACAATATTCTTGAGAGCACTTTTGTGAGATTTTGGGATCGAGAATTGAAGAGTACTTGGAACGAAGACGAAGAATTTTCGACCGGACACGGAAGAAAGACTACGGCTTTGTTATTTCATCTTATTTATTTTCCTTTGATTGTTGAATTATGTTTGAGATATTGAACATGATTTGTTTTTTTATGAATTTGAGCATGAACTAAACTTTTCTAGTCTAGAGGTTGACGTAGCTTGGTTGAGACATATTCATGAATCTTTGATTTTAATAAACTAAATTTCTATAGATTAATTGTGTTTCTAGAATTTAATGTCTTCTTAATTTACTGGCCATAAATTGAGTTGAATATTTACTTAGAATCCGGCACTCGGGAGAGGGGATTTTAAGTAGGATCAATAGAAACTACACTGTTAATTGTTTATATAGCTCGGGAGAGTATATAACTTTAATAGAACCTTTAAGGAACATCGTTTTACAAATATCACTGCATCTAGATTTTTAATAGGGATATTGAAATCAAACTGTAGTTGATACACTCTATTTGTTGCTCGGGAGAGGGGAATAGAATAATCTAAGTGTTCTTGGTTATTAATTGAAAGAAATTTATAAAGTAGATTATTTAGGATTGAATATTGTCGAGACCAAGTGAAATCAAAACCTCTGGAGTATTTTTCTCTGATTGATAATTTCTCAAAATTTGTGTGTGAGTGAGCTTGATAATTCTTCACTCTTTATTTGCGTTTTCAGCAAATTTCCAAAGTTTGATTTTCTAGATAAAATTAAGACTATTTTAATTACAAGTATTGAATATTTTCAAATTACTCCTTGTGGGATCGACACTCTCTCTTTCACTATATTAAAACTTTACACTCGTACGCTTGTGAGTATTTTTCACAACAAGTTTTTGACGCCATTGCCGGGGAGTAATTTTTGATTTTGTTTAGTCTTGTTACCAATTAGTCTAAGTTTTAATTTAGATCTTTTATTTCATCTTATTTTAAGTACTAATTAATTTCTTCTTATTTGTAATTGCAGTCTTTGCGACGATCTCAAAGTACGAATTCTCTACTTTTTGATCCAGAGATCGAGGGCACTGCACGTGCTTTAAAAAGAATTAGAAGAGAAGAATTAAGGAACATGGCTAAAGAAGAAGCACAACAAGCTCCTCTGGTGCCAATCAGATATCACTTCAGGCCGACGATCCAGGCTCACTATTCTGGAATCGCTCGAGGGACCATTAATGCCAACAACTTTGAGTTGAAGCCGACATTAATCAACATGGTTCAGCAGAAACAATTCAATGGAGGCGCCACAGCTGATCCTCACTTGCACTTGCGCACCTTTTTAGAGATTACTGATACGGTAAAAATAAATGGTGTTTTTGAGGATATAATACGTTTACGCTTGTTTCCTTTTTCTCTCAGGGACAAGGCACGGAGCTGGTTGCAGTAATTGCCGCTAGGAAGCATAACAACTTGGGAGGGCATAGCTGTGAAATTTTTTGAGAAGTTCTTTCCACCATCCAAGGCAACCCAGCTGAAGATTTAGATCAGTACCTTTCAACAACATGATTCAGAACAGCTATATGAGGCATGGGAAAGGTACAAAGATTTTTTAAGGCATTGTCCTAATCATAATTTTGCAGATTGGGAAGAAATAGAGTTTTTCTACAATGGGTTGAATACACCCACAAGGATGTCTTTGGATTCTGCTGCTGGAGGTACTATCTTTGCCAAGGACCCTATTCAGACCCATGATATGCTTGAACAAATGACTATCAATAGTTATCAATGGCCGTCTGAACGTATGAGAGTCAAAAAGGGAGTGTACAGTGTGGATCCTCTCACATCCATCACTACACAACTATCTGCGTTGAGTACACAATTTGCTTCTCTGAACAAGGTGAATCTAGAAGAACCTTCAAGTGTATCAGTTGCCATAGATGAATCTCATCCACCTGAGGAAGCTCAATATATCAATCCCAGAGGCTATGGAAATTATCGAGGTAACCCTCCACCTAATACTTATCATCCTGGCTTACGTAACCATGAAAAATTTTCCTATTCCAACAACAAAAATGTGTTGAAACCCCCTCCGGGATTCAATACAAATCAAGGTGAAGGTAAAGCGTCTTTGGAAGATGTTGTGTTTACATTTTTTACTGAATCTAACAAGAGGATGTCGAGGACTGAAACTCGAATGGATAGCATGGAGACACATATGTGCAGTTTGGGGCTATGATGAAATCCATGGAAACACAGATTGGGCAGCTTTCACATGAGTTGAAGGATCAAAATCGAGGACAGTTTCCCAGCAATACTGAAGTGAACCCAAAAGAGCAGTGCAAAGCGGTAGAGTTAAGAAGTGGTAATAAGTTAGAGGCTAAGGAGCAAAGCAAAGCCAAGGAAGTTAAAGAACCGGTGGTCGAGGAAATCGTGGTTGAAGAGGCCAAGAAAGAATCTGAAGCAAAAACGATGTATAAGCCACAGCTTCCTTATCCTCAGCGATTCAAGAAGAAGGCACTTGATGAACAGTTTTCCAAGTTCCTAGACATCTTCAAAAAGATACACATCAATATTCCGTTTGCAGATGCCTTGGAACAAATGCCCAACTATGCCAAGTTCATCAAAGATGTAATGTCTAAGAAGAGGAGATTTCAAGACAATGAAGTGATGAATCTGACAGAAGAGTGTAGCGCAATCCTGCAGAAAAAGTTGCAACAAAAGCTTAAGGATCCAGGGAGTTGTACTATCCCTTGTTTTATTGGTGGTTCTATGGTAAATCGAGCTTTATGTGATTTAGGAGCAAGTATAAATTTAATGCCCTTTTCTGTATACAAGACATTGGAGCTTGGAGAAGTCAGGGCGACCACCATCACATTACAGCTGGCTGATCGGAGTATCACATATCCACGGGGAATTGTGGAGGATGTTTTGGTGAAGGTCGACAAGTTTATATTTCCAGCAGACTTCGTGATTTTAGACATGGATGAAGATGAAGAAACTCCTTTGATCTTTGGGAGAACTTTTCTAGCTACTGCACGCACACTGATCGATGTCCACAAGGGAGAGCTCACACTTCGAGTTGGTGGTGAAGCTGTGATTTTTAATATTTATCACACCATTAGGGGACCAAACGAGGTAAGTACATGTAAAAGTATTGAAATTGTTGATTCTCATAATTCTTTTTCATGTGCAGGAATTACTGATCCACTCAAAAGATGTTTAGTGGCGGAAGAGGTGGTTGATAAGGAAGAGGATTGGGAGCTACATGAACAAAAAGCATTCCTTGACAGCGCTCCGAAAGAAAAAATGGTGAGTACTAAGGAATCTGAAGCTTTGGAAAATAGTGCACCAGAGGTATCCACTGAAACTCATGATCTGAAAGAATTGCCTGCATACTTATGTTATGCATTCCTTGGTGAAAATTCTACTTGTCCTGTTATTATTTTTGCTCACCTGTCTGTTGTAGAAAAAGATAAGTTGTTGAGAGTATTAAGAAATTTTAAAACTGCTTTAGGATGGTCAATTTCTGATATTAAGGGTATTAGTCCAACAATATGCATGCATAAAATTTTGATGGAAGAGTTTTATACTCCTTATGTTGATCATCAGAGGCGGTTGAACCCTGGCATGAAAGAGGTAGTGAAGAAAGAAGTTTTAAAGTTGTTGAATGCGGGAGTGATTTATGCTATTTCTGATCGTAGTTGGGTATCTCTTGTTCAAGTGGTGCCTAAGAAGGGTGGGATTACTGTGGTTAAAAATAAAAATAATAAGTTAATCTCCACACGTACAGTAACTGGCTGGCGAGTCTGTATAGATTATAGGAAGTTGAACAAAGCTACTCGTAAGGATCATTTTCCACTTCCTTTCATTGATCAAATGCTTGATAGACTTGCTGGTTATTGCTATTACTGTTTCTTAGATGGTTATTCAGGATATAATCAAATTGCTATAGCACCGGAGGATCAGGAGAAGACTACTTTTACGTGTCCCTATGGCACGTTTACTTTCAGGAGGATGCCTTTTGGCCTGTGTAATGCACCGGCGACTTTTTAGCGGTGTATGATGGCGATTTTTGCAGATATGGTGGAAGATGTGATGGAAGTTTTCATGGATGATTTTTCAGTATTTGGTTCCTCTTTTGATCATTGCTTGCATAATCTTTCTCTTATTTTACAGAGGTGCCAAGAAAAGAATTTAGTTCTTAATTAGGAGAAATGTCATTTTATGGTTCAAGAGGGCATTGTCCTTGGACATAAAGTGTCGTCCAATGGATTAGAGGTGGATTGAGCTAAAGTGGTTGCAATTGAGAAACTTCCACATCCGAAAAATATCAAGGGCATCAGAAGTTTCCTAGGCCATGCAGGGTTCTATAGGCGTTTTATCAAAGATTTTTCAAAAATCACAAAACCCCTATGTAATTTTCTTGAAAAAGATTCTACATTTATATTTGATGATGATTGTTTGCAGGCCTTCGAGAAGATCAAGATGGCGTTGATTACAGCACCCATCATGGTTGTACCAGATTGGAAGGAACCTTTTGAGTTGATGTGTGATGCTAGTGATTATGCAGTAGGAGCTATTTTGGGCCAAAGGAGAGATAAGATTTTCAGAGCAATCTATTACGCTAGTCGCACCATGGATGCCGCTCAGCAAAACTACACTACTACAGAAAAAGAGATGCTTGCAGTAGTTTTTGTTTTTGATAAATTTCGTCCATATTTAATTGGCACTAAAGTAGTTGATAAGTGCAATTTTTGCACTTATATTTTATATGAATTAGCTCGGCTTTTGTTGTGATTTGAGGGATATTATGTTTTTCTTTTTTTGTTAGTGTCAGTTGCAGGAGTTCAAGTGATATTTATTTTAGTTGATCAAAAGAGTCAAAAAGATGCAAAAAAAGTGAAGAAAAGAGGAGGAAAAAGGAATTTAAATTGATCAGGTCAGCGCCCCAGCACTCCAGCGCTATACGGAGTCTTCAGAAAGGTGAAAAGTCGAGGAAATAGAGCTCCAGCGCTATCATACCAGCGCTCCAGCGCTGTTGAAGAATGAAGTCGGGCGCTCCAGCACCGAAAGACAACGCTCGAACGCTAGGCACTGTTCTGAATTTTGGAAAGTCTTGATCGAGTTTTTAAAAGGATTTTATGACATATTTTGGAGGATACGAGGGTTTAGAGAGTATTCAGAGCATAAGGACGGCGATTGAGAGTTTAGGATTGGACAAGAGCTCGAGAATTCGGTACGAAGATGGAAGACAGCGGCATCCGGCGATGGAGAAGCTTCATTCTAATTCGTTCTAATTTCTCTTTAAACTCTATTTTTCTTAGTTGATGGATTGTTGGAAAAACATGTCTTATTTGATTTTGAATTGCGTTATGAACTAATTTCTTAGTCTAGAGGTAGACAGATCTTGATTGGAAACCATGATTGAGATATTTTGATTTATATATTTAAATTTCTTCGCATAGTTTATTTGTGTTTTCTTGATATTAATGCTTTCAATTTACTGGCCATAGATTGAATGATAATTTATTTAGAATCTAACACTCGAGAGAGGAGATTTTGAATACGACATAGGAAAATACATTTTTGGTGTTTATATTGTTCGAGATGCATATAACTCCATAGAAGTTATTAGAAGAATTCTTGTGCTATTTACCGGATTTAATAATTGAACTTTGATAGAGATATTGAGTTTGTTATTGAATACGAATTTCTTCTTGACATTCGAGAGAGGTAATAGAAAATAATAGAGATTCTTGGCTAATAAACCAGAAGATTTGATAATTGAACAATCATTAGAAATAAATTGTGGTGAACAGTCAAGTGAAGTCGAACCTCTAGCATTCTTTGCTTATTGAATTTTTCTCTCGTGAACTCGTGGTTATTTAGTTTTGTTTCTTGCAAATTTTAGTTTTATAAAAATCAAACCATTTTCATAGCTCTACATAGGATTAGGATTTTATTAGTTGCAAATATTTGATATAATATCATTTATTCATTCTCCGTGGGATCGACTTGGACTTAATTCCTATATTATAACTTGACATCGTGCGCTTGCGAGCGAAAAACATGCAACAAGTTTTTGGCGCCGTTGCCGGGGAATGAATTTTATTTGATTTATATTAAATTGTGCTAATTAGTCTTAATTTTGATTTAGAGCATTTTATTTTATTTTGTTGGTTCTAATTTTAAATCTTTCCTATCTATGCAGTTTATGCGAAAAAGCCAAAGTTACGACTCACTGCTCTTTGATCCGAAAATCCAAAAAACCGCTAAAGATTTGAGAAAAGCTAGAAGAGAAGAGTTGCAACAAATGGCTGAAGAAAGGGAAAGAGCTGTCAATAATGCTCCGGTCCCGATCAGAGATCACTTTCGACCGATGATCAATACTCATTATTCTGGGATAGCTAGGCAGAATATCACAGCAAATAATTTTGAGTTGAAGCCAGCTCTGATTAATATGGTGCAGCAAAATCAGTTTAGGGGTGCAGCTACTGAAGATCCAAATTTTCACCTGCGTACATTTCTGGAGATTGCTGACACAGTAAAGATTCATGGTGTTACTGAGGACACAATCAAACTACGATTGTTCCCGTTCTCTCTTAGGGACAATGCTCGTAGTTGGTTGCAATCACTACCTCTTGGGAGTATCACTACATGGGATGATATGACTTCCAAATTTCTGGCTAAGTATTTACCACCTGCTAAGTCGACTCAGTTGAAAATAGAGATCACTACATTCGAACAGCAGGATTTTGAGCAATTGTATGAAGCCTGGGAACGGTACAAGGAGTTTCTTAGGAAGTGTCCAAATCATAATTTTCCAGATTGGGAACAGATCGAATTATTCTACAATGGTTTGAATGGGCCAACTCGTATTTCTATGGATGCTGCAGCTGGAGATTAAATATTTTCTAAATTTCCTGAACAGGCTTATGAGATGCTTGAGAAAATGACTGTTAACAGTTATTAGTGGCCGAGTGAGAGATCTGCAATAAGAAAGCCTGCTGGAATTCATGAGGTTGATGCATTCACTGCTTTGACTGCTCATATGGCTACTATTTCTACACAGTTGGCTGCACTGACCAAAGGGAATCAAAGTTCTACTGAGACTGCATCACTGGCAACTGCAGTAAATTCTGCTGATGGATTTGAGAGTGTGGAGCAAGCGCAATATGTGAACAACCGGAATTACAACAATTATAGAGGCAATCCTGTACCCAATCAGTATCATCCTAGTTTGCGTAATCATGAGAATTTTTCCTATGCAAACAATAAGAATGTGTTGAATCCTCCACCGGGGTTCAATACTCAGAATGGTGAGGGTAAGGCATCTTTGGAAGATTTGGTGCATAATTTTATTTCAGAGTCTTCCACAAGATTTAAGAGGAATGAGAATAAGCTGGATAGTATGGAGACGCAATTGACCAATGTGAGCGCTTCTATAAAAAATCTTGAAATGCAAATTGGTCAACTGGCAAATGCATTGAATAATTAGCAGAGAGGTGTGTTTCCTAGCAATACTGAGGTTAATCCAAGGGAGCAGTGCAAGGCTGTCATGCTTATAAGTGGTAAAGAACTTGGGACTGATAACCCGAAGGCAGTGGATGATGAGGAAGTTGAAGAGATTGTGGTGGAGTCCGATAATTCTGATAGCAAAAATTCCAGCAAGTCTGCAGTTGTGCTGAGAAACCGCCTGTGCCAAAATCTGTTCTGCCATATCCTCAGCGGTTCAAGAAGAAAGCGTTGGATGAAAAATTTTCTAAGTTTCTTGACATCATCAAGAAAATTCATATAAATATTCCATTCGCTGATGCTTTGGAGCAGATGCCGCATTATGCTAAATTCATGAAGGATGTGATGGCGAGGAAGAGAAAGCTTGAAGAGTTCGAAACAGTGAAGTTGCCAGAGGAGTGCAGCGCCATCCTGCAAAAGAAGCTACCACAGAAATTGAAAGATCCAGGGAGTTTTACTATTCCTTGTATTATTGGTGGTGCGACTGTTAATAGGGCATTATGTGATTTAGGTGCAAGTATTAATTTAATGCCTTTGTCTATTTTCAGATCTTTGGAGCTTGGCGAGGTGAAACCAACCACGATTACTCTGTAGTTGGCTGATCGTTCTTTGACATATCCTCGAGGAGTTGTGGAAGACATCTTGGTAAAAGTAGATAAGTTTATTTTTCCTGCTGACTTTGTAGTTCTTGATATGGAAGAAGATCAAGATGTCCCTCTAATTTTGGGGAAACCATTCTTGGCGACTAGCAGAGCATTAATTGATGTGCAGGAGGATGAACTAACTCTACGAGTTGGTGCTGAAGCTGTCACCTTCAATATCTATAAAACCATGAAATACCAAGATGAGGTACATTCTTGTAATTGCATTGATTCATCTGATTCTCATGAAAATAATTTTTGTGCAGGAATGGAGTTGGAGGACGCATTGGCTAGGTGCTTGATTAATTCCATAAATCAAGTGGATGGTGATGATTGGGAACTTAGAGAGCAAATTCTTGCTCTTGAAAGTTTGCCAAAGGAAAAAGATGGCAAAGAAAAAATTGAAGCTTTGCCTGAGGAAGCCAGCAAAGAGGTACCAGTTTCTACTCCTGAATTGAAAGAACTGCCTGGTCATTTATGTTATGAATTTTTGGGAGAAAATTCGTCTAACCCCGGTCATTATTTCATCTTCTCTTACTCATAATGAAAAGGAAAAATTATTAAGAGTTTTGAGAAAATTTAAATCTGATTTGGGTTGGTCTATTTCTGATATCAAGGGAATTAGTCCCAATATTTGCATGCATAAGATTTTAATGGAGGAGTCGTATAGTCCTTATGTTGATCATCAAAGGAGATTAAATCCTGCGATGAAAGAAGTAGTTAAAGCTGAGGTTTTGAAATTATTGAATGCTGGTATTATTTATGCTATATCTGACAGTTCTTGGGTGTCGCCATTATAGGTTGTGCCGAAAAAAGGAGGTATGACTGTGGTAAAAAAATGAGAAAAATGAGTTGATTTCGACTCGTACTGTTACTGGTTGGAGAGTTTGCATTGATTATAGAAGGTTGAATAAGGCTACTAGAAAAGATCATTTTCCTCTTCCTTTTATTGATCAGATGCTTGACAGGTTGGCAGGTTATACACATTACTGTTTTTTAGATGGCTATTCTGGCTACAATCAAATTGCTATAGCGCCAGAGGATCAAGAGAAAACAACTTTCACATGTCCCTATGGTACTTATGCTTTTAGGAGAATGCCATTTGGTTTGTGTAATGCACCGGCTACTTTTCAGCGGTGCATGATGACAATTTTTTCTGACATGGTGGAAGAAGTTATGGAAATTTTTATGGATGATTTTTCTGTGTTTGGGTTTTCTTTTGATCATTGTTTGCACAATCTGACCCTTGTTTTGCAGCATTGCCAAGAGAAAAATCTAGTGCTTAACTGGGAAAAATGTCACTTCATGGTGGAAGAAGGCATCGTACTTGGGCATAAAGTATCATCTAATGGGCTTGAGGTGGATCGAGCAAAAGTGGTTGCGATTGAAAAGCTTCCACCGCCAAATAATGTGAAAGCCATTAGAAGATTCTTGGGACACTCCGGGTTCTATCGTCGCTTTATTAGAGATTTTTCTAAAATTACTAAACCTTTGTGTAATTTATTAGAAAAAGATACATCTTTTATTTTTGATGATTCGTGTTTGCAGGCATTCACAAAGATCAAGGAGGCATTAATTTCTGCGCCTATTATGATTGCACCTGACTGGAAGGAGCCGTTTGAAGTGATGTGTGATGCCAGCGATTATGCTGTGGGATCAGTTTTGGGGCAAAGAAGAGATAAGATATTTTGGGCGATTTACTACGCCAGCCACACTCTTGACGGAGCACAACAGAATTACACTACTACAGAGAAAGAGATGTTGGCTGTGGTGTTCTCATTTGACAAATTCAGTTCGTATCTCATTGACTCTAGAGTAATTGTTTATACTGACCATGTAGCAATTCACTATCTATTTGCCAAAAAGGATGCCAAGTCGAGATTGATTCGGTGGATACTCTTACTACAAGAGTTTGACTTTGAAATTAGAGACAAGAAAGGGAGTGAAAATTTAGTGGCGGATCATCTGTCTTGCTTGGAGTTGGAAGGAAAAGCTAAATATGAACTCATCAAGGAACAATTTCCTGATGAACATCTTTTTGAGGTAAATTCTAAACTTTCTTGGTTTGCTGACTTTGCTAATTTTCTTTCTTGTGATGTTTTGCCTCCAGATCTTAATCATCACCAAAGGAAGAAATTTTTCCATGATGCCAAGTTTTATCTATGGGATGATCCATTTGTGTACAAGAAGTGTTCGGACCAAGTGATAAGGAGATGTGTAGATGAAGCTGAAGCAAAAGAAATTTTGGAACAATGTCAATCTGCGCCGTATGGTGGTCACTTTGGAGCCTTACGGACAGCCTCCAAGGTACTTCAGTCTGGTTTTTATTGGCCAAATTTATTCAAAGACAATTATACCTTGGTAAAATCATGTGATAGATGTCAAAGGATGGGAAATATATCTAGGCGTCATGAATTACCTCTCACAAATAATTTAGAGGTTGAATTATTCGATGTGTGGGGTATTGATTTTATGGGACCGTTTCCCCCCTCCTTTGGTCAATCTTATATTTTATTGGATGTTGATTATGTTTCGAAATAGGTGGAAGCAATCGCCACCCCCACGAATGATGCTCGTGTAGTGGTTAAGTTTGTGCAGAAAAATATTTTCACAAGGTTTGGAATCCCAAGGGCCATAATCAGTGATGAAGGTACGTATTTTTGCAATAAAATATTTAATTCATTACTGACAAAATATGGTGTTAGGCATAAAGTGGCGTGTGCATACCATCCGCAAACAAATGGGCAAGCTGAAATATCCACCGGGAAATTAAGCAAATTTTGGAAAAGACTATCAACACGAACCGGAAGGATTGGGCAATCAAGTTGGATGATGCACTATGGGCATACCGGACCGCGTTCAAAACTCCTATTTGCATGTCGCCATACATGCTGGTCTTTGGTAAAGCATGTCATCTGCCAGTAGAGTTGGAGCATCGAGCGTATTGGGCAGTGAAAAAGCTGAATTTTGATCTGAAAGCTGCCGGTGAAGAGCGATTGTTGCAGTTACAAGAGATCGAGGAGTTTTGTAATCATTCATACGAAAATGCGAAGCTCTACAAAGAACAGACCAAAAAGTGGCATGAAAAAATATTACTGAAAAGAGAATTCGAGCCGGGACAACATGTATTATTGTTTAATTCTCGTCTCAGATTATTTCCAGGTAAGTTGAAATCTCGTTGGTCTAGTCCGTTCACCGTGGTGAAAGTGCATCCATATGGAGCCATTGAACTGAGCTCTTAAGATGGTCAGACATTCCAAGTCAATGGGCAGAGGTTGAAACATTACTTTGGTACTGAAGTGCGGAACATGGAGAAAGTTGATTTGATCGAACCTGCGTAAAAACACCAGGAATATCTGGCTGACGATGTTAAATCAAGCGCTCTTTGGGAGGCAACCCAAATTTTATTTCGTTTTAATTTTATTTTATTTTATTTTAGTTAATTTTATTGAATTTTAGTAGTTTTATTTATTTTACTACTTTTGGTCCTAATTCGGAGTTTTATTGCAGGTACTTTTCTTCACAAAAATTTCATTTTGGAGTATGAAATTCGAGCAGTAAGCGCCACAACGCTACTTATTCCGCGCTCCAGCGCCCTTCTTAAGCATAAATTAAAATCAAAATTCGATCATTTAGCGCTCCAGCTCTTGCTCTAACGCTCCAGCGCTATTCTGGGAATTCCGAAGTCGAAGCTTTGGCGCTCCAGTGCCACATATGCAGTGCTCCAGCGCGCTCTCGGACAAGCATCGGGCGCTCCAACGCCATTCATTAGCGCTCCAGCGCTGCTGCGTATATACAGAAAAAAAGGGATCTTGCAAATCAGATTTTCACCCTTCACTCTAATTCGTCCGCCTCCAAGCCATCTTTTCCCCTCAGCTTCGAAAAATTCTTCAGAAATATCCATCACCATCATCGCGTGTCTATTTATTATATCATATAATCCAAGCTTCTTGTGCGGCGGTCCAATTTTTAGAAAAGTATCAGCTAGGTTCTTCGTGCGGACAGTGCATCATCAAATTTTTATTCTTCTGTCGCAGTGAGCGTTCGAATCCATGGATCACGGAGGCGGTTTGGGCTTTGAATTTGCTGGAATTGTTGCTATAAATCAAGGTATTGTGAAAACTTTTCTAATCACTGGGTGTTCGAGATTCATGTGGTCCGATTTTTGACTGGGGTTTGATTCAAGTTCCCTTGTAAATTAATTGGTGATTATCAGAAATTGTTGTGACACAAGGGTGAACTGTGCGTGTATCTAAAAATTGGTAGAATTTGAGTTATCGTTTTGTTGGAAAATTGTGAATCTTGCTTGTTGTGCGTGTCATTAAGTGTGTATTGTGGTTTGTCTGAGGCCGTGTATATTGGGTTGGAGTGGTTACATGGCACGGTGTATTGGTGTATGGTTTGTGATTGTCCGGTGTAGTGACAAGGGAGTGATTACTGTTGAGTTTTAATTGAAGTATTGTAATGGCACCGAGAAAGAAACAAAAGCAAGTGGCATCTTCGTCAGGTACTTTCGATGCCCATCGGTTTTGGGATAAAGAGGCCGCCAAGAATTATCTTCTCATGTGAGCAAGAGCATGGTTAGAGAAAGAGGTTTTGATCCTAATTCTCCTCTACCATTGTGGGATGTACGACATGCAGCTCATGAGCGAAAATGGATGGGTTTTGTCCAACCTCCCGGTGATGCCGTGGTTTCCTTAGTCCAAGAATTTTATGCCAATCTGAAGTGCAAGCATGAACAATACCATGTATTAGTGCGAGGTCAGCGGGTGGCTTTTGATGGGCATACCATTAACACCCTCTATGGTATGCCATCTATAGATGAGGATGAGTATTCGGCATTCAAGGCAAGTGATGTGGACTACGATGAGATTATTGCCACTCTTTGTGAAGAAGGGGCACAGTGGAAGATGAAGAATGGATCAGTGGTGCATTTTCCTTCTAGGAAAATGAACCAAGACGCGAGGCCTTGGTTTTTTCTGATAGCTGCTCATGTGCTGCCCACCAGCCACACTTCTGATGTGACAACAAAATGGGCTGTCCTGACGTACAGTATTGTCACAGGAAAGACGGTGAACTTGGGGAACATCATTCAGGACTCCATTATTGCGGCAGTTAAGGGCACCACGACTGGTGGATTGCCGCACCCTGCTCTGCTCACATCACTTTGTGCACATGTTGGAGTTACATGGGGTGCAGATAAAGAGCTTTTTAAGGTTCAATGACCTATTACTGGGACTACACGGGAGAATTTACCGCCACCTCCGAGAGCAGCAGCATCTCAGGATCGCCCTGTTAGTAGCAGCCAGCCACCACCACTACCACTTCAGGGAGCTGATACGATTTATGATGAGCGGTTGACACATTTGGAGCAGAGGCTAGACAGTCATTGCCGTCAGACTGATCAGTTCATGGATTATATGGTGGATTTCACGATGAGCCTTGCCTAGCGTTTTCCTGGATCCAGCGAGTATCAGCCATTTCCCCAGCCTCCTGTTTGGCCCCCTCAGGGTGAGGACATGGACGATGACCACTGACGGTCATTGTCGTAGGTATGTGTATGTTCCTTGTTATTCTCGATATATTGCACATTGAGGACAATGCACATATCTAAGTTTGGGGGGGTGTTGTTGTTTTGGATGAATTGATTGTTGTTGACATTGAAGTGAAGTTGAGTTGCGAGTTTGATGGGTTGTTGCATGCTAAATTAGTCACTAGTTCCTGCATCTGTGTTTTTAGTTTTTTCGTTCGTATTATGTTTCTGCTGGTTTTGTTTTCTGTCTGTTTTATTGTTCGTTTGTTCGTTTTTGTGTTTGTTTGTGTGTTCGTGTTTTTGAAAAAAAAATGTGAAAATTAGAAAAACAAAAGAAAAATGGCCTATGATGATGAAGTTAGAAAAAGAAAAAGAGTTTATAATCTAGTGTTGGCGACATTTTATCTTGAGTTCTCACTTTTTATGCACTATAGCCTTGACTGTCGATACTCCTGATAAGTAGAAAAAGTTATGTGGATTTTGTAAGTGGATTGGATAATTTGATTCTTAACTCTGGCGATTTATGCTCAAAATCGAGGTAGACCGATACAAGCATAAAAATGATTTAGGCAAAAATTTAATTGATGACTCCATCCGGGTTAGGAATAAGGGACTGAAATCCTAGTCGTCTTATGCTTGACTAAGCATGCAGATTAAATGGGGTGCAAAAGTAAAAATCTAAATTTTCTTACAAATCCATCTGGGCTTGGACAGTGTTTGAAATCCTATTCACTGTTCTATGCTAAGTTTGTGGAAAAAAAATAATGGGGTTGATGCTCCATCTGGGCTATAGATGAGGGGATTAAAATTCGAATCTTATCTTTAGTTATAGCTAAGTCTGCGGGTAATTTATGGGGCTGAAATGAAAAAAATAAAATAAAACCAGGTGTAAAATCCGGTAATTTTGAAAAAAAAAAGAGTCCTTTTGATTTATGCGAGTAGAAGTTGAACTTGGTTGAGAGTATTCTGAAACTAGAGGGCGGGGTTAATGACTCTTTGAAGCTTACTGGTTGCATGATTTGATCAAACGTTAGGTGGGTAGATGAGATTGGCTAATCACACACACACGAGGACTCTTGAGAAAATTAGCTACTCATGGATTAATTGTTGAACATCTGAGGCCAGTTGGATTATTCTAGTTTTATTTCTTTCTTGTGTGTTTTTAATTCCTTGTGCGTCTTAGTTTTTTTTATTTGTTTTGTTTTGCTCGGGACGAGGAAAAGTCTAAGTTTGGGGGGATTTGATAAGTGCAATTTTTGCACTTATATTTTATATGAATTAGCTCGGCTTTTGTTGTGATTTGAGGGATATTATGTTTTTCTTTTGTTGTTAGTGTCGGTTGCAGGAGTTCAAGTGATATTTATTTTAGTTGATCAAAAGAGTTAAAAAGATGCAAAAAGAGTGAAGAAAAGAGGAGGAAAAAGGAATTTAAATTGATCAGGTCAGCGCCCCAGCGCCTGAATTCCAGCGCTCCAGCGCTATACGGAGTCTTCCGAAAGGTGAAAAGGCGAGGAAATAGCGCTCCAGCGCTATCATACCAGCGCTCCAGCGCTGTTGAAGAATGAAGTCGGGCGCTCCAGCGCTAGGCAGTGTTCTGAATTTTGGAAAGCCTTGATCGAGTTTTTAAAAGGATTTTATGACTTATTTTGGAGGATACGAGGGTTTAGAGAGTATTCAGAGCATGACGGTGATTGAGAGTTTAGGATTGGACAAGAGCTCAAGAATTCGGTACGAAGACGAAAGACGGCGGCATTCAGCGATGGAGAAGCTTCATTCTAATTTGTTCTAGTTTCTCTTTAAACTCTATTTTTCTTAGTTTATGGATTGTTGGAAAAACATGTCTTATTTGATTTTGAATTGCGTTATGAACTGATTTCTTTGTCTAGAGGTAGACGGATCTTGACTGGAAACCATGATTGAGATATTTTGATTTATATATTTAAATTTCTTCGCACAGTTTATTTGTGTTTTCCTAATCTTAATGCTTTCAATTTACTGGCCATAGATTAAATGATAATTTATTTAGAATCTATCACTCGAGAGAGGATATTTTGAATACGACATAGGAAAATACATCTTTGGTGTTTATAATGTTCGAGAGGCATATAACTCCATAGAAGTCATTAGAAGAATTCTTGTGCTATTTACCGGATTTAATAATTGAACTTTGATAGAGATATTGAGTTTGTTATTGAATACGAATTTCTACTTGACACTCGAGAGAGGTAGTAGAAAATAATAGGGATTCTTGGCTAATACACTAGAAGAATTGATAATTGAACAATCATTAGAAATAAATTGTGGTAAACAGTCAAGTGAAGTCGAACCTCTAGCATTCTTCGCTTATTGAATTTTTCTCTCGTCAACTCGTGGTTATTTAGTTTTGTTTCTTGCAAATTTTAGTTTTATAAAAATCAAACAATTTTCGTAGCTCTACATAGGATTAGGATTTTATTAGTTGCAAATATTTGATATAATATCATTTATACATTCTCCGTGGGATCGACTTGGACTTAATTCCTATATTATAACTTGACATCGTGCGCTTGCGAGAGAAAAACATGCAACAGTAGTAGTTTACACTGACCATGCAGCGATTCGCTATTTATTTGCCAAGAAGGATGCCAAGCCACGCTTGATAAGGTGGATTTTGCTTCTACAAGAATTTGATTTTGAAATCAAGGATAAGAAGGGTAGTGAAAATCAGGTTGCTGATCACTTGTCGAGATTGGAGCTAGAAGATGTTAAAGAGGAGGAAAGCATAAAGGAATTATTTTCGGATGAACAGATCTTTGAGGTAAGTTCCTCTACTCCATGGTTTGCTGATATTGCTAAATTTTTGTCTTCTGGTGCTATGCCTCCAGAATTGAACCAACATCAGAAAAAGAAATTTTTCCATGACGTCAAGTTCTAATTGTGGGATGATCCCTATATGTTCAAACGTTGTGACAATCAAGTGATTCGGAGATGTGTGGCAGGGCAAGACGCACATGAAATTCTGGAACAATGTCATTCAGCACCATATGGAGGAAATTTTGAAGCAACCCGGACTGCTGCTAAGTTATTACAATATAGTTTTTATTGGCCTACATTGTTTAAAGATAGTTATACCTTAGTGAAATCATGTGATAAGTGTCAAAGAACGGGAAATATTTCTAGAAGGCATGAATTACCCCTCACAAATATTTTATAAGTGGAATTGTTTGATGTGTGGGGTATTGATTTTATGGGTCCCTTTCCCCCTTCTTTTGGGTACACTTATATTTTATTAGTAGTTGATTATGTTTCGAAATGGGTGGAAGCCATTGCCACCTCTACTAATGACGCTCGTGTTGTAGTAAAGTTTCTGCAAAAGAATATTTTTACGAGGTTTGGAACTCCACGAGCAATAATCAGTGATGAAGGTACGCACTTTTGCAATAAGATTTTTAATACCTTGCTGACTAAGTATGGTGTCAGGCATAAGGTGGCGTGTGCATACCATCCTCAAACTAATGGCCAGGCGGAGATATCTAACGGGGAAATCAAGAAAATCTTGGAGAAAACGGTTAAGAAAAATCGGAAAGATTGGGCAATCAAGCTAGATGACGCTATTTGGGCCTACCCCACTGCTTTCAAAACACCCATTGGGATGTCTCCCTACAGGCTGGTTTTTGGTAAGACATGTCATTTACCTTTGGAGTTGGAGCACAAGGCATTTTGGGCTATCAAGAAGTTAAACATGGATCTCGAAGAATCCGGGGATTTGCGGAAACTACAGTTGAATGAATTGGATGAATTCCAAAATGAAGCTAATGAGAATGCCAAGATATACAAGGAGCAAACAAAAAAGCGTCATGATAAAAACATTGTGCATAGGGAATTCGAAACGGATCAGAAAGTTTGGTTATTTATCTCTCATTTGAAATTATTTCCAGGAAAGTTGAAATAGCGATGGTCCGGGCCGTTTCTTGTGGTGACCATTTATCCACATGGTGCCATTGAATTTAGATGTCCAGATGGAAGAATTTTCAAGGTTAATGGACAGAGAGTCAAGCACTTCTTTTGCAATGACGTACAACCTGCGTCCAGCGCATTGCTTGAAGATTTCAAATAAGACTGATGCAAGTCGGGCTGATGACTTTAAACCAAGCGCTTTTTGGGAGGCAACCCAAACTTTTTAGTTTATGTCTTTATTTTTGTTGATTTTTCATTTATTTTTGCTTTTCAGTCTTTACTTATGTTTTGGTTTTCTTTGGAAGTAATTTGGGTATTTTTTCTTTATTTTTTCAGGTTTTTGGAGCCCAAGTTTGAGCCAAAGGGGCGCCCGCCCCATCTAGAGGCGTGCCCACGCATCCCTTGAATTATTTCAAGAGTTTTATTCGAGCTCGAGGCGCGCCCGCCCCAGTAACCAGCGCGCCCGCTCCGCTCCTGAAGTCACCCTTTCATTTTTTTTTCGAGCTTACGGCGCGCCCGCTCCACACATCAGCGCGCCCGCCCCGATTACAAGCCCTATTTTGTGCGAACTAAAGGCGCGCCCGCCCCGTCCCTGCATTCATCCACACGCACACTGCCGAAGTAAAGGCGCGCCCGCCCTATCCATCCGCGCGCCCGCCCCGCCTGTTCTATTCCGTATATCCGACTTCTCCCTTCTTTTCTTTCTTCAAATTTTTTCCCTTATCCATCCTCACGCCTCCTTCCATTCTCCCAGTTCACTAATCGGCTATTCTATCTTACAATCTCCAACATACACCCTCTAATTTATTTTGTCATCATCTTTTCGAAGCGGATTGGTCTCACCACATTGCTAAGGGGTGCGCCTCGATTCGGAATTCTGTCGGTTCTACAACGGGGAAAATTTTGCTTATCTACTCTTATCGGACTCGTCTAGAGTAAGTTCGTCTTCTTGTGATCATAACTTGATTTGGGTGGAGCGTATTCAGCAATTAAGTCTATTGCGGTGTGTGCATATTGAAGTATTGTGTGATTAATCAATCCGTGGAGGCTGGATTCTATTGGATTGTATTTGAAGCTATCATTGTTGTTTGTTAATTGTGGAGTCTATTAAAGTTTGGGGGAGTTGTGGTTGTTGCAATTTGGTTCATTGTTGTGGTTCAGTGGTTTGCATTCTAAGTGTTTGAATAAAGGCACCAAAGAAGAAGCTAAAATCTATTGCATCATCTTCTACTGCTGCTCCGGAGCCTGAACCGCAGCATTTTTGGAATGAGATTTCAGAAGAGAATTATCAACGATGTCTAGGGAAAACGATACTACCCGAGCGTGGTTTTGATACGATATCCGGATTTGGGAATGATGAGTTTATGAGTCCTATAGGCCGGGCTGTCTCTGGTCATCAATGGCTAAAATTTGCTCAGCCACCACAGGATGCAGTCGTCACCTTAGTTCGTGAATTTTATGCGAACTTGAAAGTAAAACACATGCAGCTTAAAGTGCTTGTCCGCGGGAAGTTGGTGCCTTTTGATGCTCACACGATTAACACTATGTACAATCTCCCGCCAGTGTTTCACGATGAGTACGCGGAATACAAAGCTAATGAAGTGGATTACAAGGCGATTCTGAGCCGTATATGTATTCCGGGCGCGTAATGGAGAATGGGCCGTGATCACTTGCTTTCCAAATTGAAGAAGATTGAACTAATTCCTGATGCTAAGCTTTGGTATAATTTTGTGTGTGCTAGGCTTAAACCAACTGACCATGAGCATGAGATGACCCGCAAACACGCTATTCTTGTTTACTATATTTTGGAGGGCAAAGCTATTGATTTGGGACAGATTTTCCAAGCAATGATTCAAGGTGCGGCGGAAGGTAAGAAGACTGGAGGGTTTGCATTGCCGGCACTTATCACTGATCTTTGTGAAGAGGCGGGAGTAAAGTGGAGCCAGAATAAAGAATTGCTGAAAGCTACTGCTCCTATTGTTTGTCATGCTCCATTCCGTATGGTGTCGATTTCAGAGCAAAGAATGTGCGCTGAGAGGCGATATTTTAATGAGAGAGCAGCTGCACGGCGAGGCCCTGCCACTCAACCTCAGGCCCCACCTATTGCGCCCAACCATGTTGCTATTCTGGAGGACGAATTGCGATTGCACCTTCAAGAGTTTTGGACGTTTCAGCAGAATACTGGTGTCTTTATGGACTACATGATGGATTTTACAGATGCTTTGCGACATCAGTTTCCACAGGCTGCTAGTTCCGCTCACCCATTCCCTCTGTATCCACAGTGGCCACCCACTTTTGGCCCTTATGATCTTGGCCATGATGATGCTGCTGGTGATGGCGACGACCACTGACGGTCGTCGTTTGTGGTACATCTCATTTATGCTTTCTTGTTTTAATTCATTGAGGACAATGAATGTACTAAGTTTGGGGGGATTGTGTCCTTTTTGACATTTGGTGTTTTTGTTTTTGTTTTTTCTTTTGCTTTTGCTTTTGCTTTTGCTTTTGTTTTGTTTTGTGTTTTATTTTAGTTGTTGATTTTTAGGAGTTGTGTTGTGTTGGTGTGCGGCTAAGTTTGATAAAATTATGTAGTTGTGGTTTTAGGTGAATGCTGTTGAGAAGTCATGAATGAAATTGATTAATGGCCAATGATGTTAACTTTTTGTTTGTAACTGAAATCCATGACCATTTGCCTAGCCGACAAAATTTTTGAATGAACGGAACCAAGTGAACAATTGAACTCCTATATACTCAGTGATTTTGCTTGAATCTGAATTTTGAGACAAACAAACATAAAAATAATTGAGGCATTGTTTGAAATTTTTGGGCCTGAATTTTATTGAATAAATTTATCCTTAGTTGCCCAGTTGAGCCTACACGTATATTAGTACATTGAGGTATGGAATAATCTGAAATTGTTGTTGAAAATCATCGTTTAATGGTGATGATTATTCTTTTTTGCACTGATCGAAATTTGTATGATTTGATTGTGGATTGAGACTTGTCTAGAACTAGTTCGGACACTCTTCGAGGTAAAATACGGGCAAAACTGAGATTAGGAATGATTTAGGCAATTTTTCAGAATTCGTTTGAGCCTTTCAAGCTACCTATTAATATATGTTATCCCTAGTACCTTGTTTGAGCTTTATTGAAAATCGAATGGCATGCGTGTAAACATGTTATTAAACCCCCATTCGTCATTATTTCAAGGTCCTACATTGACTACCTGAATAGCCTAAACACTATCTCCTACCTTTAAGGGAGTAATTTGAATGCTAAAATGTTTTATGCTCCTAGTTTTATTTGTGAAAATGGAATGGTGTGATGGATGAATTTAAATGAAAAAGGTAGTTGTGAAAATAAAAAGGTAGTAAAAAAGAAAAAGGTAGTAGAAAAGAATTT
This sequence comes from Henckelia pumila, assembly GCF_033568475.1. Lineage (NCBI taxonomy): Eukaryota > Viridiplantae > Streptophyta > Magnoliopsida > Lamiales > Gesneriaceae > Henckelia > Henckelia pumila. The sequence goes on along the minus strand of NC_133122.1, from coordinate 79,341,191 downwards.
CTGGCTGAAAAAGTTGTGAAACAATTGAGAAATAATTGAAGCGAAGAGAAAATGTAGTGACCCTTACCTGGATCACCTACTAAACAGAACTTAGGCATGCAATTAACTTAATTAAACAGATATCAGAATAATACTGCGGAATCCATAAACGTTATACAATCCCAAGAAAAGGAATCTGTAAATAATCCAATAATATACAACCAAATCGAATAGCTGTATAAACCCAAAACAACAGTAATAAAACCTAAGCGAAGCTCCAGCTGGCCAACTACTGACTAGCCCCTCCTGGATCCACCCTCCTCGTCCAACGCAAACCTGCCCCATGGAATAGGGTGTCCAGAAAATACAGAGTACGAGACGTGAGCATAAAACGCTCAGTGCGAGAGTATGAGTATACATGCATGCAAAGTGAACTCCCTATAGACTCGAGGTCAAGGATCAGATAACAGAGACAGACCGGGCCCTGGTATGTAGCACGATGTGCCGTCGCTTCAGGAGGTGGCTCCCATACCGAGATAAACGTGGATACGCCGGACCCAAATCGATGGAAGTCCATCCACTAACAGGATAGGGTACAACCCTACTAACAGACATCTCGAAAGAGATACAGCAAGATGCAAATGAATGCAGCATAATATCATGGCATATAAATCATGCAGTCACATAATACATGCATACTCAGTCAGGATATCTCGAACAGTACTTTCGTACCTCAAAACAGTGCAAGCTCTACCAACTCTAGGTCCACGCCTATAGTCTGCCCTACACTGCCAAATGATACTACTATCATTAAAGTGCTCTAAAAGCCTTAACTAAGCTATTGCATACTCCTAAATATTTATAGGAAGCAAAAGCTATACCTTCATCCGTCGTTAGCCCTTTGATGTCGGTGCCTCCAGAACTTGGGCACAACTCCGCTACGACTACTGAACACCTCGCCGACCTCCGGACCAAGCCTAAGAAGACTAGAACAGCTCCAAAAGGACTAGAAAGGAGAGGAGAACTCGGAATTGGCAAATGAAAGTGAAGCCTCGGCCTTCTATTTATAGACAACGATCGGAACTTCCGATCCTTGATCGGAACGTCCGAACCTCGATCGGAACGTCCGATCCTGCCATCGGAGCTTCCGAAGATCCTAATCTGCCACGTGTCAAAATATCACTTGTTGACTCCGGATAGGGGTGATCGGAGCTTCCGGTCCTGAACGGAGCTTCCGATCTTGCCACACGTCGTGCCTGACGTAATACCGTTCGGAGCTTCTGATCTCACCTTCGGAGCTTCCGAACTCTACCCAAGTAATTATGATTAATTCCTTTAATTACTCAATTAGGGTACGGGCTACTACATTCTCCCCCACTTAAGATATTTCGTCCTCGAAATCAGATCTTAAGTACCGAATGCAAATACAGAAATCAGGAACATTCTTTATTCAAATCAAACGTTTACAGGGTTTGCAACTGAATACAAATAAAAGAATGAAATCAAAACAACTCAGGATGGTCTTTACGCATCCTGTCCTCAAGCTCCCAAGTAGCTTCCTCAGTGCCTCGGCGCTGCCACTGAACAAAAACCAAAGGAACGACTTTGTTCCGTAAAACCTTATCCTTATAATCTAGGATACGAAGAGGTTTCTCAACATAAGTCAAATCTTTGTCTACCTGAACCTCAGACCGCTGCAGAATATGAGATTCATCCGCCACATACCGTCGCAACAGAGATACGTGGAACACGTCGTGAATACTGGATAGATGCGGTGGCAAAGCTAGTCGATAAGCCAAATCGCCAATGCTCTCCAAGATCTCAAACAGACCGATAAATCTGGGAGACAACTTGCCCTTAAGGCCAAATCTGAGAATCTTGCGGAAAGGTGACACTCTCAGAAACACTTTCTCCCCGACCTCGAACTGCAAGGGCCTACGCTTGATATTAGCATAGCTGGCCTGAAAATCCTGTGCAGTCTTAATCCGTTTCTTGATCTGATCAACAATGTCTATCGCCTGCTGGATAAACTCCGGTCCCTCAGCCTTTCTCTCCCCCACTTCTTCCCAGAAGAGTGGAGTATGAAAACGTCGCCCATACAACGCCTCAAAAGGTGCCATCCCAATACTAGTGTGATAGCTGTTGTTGTAAGCGAACTCGATCAACGACAAATGATCCTGCCAGGCTGAACCAAAATCCAAGACGCACGCTCTAAGCATATCCTCTAACGTACGGATAGTGTGCTCTGACTGACCATCAGTCTCCGGATGATAGGCTGTACTCAAACTGAGAGTAGTACCCATCGCACGCTGAACACTCCCCCAAAATCTAGAAGTAAACCTGGGGTCTCGATCGCTGACAATGCTCACAGGCACTCCATGAAGTCGGACGATCTCCTGAATGTACATCCGTGCCATGCGATCCACAGAGTACTCTCGGCTATAGGCAATGAAATGCGCTGACTTGGTGAGTCTGTCCACCACAACCCAGATAGCATCACAGTTCCTCGGGGATACCGGCAAATGGGTCACAAAGTCCATTGTGATAAACTCCCATTTCCATTCAGGAATAGGCAGACTGTGAAGCAATCCTCCAGGTCGTCGGTGCTCTACCTTGACCTGTTGACACACCAAACATATCGAAACAAACTGATAAACACTGCGTTTCATCCCCTTCCACAAAAAACGAGTACGGAGATCCTTGTACATCTTGTTGCTACCAGGATGAATACTCAACTTAGTGCGATGCGCCTGAGACAAAATCTCCTCTCGCAACTCTTCATCCTGCGGAATCACAAGCCTACCAGACAAACACAGAAAGCCATCTGACTGATAATGAAATCCAGACGAGCTACCCTCGTTAGCTAGACGAGCTAAACGCTGGGTCTTCGAATCAGACATCTGAGCATCTCGGATCCGCGAGTACAAGGCTGGCTCAGATAATATCGCAAACATCTGGATACTCTGCATACCTTTCTTATGCTTGAAGGTATAACCTGAAGTACAACAGTCACTGATCGCACTAGGCATCGAACAAGTCTGAAGTGCGGATAGTCGCACCTTGCGACTCAAAGCATCAGCGGTGAGATTAGCAGCTCCCGGATGGTACTTAATCTCGCAATCATAGTCCTTAAGCAAGTCCATCCAACGTCTCTGCCTCATGTTCAACTCCGCCTGAGTGAACAAATAATTGAGACTCTAATGGTCGGTGAAGATCTCAAATTTCTCGCCATACAGATAATGACGCCAGATCTTCAAAGCGAACACAATGGCTGCTAACTCCAAATCATGGACTGGGTAGTTGTCCTCGTGAAGCTTCAGCTGTCTAGAAGCGTATGCGATCACATGCCCATTCTGAGTCAGGACACAACCTAACCCCTGAAGAGAAGCATCCGTGTAAACTACATACCCTCCAGATCCTGAAGGTAATGCCAACACCGGCGCAGAAGTCAACCGCCGTCGAAGCTCACGGAAATTCTCCTCACACTCGGAGGACCACTCGAAATCCACACCCTTGCGGGTAAGCTGCGTCAACGGTCGAGCTAACTGAGAGAAGTTCAGAATGAAGCGACGATAATATCCTGCTAGACCCAGAAAACTACGGATCTCAGCAACTGTCGTCGGACGCGACCAATTAAGTACTGCTTCAATCTTGCTTGGATCAACAGAAATCCCCTCCCTGGATATGATATGGCCAAGAAAGACCACTCTATCCATCCAGAACTCACACTTGCTCAGCTTGGCGTACAACTTCTCATCTCGAAGAGTCTGCAGTACTAACCCCAAGTGAGAAATATGCTCTTTCGTATTACGTGAATACACCAAGATGTCGTCAATGAAGACCACGACAAACTTGTCCAAGTACTCCCTGAAGACACGGTTCATCAAATCCATGAATATAGCCGGCGCATTAGTCAAACCAAATGGCATCACTAGGAACTCGTAATGCCCATAGCGAGTACGGAATGCAGTCTTGGCTACGTCCTGATCACGGACTCTCAACTGATGATACCCAGATCTCAAGTCAATCTTGGAGTAAACTGACGTTCCCTGCAGCTGATCGAACAAGTCATCAATACGAGGCAACGAATACTTGTTCTTCACAGTGACTCGATTGAGCTGCCGATAGTCAATGCACAGCCGCATCGACCCATCCTTCTTCTTTACGAAGAGAACAGGAGCTCCCCAAGGAGACACACTAGGATGAATGTACCCCTTGTTTAAAAGATCCTGTAGCTGATTCTTCAACTCACGCATCTCTGACGGAGCCAGACGATACGGTGCTCTAGAAATAGGCGAAGTACTCGGCATCAACTCTATGCCAAACTCGACTTCCCTAGCAGGAGAAAAACCCGGAATCTCATCGGGAAATACATCTGGAAATTCATCCACAACAGGAATGCTCTCTATCCCAATACTCTTAGCGGACAAATCAACTGCATAGATAAGGTAGCCTTCCCCGCCAGACTCTAGAGCTCGACAGGCTCTCAAAGCGGATACCAAAGGCATCGGGGGTCGCGCTCCCTCACCATAGAAAAACCAGCTCTCACTCCCCTCCGGATGAAAGCGTACTAATCTCTGATAGCAGTCCACTGAAGCTCGATAGGTAGTCAGCATATCTATTCCCAGAATGCAATCAAAGTCGTCCATCGCCAGGACCATGAGATTCGCTAACAGAATGTTCCCTTCGAACTCTAAAGGGCAACCCATCACTAGACGCTTAGCCAAAGCAGATTGGCCCATCGGAGTAGAAATAGACATCACTACGTCTAGTGCAATGCATGGTAACTTATGCTTCTTAACAAAACGTGCAGAAATGAAGGAATGAGATGCACCAGTGTCAATAAGTACAAGAGCAGGTATACCATAAAGCAGAAATGTACCTGCGATGACTTTCTCATTCTCCTCCACAGCCTGATCATGTCTCAGGGCAAACACCTGGCCAGAAGCTCGTGGCCTCAAATGAGAACTCCCAGCTGATTGTCCCTGCGACCTCTGCTGTACGGTGGCCTGAGAACCCGATCCTGAACCAGAACCAGAACCGCCTCCCCCAGATAGTGGACAATCCCTCCGGATATGACCAGTCTCTCCACAACGGAAACAAGCTCCAGAAGCTCTGCAGCACTTGTCGGATGGATGGTTCTTCCCACAGTGATCACACTTGTCCTTCTTACCGTAATGGACAACACCTCCAGAACCAGAGGAAGAAGAAGATCCAGACTTCTTGAAAGTTTGGGCACGGGGACCCAAAGAACTAGCAGGCCTCGACTGAGAGAAAGACTTGTTCCGCCGAATGCTGTCCTCCGCCTGGTGGCAACGGCTCACCAAACCCTCGTAGGACATGTCGTCGCCAACCGCCACACGGTCATGGATCTCAGGGTTAAGGCCCTGAAGGAACAGATTATACTTCATCTCTGAGCTATCAGCAATCTCGGGGCAATAGGATAGCAGATCAAAGAACCTCTGCTGATACTCATCGATAGACATGGCTCCCTGTCGCAGACTCAGTAGCTCGCCTGCCTTCGACTGACGGAGTGCCTACCGCTTTTGGAAAGCTGTGCGGAACTCGGCCCAGGTGGCCACTACTCTCGCCGCAACAAAAGGTGCAGAAGTAAACCTCCACCACCTGCGCGCACGCCCATCCAGAAGATAGCCAAGGGTCTCCACCTTCTGCTCCTCGGTGCATTGGAAAGTCTGAAAAGTCATCTTCATGCGGTCTAACCAGTTCTCCGCATCCTCCGGAGACTCACCTCAAACTAAGGGCTTAGGACCCATAGCTAAGAATCGACGCACAGTGAAACGCTCGTCGTCATGGTGACGATGACGCCGTTCTCGACGAGGTTCCCGGTCGGCATCACCCCAACGCCCACCAACACTGCCATGAGAACTCCGGTCGTCACGATTTGACATCTACAAAAATACCTCAAGATGAGACTAAATCCCAAGAATTCTTTTGCATGCTCTGATACCATAAATGTAGTGACCCTTACCTGGATCACCTACTAAACAGAACTTAGGCATGCAATTAACTTAATTAAACAGATATCAGAATAATACTGCGGAATCCATAAACGTTATACAATCCCAAGAAAAGGAATCTGTAAATAATCCAATAATATACAACCAAATCGAATAGCTATATAAACCCAAAACAACAGTAATAAAACCTAAGCGAAGCTCCAGCTGGCCAACTACTGACTAGCCCCTCCTGGATCCACCCTCCTCGTCCAATCGCAAACCTGCCCCATGGAATAGGGTGTCCAGAAAATACAGAGTACGAGACGTGAGCATAAAACGCTCAGTGCGAGAGTATGAGTATACATGCATGCAAAGTGAACTCCCTATAGACTCGAGGTCAAGGATCAGATAACAGAGACAGACCGGGCCCTGGTATGTAGCACGTTGTGCCGTCGCTTCAGGAGGTGGCTCCCATACCGAGATAACCGTGGATACACCGGACCCAAATCGATGGAAGTCCATCCACTAACAGGATAGGGTACAACCCTACTAACAGACATCTAGAAAGAGATACAACAAGATGCAAATGAATGCAGCATAATATCATGGCATATAAATCATGCAGTCACATAATACATGCATACTCAGTCAGGATATCTCGAACAGTACTTTCGTACCTCAAAACAGTGCAAGCTCTACCAACTCTAGGTCCACGCCTATAGTCTGCCCTACACTGCCAAATGATACTACTATCATTAAAGTGCTCTAAAAGCCTTAACTAAGCTATTGCATACTCCTAAATATTTATAGGAAGCAAAAGCTATACCTTCGTCCGTCGTTAGCCCTTTGATGTCGGTGCCTCCAGAACTTGGGCACAACTCCGCTACGACTACTGAACACCTCGCCGACCTCCGGACCAAGCCTAAGAAGACTAGAACAGCTCCAAAAGGACTAGAAAGGAGAGGAGAACTCGGAATTGGCAAATGAAAGTGAAGCCTCGGCCTTCTATTTATAGACAACGATCGGAACTTCCGATCCTTGATCGGAACGTCCGAACCTCGATCGGAACGTCCGATCCTGCCATCGGAGCTTCCGAAGATCCTGATCTGCCACGTGTCAAAATATCACTTGTTGACTCCGGATAGGGGTGATCGGAGCTTCCGATCTTGCCACACGTCATGCCTGACGTAATACCGATCGGAGCTTCCGATCCTGTTCGGAGCTTCCGTTCCTGATCGGAGCTTCCGATCTCACCTTCGGAGCTTCCGAACTCTACCCAAGTAATTATGATTAATTCCTTTAATTACTCAATTAGGGTATGGGCTACTACAGAAAAAGTGTAAATTTGTGAATGAAAAGGAGTTGAGGTTAGATTTAGCATTAAAAAAAATTACTCCTTATTTTGAATTCTTATCCTTTATTTATAGCCATGAGTCAGGCCTTACATTACAAGATGATTAAGTCCTATTGACCGAGTCTCAGTTGCCCAATATACTAGTGGAGAAGAGTTGCGAGAATTTAGCCTATGGACTGTTGATTGATGCTTTTAATGATTATGAATTTGATCAAAACACGCACACACTATGTTTCTTTGAATTAACCCGATTGTGTGTCTTTGATTACATCTCCTTGAAGTTGATCCTGTGCTACCTTGTAAAGCCCTCATGATTTGTGAATTTTTGAATTGAGTTAAGAGAAGAGTATTTTGAACGTGAGTTGCGAAGTTTATGAGTTATGAGGTTGAATTATTTTTCTAGCTAACTAATTTTTTTTTCAAGTGTCATTAGGTTAGATATGATTGGATTTAAATTGTTTTGGAATTCCAAACTGAGATCATTGATCCATAGTAATTTTTTATGGTTATTGTTCATGCAATTGTGTTGAGTTGTGTTAGTTTTGCTCGAGACGAACAAAAGATCAAGTTTGGGGGAATTTGATAAGTGCATTTTGTGCACTTAATTTGTATATGATTTTACTTGACTTTTGGAATTTATTGGTAGATATTGCATGAAATTGTTGTTGTTTTTGTGTTTGTAGGAAGTTATGGACTTTGATGTGTTTAAGGGTAATTAAGCCTAAAATATGAAAGTTTAAAGGAAGAATCAAGAGTTGAAAAAGAGAAGAAAAAGGCTGAATTCGAGCTTAAGGCGCGCCCGCGCTGTGTATGAAGATTTTAGGAAGAGATTTCGAACTCGAGGCGCGCCCGCGCCGGCTGAAGAATTTTCGAAGAATGAGTTGCGAACTTGAGGCGCACCCGCCCTGTTCCCTGCGTGCTCACGCCGTTGTCTGTGAGGAGATTTAGAGTCCAAGTATTTATGGTAACTTTGGGGTTTTCTTGGGATTATTTTGGACGATTATTAGGTCATATAAAAGGGATTTTTCTGAGTCATAGAGCCATCTATCTGCCGCCAATACACACAATATTCTTGAGAGCACTTTTGCGAGATTTTGGGATCGAGAATTGAAGAGTACTTGGAACGAAGACGAAAACTTTTCGACCGAACACAGAAGAAAGACTACGGCTTTGTTATTTCTTCTTATTTTTTTTCCTTTGATTGTTGAATTATGTTTGAGATATTGAACATGATTTGTTTTTTTATGAATTTGAGCATGAACTAAACTTTTCTAGTCTAGAGGTTGACGTAGCTTGGTTGAGACATATTCATGAATCTTTAATTTTAATAAATTGAATTTCTATAGATTAATTGTGTTTCTAGAATTGAATGTCTTCTTAATTTACTGGCCATAAATTGAGTTGTTATATTTACTTAGAATCCGGCACTCGGGAGAGGGGATTTTGAGTAGGATCAATAGAAACTATACTGTTAATTGTTTATATAGCTCAGAAGAGTATAAAACTTTAATAGAATCTTTAAGGAACATCGTTTTACAAATATCACTGCATCTAGATTTTTAATAGGGATATTGAAATCAAACTGTAGTTGATACACTCTATTTGTTGCTCGGGAGAGGGGAATAGAATAATCTAAGTGTTCTTGGTTATTAATTGAAAGAAATTTATAAAGTAGATTATTTAGGATTGAATATTGTCGAGACCAAGTGAAATCAAAACCTCTGGAGTATTTTTCACTGATTGATAATTTCTCAAAATTTGTGTGTGAGTAAGCTTGATAATTCTTCACTATTTATTTGCGTTTTCAGCAAATTTCCAAAGTTTGATTTTTTAGATAAAATTAAGACTATTTTAATTACAAGTATTGAATATTTTTAAATTACTCCTTGTGGGATCGACACTCTCTCTTTCACTATATTAAAACTTGACACTCGTACGCTTGCGAGTATTTTTCACAACACTCATATCATGTCTGACTGACACAAGATCGGAGCTTCCGATCTCCAGTTCGGAGCTTCCAAACTGCTCGATACTTCAGATCAACAACACTAAATTTCAAACTAGTTTGGTTCTTCCAAACTGCTCTTCAAAGCTTTCGAACTGTCCCCGCACTAGAAACCCTCGAAACCATTTTTGATCGTCCTAAATAGAGCCGCCAAAACGGGCCGATGGGGTGGGCCAACCCACAACCCACAAAAACCCGCTAGGTTGCGGGATGGGGCAGGCTGGCCCACCATTTAGGCGGGTTGGAAAATTATCAACCCAACCCCTATTTGGCGGTGCGGGAGCGGGCCCACCTGCCAATTTTTAGTTATATTAGGGAGTTGGGATGGGTTGACCCACAACCCACCACTAGACCGGGCGAACCGACCCACCATTTAGGCGGGTTGGAAATTTTTTAACCCAACCCATTTATATAGCGGGGCGGGACGGGCCAACTCAATGGGTCCAACCCACTTTGACAGCTCTAGTCCTGAATCCGATTTCCAACTCCTTAAACTCAAATGAGAACCCTTTAATCCCATTTAGGTAGTGGATTAACTTAATTAAGAGTCGGGATACTACAAATATAGTATTAATTTCTTGTAGGCTTGGAATTGCGTACCCGAGTTTCTAGGTTGCTTGAGTTGCTTGAGTAGATGTACGGATGTACTATCCGAGATATCCTGGTTGCGTATTCATGTTCTATGCTTTCATGTTTATATGACATGGTTTATGTCCATATATTATGTCACGATTATTATGATGCATACATTATCACATTGAGCTTGTACCTTGATGTAACCCATAGTGGGGTCGCTCAACCCGAGTTCTTGAGTGGATGGTTGTACTCGTTGGTTACGGGATCAGGTCATCGATATCCGCAATTTCATTATGGTGTGTGAGTCACCTCCTGATGTGACGGCCTAACGTGCTACATACCTAGGCTCCCCTTAATTGATCAAGAGTTTTCCCATAATAGGTTTCTGGTACCCGTTCATGTGCATTATAATTCATAACATGTGTATACTCGTACCTCTGTACTAGGCGTTATCGCTCACGTCTTAGGTATTTGTTCTGGACACCCCATTCAACGGGATAGGGCTTAGGTTAGACGGACTAGGTGGTAGCAGTCGTTGAGTTGTAGCATTCTTGGGTGTTGGTGTTGTTTCCGTTTCAGGTTGCGATTTGAGGATTTTAGTTTCCGTTCTTTAGTCGATGGGGTTGTATAAACAATTTTTCATTATTGGTTTTTGAGGGCCAGTTGTATTCCGCCGGTTGTTTGGTTGTATCAATTTATTTCCATTGTTTAATGATTTTTATGATTTAAGTTTTAATTGCATGCCTTAGTATGATTAGTAGGAAATTCCGGAGCGGGTTATTACAGGAAGCATCGAAGAATACATTGTTGGGTTCGAAAGAAATAGATGATATTGGAACGTCCAAACTCAAGACCGGACCTTCCGAAGAGTTAGGCCATGCACACTATCGACGTCAAGAGTATACAGACACGTGGGAATTCATGCAGATCGGAACTTCTGAAGTGGGATTTCCGAGCTTCAGAAGAGAATCGGAGCTTCCAAAGAGTATATCGGAGCTTTCGATCATGGATGTTTGGAGACGTGGCAAGCATGCGAGTTCGGACCTTCCCAACTATGTCTATAAATAGGCCACAGATTTCTCAAAATCAGTGCATGTTTGAGGTGTTTCGGTGAGATTCAGTGTATATTCTTAGTGTTTTAGCTAGCTTTATACTCGAAGTCCGGGTGATAACGAGGTGCTACGGGGCTTGTAGCGGAGCCGTGCTTGTGTCAAGACTTTCGAAATCAGCGGACTAACGACAAACGCAGTTATATTCCTAGATCCTTAGTAGTATTAGGGAGTATCTATTAGCTTACTTAAAGCTTTTAGATGAGTGTTAGTGATATTACATCTTCTTGATTTGTTGTGATGGAATGAAAATTTTTGTTAAGATAGGCCAGTTGTTGAGGTATGAAAGTACTATCCGAGAAATTCTGGTTGAGTATGTAATGTTAAATTAACAAAATCAATCACGGGATATTTTATTAAATTATTATGGAAAGTTATGTGTTTAAATGTTAGATTATGAGATTTTACGGAAAATGTTAGTTTTGATGTTTTTCAATATTGGGTTTAATTACAATGGCCAAAGGAGTCGAGACTAGCCTACGAAAGAAGTTTAAGTAATTTTAAGTCAAGTGTGTTTAATTACACAGATTTTTATTTTAAAGTTAAAAAATATGTTATTTATGTAGCTTTTATTTAAAGTTGGAATTGAAATTTAATTTAAAAAAGTTTAGAGGGAGTCGTGAGTTTTTTAAGTTATCGGGCCAACTTTTAGCCCAGGAGTTTACGACAAACTTGAGCATCAAAATTCTTTTCTCTCTTATCTCATTGTTCATTCAGCCGCCACCCACCTCTAATCCACACTTTTCAAAATCTGCACATTTTAAAGAAAATTCATCGTTCTTCGTTCGTGTGAAGGCCAGATCGTATCCAACGTCCGGATTTTTCCCTACCAATGAAATAAAGATATGTTTTAAACACTTTTGAACCACCATTCAAGAATATAACTATGTTGATATCAAAACCTACATGTTGATGTATATGTAATGTATATTGCATTGATCTATACGAGATATTGAAGAGCATGATGTAGAACTGTGAAACGTGAATTGTTCTTGAAGTTTTGGTGTAATGATTTTTGATAAAGATTGAATTTGAGTATTTCTGGTGTGTTTATTTGGATGTAAAGTTTTGATTCAAATTTTTTGAATTTTAATGGTTTTTGGGCAAATCCTTTCGAGTTTTGAAGCTTTTTCATGTCTATGATCAAATTTTTTCAAAGAATGAGTGTTTTCACGTGAATAAGGACAAAAAGGGGCCAAAATGGCCGAGGAACAAATTTCAACACCCGTGCGGCTCTGCCTAGATCTCAAAGCAGCAACCTGCGTGCCCTAGGGCGCGTTTCTACGTGCTTGAGCATGCTGGGCCACTCAGAAATTCATGTCCTAGAAGGCAGTCTTCTGCCCCAAAAATTTTAAAATGATTTTTTAAGTCCTAAATTCATTTTTAAGGTCGTTATGGTGTTTTAAATATTTTTAAGAGTTTGTATAAAATTATTTTCAATTTTTGATGTAAAAAATGGAATGAACGACTCACGTGTATCAGTTTAGTTAAGTATTGCATTATATGCTATAAGTTCTTCATGAAATGTATAGTTCTTATAAAAGAATGAAATATTATGAATGTTTTAGGGACGTGATTTGTTTCCTTTCTTTTAGCATGCATGATTTTTAAGCACAAAAAAGTTAAAGGTAGGACATGATGTTATGTTACATAAAGAGAAGTTTCATGAAAGAATGGTGAAGATTTATGAATCATGGTGGGATGAATGTTTATGATGATGTTTTATGACGATGATTTTTATGAAAAGAAGTTTTATGATGCAAATTTTATGATATGTTGATGTTTATGAAATAAAATGATGAAACATGAAGAGTTTTAGGAGAATATGATGAATGTTGTTATTTATGCATATAAATATTTTGATGTCTTGGGTGGACTTGTGGTGGAAAATATGGGATTGGTGTCCCGGGATGAGCTTCGGAGAGGGACTTTCCAAAAGAATGAAAGTTTATACATATCGGCACAATCTTGGTATGGAGCGGTCCGCATATTGGCACAAGGCTGGTATGAGATGTACCAAATTATATGCTTGTTATACAATAATCATGATCGCATGACCCAAAGGCTCTAATGGTTGTCACATTTACACATATTTTCATCACCTCAAAATGAAGCAGTTGAATTTTATTTTCTATTCATGATATCGTAGTTAGAAACATCCAAAGAATGTTCTAAGATTTTGATTATGTATACTTTATTACATATGTATGCTTGTTGAGTCTTTATACTCAATATACTTGAATGATGTAGATAAAAAAGAAGAAGTTAATTGTAGTGATCCTACCTGGAATACCTACTAACTAAAGTTTTAAGCATGCAATAACAATATTTAGAAAACAATTGTGGAAAAAACTAGAATAATCATTCAGTATAGTAATTAAATCATTTCGTGTAAATCTTCAGACCTAAAGTCAAATACCTCTTCATATTCAGTGGATTCCCGCTCAGCATCAACCATCAAACATTGAACTGGTCAACATCACTTCACTTGAGGAATTTTCTGAGTTGGAGGTCTCGATGTCTAACTTAGACCACTTGTTGTTGCTCTCTTATGCCATCAGAACATTTTGTTCTTTTTCCTTCTAAAGGATCACTTTATACAATGGAATTTTTATTTTCAAAATATTTATTTTCATCTTTCTTTGGTCTGGTACAGTCAGTAACGAAGTGTTCAGTCCTTCCACAGTTATAACAAGATTGATCATCTCCACCAATTCGTTTACTATAAGAGCTTCTCCTGTTGGATCCTTGGAAATTTTTTGTGGTTCTTTCTCTTGAATTTTCAGAACTTCATCACAAAGAAGGACATTTCATCATTGCACAGTTGTCTGCTAATTTTGATGAGGACGCTTTTGTTTCTGCCAGATCTTTAGTTTCTTGTGGGATAATTGTTTCTTCTTTAATCCGAGTTCCGTCTCTAATTCATAAGATAATAGATAAGTAAATATTTCGTGAAGCTCGATTTTGTTAAGATTTGTGGATTCTTGCATGATGATGGTCTTGAAATCCCATTTTCTTGGTAGGGCTCTAATTACTTTTAGAGTGAATTCCATGTTGTTGTAACTCATTCTCATGGCAGCCAGTTCAATTATGATACAACTGAATCTCTCATCAAACTCATTCATTGTTTATCCAAGCTTTCATATTCGTACTATCAAAATTATATATGGAAACAATCAATTTTTTTTCTTTGATCTGTCTGTCTCCCTCACATAGTTAAATTAACATTTTCCATATTTATTTGGCTTTGGTATATGTCTTGATTTTGTAGTACATGTTCTTATCTAGATTTTTATAGAGTATGCCTTTTGTAATGTTGCCAATATTAGATTTCTTTTTCTCCTTATCAGTCCATTATTGACTGAGCTTTTCAATCATCTGAGCACCTTCTATTACAGCTATAGAAGTGTTTGTCTTCATGATCTTAATTGGTCCATCGGTCAAGATGTACCACATGTCATCATGCTCTTCATTGGTCCATCGGTTAAGGTGTACCAAATTTCATCATCATCTTGTGATGATATGTGTGAATGCATTCAAATATTTCAATAATCATATAATGAAATAGAAAACATTGGTACTTTGTTAAAAGAGGCCATAGTGACCAAAGATAGTTCAACTAGAAGTGTCAAAATGGGCTAGAGGAGAGGGCTTACCCACAACCCATCGCAACCTACCATTAGGCAAGACGGGCGGGCCAACCTACCTTTTAGGTGGGTTGGATTGGACCATTAGGCGAGACGGGCGGGCCGGCACACATTTTAGGTGAGTTGAGAATACAGAAATCCAACCCACCTATTTTAGGTGACAGGATGGGCCAACTTGGCGGGCTTACATTTAATTTGGTGGGTTTTGACAGGCCGACCTACAACCCACCATAACCCATCATTAGGCGGGACTGGCCGAACCACCTTTTAGGTGGATTGGAAAATTGTCAACCCAACCCACATATTTTGAATGACGGGACGAGCCAATCAGACATGCCTAACCCATTTTGACACCTGTCAAGTCAAGTAAAAACCCCTCTCTGACACCACATTTTTGGATAAAAACGTTTTAGGAGGGGAGTGAATAAAAACTTTAAAATATTTTGAACTTTTTCTGTCTGATAATTATTGAGCTAAGTTACCAACTCAATAATTGTTCTTAACTAAATAAAGTAATGCAGTAAAGAAGGGAAAAATAAATTCGTTTATGGAAGTTCGAAAGCTAAGCTTCCACGTCTCTCCTTCTTCTGTTTTCAAAAGGATTCAACTATAAGATTTAATTTGATCGATACAACTTATTGTACAAACCCAATTCAGCTCGGTTCAACGACTCTTTGAGCTGAAACTCCTTGCAACTAACATTCTCAAATTTGTCTATTCAAAAACACTTTTCTGACAAAAAAAACAATGACTCGTTTACCATCAATTTTCGAACATAAATGCAACATGAATTGATTTGATATTTTGATGTGAAAAGTTCTTGATTGTTCTTGAAGATCTTGATTTCAAGTATTTATTGGCAAGAGTCCAACATTTATAAAAAAATAGCCGGTGCATAATGCCCCAAAATAACCAAAATTTTTGCAGAGGGTGTGATAAGTATGTTTTGTGCATTATTTTGTGTCATTTTCATGTTTAGTTTGCATGCGTTTGTTGTTTCTCCTGAGTGTTTTTTGTTTTTTTATTTATTATTTCATGCATGTGGTCTACATTTCATTTTCCTTGGTTTGAAGGAAGGTACAATGAATAAATCAAGAATTTGGAGCAAGAAAAGAGCCGCAAGAATGAATTACGGAGCAACAATAGTCAAAAATTTATTTTAATGCTAGATTGAACCATATCCAATCTTCACCTTTCAAACTTAATTTCAAGATGTTGTGAAGCTACTGTCCAAATTTCGGGTAGATCCGACGGCTAGAACTCTAGAAATGAAATTTTTAAAAACGCTGCGCATTGTGAAGAAAATTTCTCGCCCCAGCGGAAACTTCTTGCGGTGGGAAAAAAATCTTTTTGGGACAGAAAATGTCTCGCTCAAGTGAAACTTCTTGCGCTCGAGCGAGAGATCGCACAGAATCAGAAATTTTAATTTTTCGAAATTAAAACTCTCAACTTTCCGAGATTTATTTCTTGGGCTTCAAAGAAATATAAATAGAAGATATGACCAGATGTGAAAATGGAGAGAGCACACAGACAACACGTGATGCGGCTAGGGTGGAGGCTTGGAGATTGAAGAACGCTACATTCGAGTTCGATCTTCCTTTCTTCTTTAGATTTTTAAACTGTTGAATATTATTTTCGTTATTTGAGTATTTTTTTTTCAACCAAGACCACGAGATTGGAATGAACAGATTATTGTCGAACATGTGAATGTTTATTTGGGATTTTTAGATTTTTATTAAATTATTGATTGTTGGATTTATATTTTATTTTTTGAATAATTTGGCCAATTATTTACTTGCGTTTTAATTGATTCTGAGTCGACGGATTAGGAATTAATTTCGATCACTCCAATAATTGACATATGGTTAAACCAACTATAAATAGTATTCGATTTCAGTATGTGACTTTAGGTGAAAATTGAATTCTCATAGTTTTTAATGCATTTGAGTTTGATTATAACTATGAAAATTAATCCGTCATAATTTAAATAGGTTTACAAAATTCTAGACATAGACTGTTAAACAGATTAGGAAAATTCGCCGTGATTTAGATTAAAATTGGATCTTAGATTTCGCCACTTGTTTGCATGATTTGTTCGGTACCTTCGTGTGTCTTGGTTGTCTTTGTTTAATTGAAGTTTTTCTTAAGCTTAGTTCTTAGCTATTTTTATAATTATTTATTTTTCTTATTTTTATTTTTATTCAACTCGTCGCACCCTTTTTATTATTTTTTTCTAGATTAAGTTGAATAATTAAATCTTGAGAATTAACTACAATCTCTGTGTGATCGATACTTTGACTCTCTGTTCACTTACTATAACTTGACCTGATACACTTTCCAGTATTAATTTTTAAACCGAACTTTAAGCGGTCAAGTTTTTGGCGCTGTTGCTGGGGACTGTTTAGTTAATATTATGATAGATTATTTGCTTGAGACTAGACATTTTATTATTGTTATTTATTTATTAATTATTATTAATTTTATTGTTTTTTACTTGTGAGGTGCTTGGAGATGGATCATCGACAAGTGTTCATAAGATTTGGCCAACAATACTTTGAACCATTCTATGCTGCTTGGTGGAGATTCAATGATTTGGCAAACAATTGTCGATATCATGATTTTTCGAACTACACTCTAGTTCAGATTTTTTATGGTGGTTTGGATGAGACAACAAGACGTTGGGTGGATTATGGAGCATTGGCAACTGGCAGTCACTTGTTCTATTTAGATTATAATAGTGCTATGCACTTGTAAAATAATATGAAAGATTTCGACTAACATTGGCATTGTGACCCTTCACTGCAGGGTTGGAGTCACCAATATCTTCCAGAATTCAACTCCACAAATTTTGCGAACCAACCATTTGAGCATCAAGAAGTGTGTCTATGGCGTTTTAAAGATCATGTGACTCAATTGGAGAACATTGTGAAAAAGCAGGCATATACAAATAAGTTCTTAGAAAGCCGCATAAACTCTTTGAGTCTTTTGGATGAACAGATTACGCATCTAATAGAACCATTTTCTGAGATCTGTCAAGAGAATGAAGTAATTGCGCCACATCATGAGGAAATATTTTTTGAGAGTCTTCATGCAAAGAGGAAACAAAAGTGACAGTCGAGGAGGAAGAAATATACAAGGTGAAAGATTTGAACTCGTCAATGGTCTTTACATGTACACCATTAGAGGATCCGTTGTTGCCATTTATGCCAACTCCACACTATTACATCCTCTATGAGCTTCAACCTGAATTTTGAGTCTCTTTCCAAACTAATCAGTTCATGCCGAGTATTTCTGGACCGACGAGCTTCTCATGTTAATATCACGCCAATCTTGAGGGCGTAGGAAATCAAGACCCATACATATAGTCGTATGATTCTTACTATGAGCGTCAGCCGCTCTTTGATGGTTGCCTCTGTATATTTGGGTAATTGACTCTAAATTTAGCGCTGACTAAGAGGCAACCCAGTGTTTTATTTCCTTTATTTTTAATTTTATTTTTCTTTTTATTTTTATTATCTTTTGCTAATCCAATATTTTACCTGTCGCTTTCCATGTTCAGTAGGTTGTCCTGATAAGTGAAGTTGCTTTGGAGTTCTACAGCCGGAGAAAGAAGACGAATCTAAAACCAGGAGAGTATTATTTTTGTTTTCATTGTGTTTCATTTCGTTTTGCATGTGTTTGTTCATTTTTGCATTTTGTTGCTTGTTTCTGATGCATTGAGGAAAATTTTTTGGATAAGTATGGTGGGGGTGGGGGGGTGGGGGGTAGACTAGGTTATTTCATTGTTTGTTATGTTTGTGTTGCATTCATAAATGTTTAGTTTGTTTGCATATAGTTCATTTTTTGGTTGTTGTGTTCATGTGAGTTTTAGTAATTGGTTGCATGTGTGTAAGTGGGATGATGAATGAGAGCCGATGATGATATGAAGTTATGAATTTTGTGAAAATTTTTTCTCTTGACATGACATGAGAAACTGTAAGTTGACTCGTGAATATTTTTAGGCACTCATGTTTGCGGGTAATTCTTGGGGTTAAAGCAAAATCGGGTGTAAAATCCGGAGGTGTGTAATTAATTATCTCAAGGGATGTGTGTTTTGTTAAGAGGTCGTTGGAAAAAATGGACACTTGAGAGTGAAACTTGCTCTGATATGTCATAGGTCGCTAAGCAGTTTTGAAATTGATTCGATCAAGTTTCATGTAACTGGAATAACATAGCACACATTGCGTGCAACATGTTTTTGTATTATTTCCAAATATAGTATTGTGGCACGAGGGCTATTTGGACTATAGTCTAGAATCCAATGGCTCATTTATTCTTTTGTCATTGGTGAGAATGCTTTCAAAGTCCTTTGATCATAGAAGATAGAATGTTTCCGGACTGATTTACTTATCTTTCACAGAAGTTGTTCTGGTTTGGATCGATTTAGAACAAAATAACTTGATCCAATCATCTAACTTATTTTAGACTTGTCTTGGTTCCGAATCAATTTCCTTAGATTAAAACTTTGGTTTGTTCTAACGAATCACTTATCTCCCCTTCTTTTATTTTCAGAAAAATTTCACTATAAGATTTGATTAGTACAACTCGTTGTACAAACCCAATTTAGCTTGGTTCAACAACCCTTTGAGCTGAAATTCCTAGCAACTTACGTTCTCAACTTTGTCTGTTCAAAAAAACTTTTCTGACAAAAACACAATGACTCTTTTACAATCAATTTTCGAACAAAAAACAACATGAATTGATCACTAAATTGATTTGATATTTTGATGTGCAAAGTTCTTGATTGTTCTCTGAAGATCTTGAGTGCAAGTATTTATTGGCAAGAGTCCCAACTTTTATAAAGAAATAGTCGGTGCATAAATGTCCCTAAATAACAGAAATTTAAGTAGAGCGTGCAACACGTTTTTGTATTCTATCCAAATATAGTATTGTGGGCAGTATTTTAAAAAACACGAAAAAGCATCGCTGCGCGATTAAGCGTGAGCAAAAAGCTTCACTATGGGCAAAAGCATGAAAAAAGCAGTCAACCCTTTGGTTGATCATATTAAGAGCAAAAAAAAAGCGCGAGAATACGTAAAAAAACATATTTTTTAAAAATAATATTTAATATAAATTTTTATTTTTAAATATTTTTAACTTCTAAATTTTATTTTAAATGATAAATATTTAATAATATAAGACATTTTTTAAAAAAATTAAATGCGTCAAATTAAATTTGCTTCGTATATTTTTTTTTGCGAATAAGAGATGAAACCTGGCGTAACACAAACATTTTATGCCAGAAAATTTGTTATTTTGAGACTAACGTTTTTTCTAACATGAAAATTTATGTATTTATTCTTAAAATCTTTTAATTTTATATATTATTTATTCTATTAATTAACTTAATATAATTTAAAAATAAAAAATGATTTTTCATGTTTAAGTTTGTTCTAAGCTCGCTTAAACTTATGAAACTTGAAAACTTTAAGCGTGACGCTTCATGCTTTTTAGAACTTTGATTATGACACGAGGGTTATTTGAACTATAGTAGAATGCAGAAACCAATGACTCATATTTTTAATTGTCTTTAGTGAAAATGCTTTCAAAGTCCTTTGATCATAACAGATAGAATGTTTTCAGACTAATTTACTTGTCTTTCACAGAACTTGTTCCGGTCCGGATCGATTTAGAATAAAATAACTTGATCCGATCAGCTAATTAACTTATTTCAAATCACTTAACTTGGTTCCAGATCAGTTTCCTTAGCTTAAAACTTTGGTTTGTTCTAACGGATCAGTTTGATTTGACTTAGTCGAAACAAATTTATCATCACCAAAACTTAATATATTTACTTATCCCATAATTTCCTTGGAAATATATACTTTAATATACCTGAAAATCGCCTTTAATATACATCTTCATGAAATTTTTTCACATTAAATTTGTTTGCAGTTGTAGTTGATGACCGAACAAAAACGAGAAATTTTCATCCTCCAATTTGCTATTTTTAAAAATTTTACAGCCAAATAAAAAGGTTAATTAGAAATCATCATATTGATTGAAATTTGAATAAAATGTTACCATCATTTGATTAGTTCGAAATATTTGAACCAAATTGTCCACACTGGTGTCGGTCGTGGAGTAAATTCGTATTGTAAATAAACATGTGGGCCCGCGGGCCGACCCTTCGAGAAGCCCGCAGTGGAAAAAACAGAAGCGGAAGTGCGATTGGAGGAGGCAGCCGTTATTGTTGACGGCTGCCACCGCCAAAGTTCTTATATTATAAATAAACTCTATGTCGATTACGATATATTTAATAACTCTATATAAATACATTAATAATATATCAACATTACGTGTTATGCATATATGATATTGATGGGTTATGCCCAAATAATGTATCGGCCTTAAACCCAACCATAAAGGTTCAGTTTAAATATTTTTAGGGTTCAGAAATATTTAAATATTATTTATATTTTTTTAAGGAGGTCCTGAAATATATAAAAGCGCATAAGAGACATAAGCCCGCGAAACAGTCTCTGAATATCTATAAATAACTCAAGTTACTTCATTTTTAAGGTACAGACTCTTTTTAGCACTATAATGCTCAGCTTTCGATTATTATTCTTTGAGTAATCACTGACTTGAGCGTCGGAGTGCCTTCGCCGAAAACCCTCCCGGCTCCTCTGACTTTGTTTTGTGACGTAGGAATAACCCATCGAAGATCTCGACTGAGAGCATACAAGAGACTGTTGATACTACGGATATTGCGGAAGCAACTTATCGGGTACGAACATTTTTTGGCTGCATCAGCTTGGCGCCGTGTAGTGACCCGCACCGTGATCACATACTAATCAGAACTTAAGCATGCAATTAATCAATAAAATAATCTTAATCAGAGTAACTGCGGAATCTAAAAATAAAATAATACCAAGTAAGCATGTCCTAGTGGTCAACCCTGCTATCCAGCCTTGGTCACCACCTAACCTACCTGTCTCCGGGAGAACTACCTGCAACTGAACCATGGAATAGGGCATCCAGCCAATACAAAAAATAACCGAAAGTGAGCCTAACATGCTCAGTACGAGAGTATGAGTATACACTATTATATGCGTATGAATGCAAATGAACTGGGTACCAAGACACTCAGGTCAAGAAATAAGCTCATAGATCGGGCCCAGGGTATATAGCACGCTGCGCCGTTGCCTCAGGAGGTAACTCATATACCCAGTGGATAATGGTGACCTGATACTTATACATGTGTCCAACCATAGAGGTGACCTGACACAAGACTTACGTATCCAACAATCCACAAACTCGTAGGGTGAGCACCCTACTACTGGATACCTCTAAGTAAAAGGCTCAATATGCTCATGTATGCAACATACAGTCGGGACATGCTGTATATAAAAGCATATAAAACATGCAATCACATAATACATGCAAACACATAATACATGCATACTCAATCTGGATATCTCGAATAATACTTCCGTACCTTACTAAGGCAGATCCTAGAAGCTTCCCCTCTAGGTCCAAGCCTATCATGCATCACTACAACATAAATAACCCATGAATTACCTAGCATGCCAAACATTACCTATTAGACTCTAAAAGCCTTAATTAAATTATAGCCTAATCTTTATTTACAATAGGGAACCAAGGCCATACATTCGTCCATCATCAGCCCGCTGATGATGCATGCCCTAGAGCCTGGGCATAGCCTAGCTACGACCCCTGGATGCCTCGCCAGAGCTTCGCCACCTGGATGCTACTGCGGACACTGTTCGCTAAATAAAAACTACTACCTACTCCAACTATTAAAATAAGAGTACCCAAAAGCTCATAAAACGAACTAACATGGGCCAAGGAGAGGATTTTGGACATTCAAAATGAGCCATTTCCGCCACTATTTATAGAGCACAATCAGAATCTCCGATAGTGCTATGGGAAGCTCCGATTTGTGCATGGAATCCACGTTGCAACTGGTTGAGATCGGAAGCTGCGATGTGCCATCTGAAGCTCCGATGTGTTGCATGCAGCTACGTGTACAATTCTCATCGCCACGTGTTCAAACAGTACATCAAAAGCTCCGTTGCTGTATCGGAACTTCCGTTTGTACCGGCAGCTCCGATCTACACAACGGTGGCTCCGAAATGAACACCCTTTTATTTACTATTTTTGGACCCCCGGAACTTACCCTACCATTTTTGGACGTTTCGGATCTGATTTTTCGCTTATGTTGACAAAATAAGGGCTCCTTAAACATGTTTTGACACTTTTAAAATTATATGTCATTTTTTAACATGTTTAAAATCACTCAATCTTTGTAAAATGGAACATGGCTACTACATTCTCCCCCTACTTAAGATATTTCATCCTCGAACAATCTTAAGTACTGAATGCAGTAAAATACTGAATAAACATCTTTTATTCAAACTGATTCATTTTACAAGTTAAAATCTGAAAAATACAACAATTCAAAATAGCTCTGGATAATTTGTATGCATATGACTCTCAAGTTCCCAAGTGGCCTCCTCAGTGCCTCGGCGTTGCTACTGAACTAGAACAAGATGAATGGTATTGTTGCATAACACCTTATCCTTATGACCTATGGCATGCAAAGGTCTCTCTACATATGTCAAATTCGTATCTAACTGTACTTCAGATGGCTGTAAAATATGAGACTCATCTGGCACATACCGTCGTAACAGTGAAACATGGAACACGCCATGGATACTTGACAAATACGGCAGTAACGCCAACCTGTAAGCCAGATCTCCAATACTTTCCAGAATCTCGAATGGACCAATGAACCTAGGAGATAGGTTACCCTTGAGACCAAATCTCAAAATTCTGCGAAATGGGGAGACTTTCAGGAACACTTTCTCTCCCACTTCGAACTGCGAAGGTCTGCGCTTGACATTCGCATAGCTAACCTGCCGATCCTGCGCAGTCTTAATTCTTTTCTTGATCTGTCCAACAATATCAGCAGCCTGTTGGACTAACTCTGGTCCCTCTAACTGTTGCTTCCCCAACTTCTTCTCAGAATAGTGGAGTACGACATCATCGCCCGAGCAACGCCTCAAACAAAGCCATCCCAATACTGCGATGGTAACAGTTATTGTACGCAAACTCAATCAATGACAACTGATCTTTCCAAGCTGGACCAAAAATCCAAAGAACATGTTCCCAACATGTCTTCAAGAGTATGTATCGTGCGCTCTGACTGCCCGTCAGTCTCTGGGTGATATGCTGTACTCAAGCTGAGAGTAGTACCCATAGCGCACTGAAGACTCCCCCAAAACTTGGATGTAAACCTGGGATCTCGATCGCTGACTATACTCACAGACACTCCGTGCAATCGAACAAGGATGTACAATCATGACATCCTGTCAAAACTAAAGTCTCGGTTAAAATGAATGAAATGTGTTGACTTGGTGAGTCGGTCTACCACAACCCAGATAGCATCACAATTCCTCGAGCTCACCGGTAAATGGGTCATGAAGTCCATCATGATCAACTCCCATTTCCCTCAGGAATGGATAAACTATGAAGAAATCCTCCAGGTCGTTGGTGTTCTGCCTTGACCTACTGATACACCAAACATCTAGAAACATATTGATACACACTTTTCTTCATTCCTTTCCACCACAAATAACCTCGTACGAAAATTTTTGTACATCAAAGGATTCTCATACTTTATGACTAACACTTGTCATAACACCCGTGACAGCGTCGTTGTCCACAATTCTTGATTTCTTGAACCCCTCAGGTTCTCTTCTTGGAAATATCAATACAAATATTCTTATTGACTCAAAAGTCGATTAGTACAATATCTAGTACTAATAAAATGAAATCTATCTCATATGAGATAACATCTGAAAATGAGAATATTGATTATCCTGCCACGGATAACAATTCCTTTCTGAATTCTAACTTACGCTATTAGATGAACAAAACTGTTTCATCCTTATTTGGAAAAGTTCTTAAATCAAAACAATCTAGCTAACCCCTGATTCGATCTCATCGAATCAGACTTATCAATGCATCCATTAGACATCCCAAAAAATCAGTGACAACAATCCTGCTAGATCTGGTAACTTTAGATCTCAGCTGCTGTCCTTTTTTCATGTCTAAACACTTGATGCTATCCTGATATTACTCATTTGAAATTCCAACACTTACTAGATCAATTGGTGATAATATAATCCCAGTAATATTACAGAAACGTTTCTGAGAACTGAATATCTGAGTACTATACTCATCTTATCAGTCTACCAAAAAGTGAACAATTCCAATCGTTCTTTATGAAAAAGAATATATAGCTCCCCCATCACAAGGTTATAATATATCTGTCTGTCTCAGACAAATAGTTGCAAAAAGTCACTGGGCACCAAACTTGCACCAGTTTAACTGACCATTTCAAAACACACATGAACACCTAAGTGCTCATCTTACCACTATACAAATGAATTCTTATATTGTCGTATCCATGCTGTAACTTAGCAGACTCATGCCATCTGTCAATAGAATTGAGTATCTTTTCAAGGTTATCAAACTGACACCAAATTATACTTTAACGTAACTGTTGCAATGATCATAGTTCACGTTTTCCAGTATAAGTCATTCCAGTGTCCTAATAAAACTCATCTTTGCTTGATAACCCATCAATAAAATTCCAATTTTTACAGGGAAACCTACTTAAGTAAACTCATCACATAGAATTTCCTGTTAATCTCGTAATCAAGATCCTGATCACTAATTATACCTCCGATAGAATCAGACGATACTGGTAAAACCTTCTGGTTCTCCCCCAGTATCACGTGCGAGAATTACCCGTTCAGAATATTCACTTGTAAAGGAATCCTTTCCAAGACTATTTTGTCCACGGAAACCAAAGTTTGTATCTCCGATGAAGTCAGACGATAACTCAAATCCCTTGGAAACTAATCCAGTACCAAGTATAATTCTAGAAGACTCAAATAAATCCTGAATATTCTCCTGATAGTTATACCCATTGTTATGACTGTACATACAACGAGACTGAGGTAAGTCTTCTTATAATGCCAAACTGGAACAAAAGAATCTTTCCAGAGTACACCGGCATAAGGTCGCACTTAATATACCATCTCAAAACCCAACAGTGAAGAGCACCCTGGCATAACTCATCCCTGAGTCTTTGATATTATGCAACATTCCTATCTGGACCAAAATCATTGGTCAAGAAAAACTCTCTGCAGAGGCACAACTCAAATCCCGAGTGTGCAAACACCTGATAGTTAAATCCTATTGAATATCAATTCAACTAAACTCTCGAATTAAATCCTCAAAATCATAAATCAAGATCAAAACTTATCTACTCAGAACAATTACTTGTCAAGGAAAATCTATTCCAAGACTGTTCTGACAACGGGACATCTGTATCCTTAATAGACGATACCTAAAATCCTAATACCACACCTTGTATCTATCCAATTTTTAAAGCTATACATTGTTGTGACTGTTGCTAAAATCCCCAGACTGATAAGTCTCCCTAATTAGTCTCTGGAGCACAAAGACTTCCAAAACAACCTCTGAAGTATGAAAACTTCCAGAGTAATACCGACTAAGGGTCGCTCTTCCTCACGTCCTGGTTATAGTCCACAACTGCTGGTATTTCTTAGCTTGTCATCCTGATGAAAATCCATCATCAATAGGTAACAACCTAAAAAGGACAAAACATCCAACTTTTCTGGGGAAATCCGTCTAGAACAAACATTCATGCATCCTAATGAATCACATCATCTCTGGCAAACACTTGGTTTACTAGAATATTCTAGGTAAAACATCTAGAACTATTCATTGAAAACATGCAAAATCCAAGGTACTCATTTAAACAATGATCAATCTTTTATTCAATATAACCAAGTTAATCTTCAATGATTACAATACTTGAACCACAAATCCAGGTTCTAATACAATATTTATTACAATACCATGTAATACATAACTTAATCAAAAGATTACACTGAAAGATGTACATTTACAACAAAATCTAAGTACATCAAATTCTAAAATCTTTAATACATCTGATTACAACCGAAATAATGTTTACAACAAAATACAGTATTTTAATTCCTGCGAAATTATTTCATTCCGTCTACTGATCTTGAACATGAAGTTTCCTGTCTGCCACTCATGTTAGCAGACCTTTTACCTCGCAAGATCTAAAAGAAAAAAATCGTGCTAATCTACCGGATCCTTCCAATATTGTTGGGTTCTTATCTGGTAGATGAGACAAGATTTTCTCGTCAATATCTCCAACTACTGGTGGAGAGTTTTCCGGGGTGGCTTCCTTGGTCGACGCAGAATGGATGACTACATGTCACACATTCCTTTCAACCTAGAGAAGTGCCTGGCGTTGAAAACTGGATCTTCTCTTCCAGCTCCATCCTGTTGGGATCCACATAATACGAACCTCTGATCCCAACCTTGGCAATGACAATCTTGGAAGAGCCTAGATATCTTGCTATTCCAATTTTTGATAATGCTATAGTTATTGAATCCAACTTGTAATCCTACAAAGGATAACCCAAACTCAATACTATGTCCCAAAGAATATTATTGCATGCTCTGATAACATAAATGTAGTGACCCGCGCCATGATCACCAACTAATCAGAACTTAAGCATGCAATTAATCAATAAAATAATCTTAATCAGAGTAACTGCGGAATCTTAAAATAAAATAATACCAAGTAAGCAAATCCTAGTGGTCAACCCTACTATCCAGCCTTGGTCACCACCTAACCTACCTGTCTCCGGGAGAACTACCTGCAACTGTCCCATGGAATAGGGCATCCAACCAATAAAAAAATAACCGGAAGTGAGCCTAACATGCTCAGTACGAGAGTATGAGTATAAACTATTATATGCGCATGAATGCAAATAAATTGGGTACCAAGACACTCAGGTCAAGAAACAAGCTCATAGACCGGGCCCATGGTGTATTGCACGCTGCGCCGTCACCTCAAGAGGTGGCTCATATACCCAATGGATAATGCTAACCTGATACTAGTACATGTGTCCAACCATAGAGGTGACCTGACACAAGACTTATGTATCCCACCATCCACAAACTCGTAGGGTGAGCACCCTATTACTGGATACCTCTAAGTAAAAGGCTCAATATGCTCATGTATGCAACATACAGTCGGGACATGCTCTATATAAAATCATATAAATTATGCAATCACATAATCCATTCAAACACATAATACATGCATACTCAATCTGGATATCTCAAATAATACTTTCGTACCTTACTAATGCTGATCCTAGAAGCTTCCCCTCTAGGTCAAGCCTACCATGCATCACTACAAGATAAATAACCCATGAATTATCTAGCATGCCAAACATCACCTACTAGGCTCTAAAAGCCTTAATTAAACTATAGCCTACTCCCTATTTTCTATAGGAAACCAAAGTCATACCTTTGTTCGTCGTCAGCCCACTGATGACGCATGCCCAGAGCCTGGGCATAGCCTAGCTACGACCCCTAGACTCCTCGCCTAGATCTCCACCGCTTGGCTGCTACTACGGACACTGTCCGCTAAATAAAAACTACTACCTACTCCAACTCTTAAAATAGGAGTACCCAAAAGCTGGTAAAACGAACTAACATGGGCCAATGAGAGGATTTTGGACATTCAAAATGAGCCATTTCCGCCACTATTTATAGAGCACAATCGGAAGCTCCGATTTGTGCATGGAATCCACGTTGCAACTGGTTGAGATCGGAAGCTCCGATGTGTTACATGCAGCAACGTGTACAATTCTCATCGTGTAGCGACCCTACCCGGATCTGCTACCTAATCAGAGTTAAGAGCATAATTAAACATGCATTAAATAAATCGCTGCGGAAGACTTAAATAAAAACAGACCGACAGAATATAACCGGTTAAACAATTTCGATTTATACAACCAAATCGAATAAATAGCCTAAAGGCAAAACCTACAGCTAATCCTGCTGTCTTCACTGGTCACTGGCTACTCCAAGCTCCTGGCGCTCAATCCTGCACCTACACCTGCCCCGTCGAATGAGGTGTCCAGGTACACAGAAAAGACTGGACGTGAGCTCTAAGCTCAATACGAAAGCACTGGGTAAAACATACAAATATGATGCATGCAAATGATAGGGTATCCATATCTGGGATAACTGTATATAACGGCTCAGTAAAGGTGCCTAGGACATGAGTGGTACAACCCGGGGAGCAAACCTGTCGACACTGCTCATTCCTATAGGACGTGGACTGTGTCCCCAGATGCTAATCACCCATGACCCGTCAGTCACTGAGCACTAGACATCAACCGTCCAGACAGGGCTGAGCGGCCCTACGTGGCTCATCTCACAAGATGGATAGGCACAATATGATATGCACATGCTGCATAATAAATGACATAAAAAATGCAACATATAAGCATGCAAAACCCGCTGGCTATCTCAGTTTGTACTTACGTACCTTACTACAGGCAGTTCCTAGCAGTCCCACTCTAGGTTCCAAGCCTATATCAGCTCTACAATGCAAATACCCATGCATCAATAATTAAGCTCTAAAAGCCTTAACTAAGCTATTGCATACTCCTAAATAATTTAAGGAGACCATAGCTATACCTGCGTCCGTCGTCAGCCCGCCTCGACGCCTGGATCGCTATGCCACTTCCGGATTCCCAATAGGATGCCTAGAACTCCCTAGATCTGAGTTAGAAGGCCTAGGAATCAGAGAGAAGAGAGGGAAAGGTGCACTTGAAAATGAAATCTCGGCCCCCTATTTATAGACGGAGTTTGGAGCCTCCGAACCCGGTTTGGAACGTCCGAACATGATTGGATCCTCCGATCCCATCTTCGGAGCATCCGATCGCCCAAATATTACGTCAGCCATGATGTCACCTTGCTGACATAAGCGATGACGTGTGCCCTAGTCCCGATCGGAACGTCCGATCTTACCGACGGAGCTTTCGATCCACTTCGGAGCCTCCGATCCTCAGTTCTGATCCTCCGATCCAGTTCGGAGCCTCCTGACTTGGTTCGGAGCTTCCGAACACTCCGGACCTTCGGGACCTTCCCGGCTATTTTTGAGTGTCCTGAATCCATTTCTGGACTCCGTTAACTATTTTGGAGTATTCTTAATCATGTTTTACTTAATCTAAACATGATTACACGATTAATATACTCATTAATCGCTAATTCTGGATACGGGTCACTACATTCTCCCCCCCCCCCCTTAAAAGATTTCGTCCTCAAAATCTAAGGTAATACCTCGAGAATGTACAAGAAACCCTTGCTCGAGTGTATGGTCGAAATAGCTTCCGACACACTCAGACTCTCGTCGAATTCCCTATAACAATTAATGCTTAACCGCATTAATATTTTTCAGCTAAAAATTAATGCGCTACTGGTTGACAATCGAACTTCCCTTGCGCTAATGTATCACAACACTGATACGTCCTCCATACTGACCAAGATCTCTCTGATCACAAAGGATACAGACACCCGCTTGATCAAGATCATCGTCTCAAAGGAAATCTTATACTGACGAAGACCAAGTCATAACCTGACTGGTTTTACTGCGTTCGTCGAATCACCAAATTAGATCTAACATCTAATGGTTCCAAAAGCTCTTGGTGCTCAACACCTCTAGTTAGGAAACACTATTCTCAACACTGTGCTGACACAACAACACTCAAATTTCTCCCCAAGAGAATCTAGTTGACACAAGGTTATACTACAACATGACTGCTTATCACGATTTCCAGATTGGTCATCCTTCCCATGCCTTACTAAAGCAATGAGCTTCCCAAGCACTACGGGGACTTCAATACCATATCCAGTGCAAATCACAGTTCACGTTTCTCAGTATAACTCAGCTCTATGCCTCGATGAGAACTATCATCGCTTGTACATAATGACGCAAAGTCATCTCCTAGCCATTGGCCTGCGAAATCACGCATACATTGTAATGGAAGTCATCACGCCTCTGATGATCTACATCATCTCGATCATAGGTTATTCACCTCATGAATTCAATCGATAAACGTCCTCCTGATAGTTATACATACTCGCAATCACTGTACGCTCATCAAGACTAAGGCAAGCTCCCACCAATATGCTCGATTGGGACATTCCACAGTGCACAGACATATGGAAATGCTTCCTATTCCGTCTCGAAACTCGACAGTCATTGCACCTGGTATAACTCAACTCAGAGTCTCTGATAATACCATCAGCTCATACCAACCTCCTAAGGTTGGACATATTGATCCTGGAACTAGATCCCAACGGATTCTCAATAGTCAAATCACTCCCTTGCCGAACGCCTCAGTCTCAGCACTGAACGATCTAACTCGTCGATTCCCTAGTCAATCCTGGGAAATACTTGTGCTCGAAGTAACTCGCCACACAATGCGTCTCTGATTGTCGTTTATTGTTACAATGCCATATTATTGACAAACAGCCTGCATAGACGTGACTCACTGACTCGAAAGAACAATCTTGATCCGTCACGATCTTGCGAAATCTTCAACCCCAAAGGCAAACTTCGTTGGCTACTAAGTCAGTCCTTGACTATCTCAGTCACACATCGCACATCACTCGCTGGAAGATTAGTGACACAACCTGCTGGATCTCAAGAATCAGATCCTAGCTAATGTCACACAAATCAGACAACTGATGTCTCCTTACTAAGGTCCATTAGCATTTTCAATTACTTGTCGGATCCAACCACAACGGTACACATAGATGCCCTTACTTAACCAAAATATCCGATCAACAATCTTCACTATTGTTGTTCAATGGAAAACTCTCACATGAAACAACAACATGATCCTTTCCTCGCCTATTGCTATCACTAAGCAATTGATTGAATCAATATCAGCTTCTTTCTTAACAAGAATGCACTATACTGGAAACTACCAACTCACTTGCTTGTCTCCACTGTCAAGTTAGCACCTAACTTGATCATTCAAGTCCACTTGCAATCGTTCCCGATTACTGCAATCCCAGAAGATTCATCTCTGGCGATCATTGAAACTAAATAACTCAAATCTCCGATTTCTCTGAGATGGTATTCAGTACTCATCCCATAAGCATTACTTGACAAAATACTATTCCAAGTATTTCTTAATTGCTACATCCCGATCAACCCTGATTGGCTCAACCAATCGAATTCGTCGATCTAATTAAGCTCGCACTTATCAGATCAGACCACCACTGATCATCCAACCTACATGGCTCGGTCAATAACCATGACTCAGCTGCCACAAGAACCATTTCCAAACAGTGTCAGATCACAGTTCTTAAGTAGTTTACTTGGCACAAGTCCTGCGCCCTTTTCAGCACTACTAACCGCTGCTTCGTATTTTGAACTTAACCATCCTAACTCTGACAGAGTTACCCAATAACCACTAGTAGTCACTAGCACAGATCTCGTGCCACCTTAGCACTACTAATCGTTGTCTTGTTCACCCAAGGCAAACATCAAGATAAACTAAACCAATTTCCATCCCATGGAAAAATCCTACGCTTAACCTCTGAAAATATCAGACAGTACTTAACGCAACCACTGGACTCACTATCCTTTCCTCGTTCATTCAGAATGAACACCACGACTCGTCAAGTCCAAGAAGAATAACTAAAGAATCCCAAAGATTTCCACAATCTTCGAACACAATCTTGATTATATCCCTCGCTAAGATTGTTCAACAAATTAAGACCGAGGTATCCTACCACCATGTCCCACCTAGAATCACCACCAAGTGTATACTGGCATCACGCTTCCCTTATGCCTCAATTATTCTTATACAATCCTTAGCGTCTGATACAACCCCATTACTGATGAAAGACTAACATCGCTGGAAATACTTACCTCCGAGTCAATGTCTCAGATAGTCTTCACTCTCCCCTCCTGAATAAGTCTCATATCAGGAGAATCCAATCATATTTCTACTATGATACTAGTCAGATGATATCCCCAATCATCATGGTGTAGTCCTCGTATTCGAGTCAAAGTCTCGTAACAACATCACATCCAAGTGCTTGGATGACTCCTATCACAAGGAAATTCTAACCACAACTCTGATGACAACCCCTAGTCATCGCTGGTAGAAATCCGTCCACCTACTAGATCCACACGTCTAGCAGTAACCCAAAGGTTAAAACCTATCTGCTCAGAGTACACACTTGTCAAGAAAATCCCTCCATGACTGGTTCCTACAGCAGAATACTCAAAATATATCTCTGGCACACCAGACGATATCGAACCATCGATATCAAACCTGATATATTAACACAAGGTCATACCCTGTCGTGACTGCTACCAAATCCCTAGACTGAGTAGCCTTCCCACCGCCAATCATGAAGCACCAAGGCTCCCAGATAACCTCTGAAGTACAAAGACTCCCAGAGTAATACTGGCATAGGGTCGCGCCCCATCACGTCTAGTCATGGTCATAGTCCACATCTCTTGGCATATACTGGACCTGGTATCCCTGAAGAAAAACTCATCATCACAAGTCTCAACCTAACGAAGGTCAGACAGCCTACTGTTCTAAGGAAACAACCTAGAACAAAGTTCAACGTTCTAAACCGAACAATACCCTTAATGCCTCTAGATGAGTCCACTCATCGCTGGCACTAACATAGTCCACTGACTAACTAGGTCAATCCAAGGAAAACGCCTAGACTAACCATAAGTCAACCAGTCACAGTCGGCCCACTCGAATCCCATGAGCTGCAATAGTTGAACACTAATCAACTAAAAACAATGTCAATCCTAGAAAAATCACTCGCAATCATTCACGAATTGTTGGATAAATAAAACATGTATCATTGCTTCCATTTATGTACAATTTCTCAATTACAATCCCATGTAATACATACAGTATTCAAAATACAATGAAATGTACAATCGAACTCGAAATGATACAACCAAAGTATGATGATTCATTACAACTGAAATACTGTTTACAACTACATCAATACAGTATTTAAATCATCGCACTAGTCTTCGTTTTTTGAGCATGAAGCTTCTAATCGACACACGCATCGATACAAGCATACTCCCGACCAAGTCTCTCTACATGTCCTCCTATGAAGAACTCCGGAGAAATGGCTCGTGATAGCTAACCAGCTATGCTCTGCATCAGTGCATGTCAGTTGACCCCTCCTGCTCACGATCTACCATCAGCGTTCTTCTTGTATTCATATCATGCTTCTGAACATAAAGTTTCCCGTGTGCCTACCGAACGCATCGATATCAGCATACCAGCAAAACCATGTTCTGCATGAGGTTAAAGACCTCACGCTCGAAACCTGTCATGCTTTAGGCACTCGAGGCATTCTCTGGTGAAGGTCTATATGACAATCTCTCCAACTACTAGTGGAGAATCTTCAGAGTAGTGTCAGCATGGTATGGACTGTACAGATGCAAGCATCAAGTGCGTCCCATCCAATGCTCTGCCACTGCCTCTGGGATCCGGTACTCGATCCAAAGCTAGGACCCACCTGAGTAGAAATCTTGAAAATTCGGACACGATCCATCATCCTCACTTGCTGGAATCCCATAAGCCAAATCTTCAGAAATCCTGTCGATGATGATAGTCTCTAGGCAAACTAATTGCCGCATCATCACTTCTTCCAAGGTCGCATCAATCCTATAAGGATAACCCAAATTCTCAGTACTATATCCCAAGTCTCTTGCATGCATATGCTCTGATACCAATAAATGTAGCGACCCTACCCGGATCCGCTACCTAATCAGAGTTAAGAGCATAATTAAACATACATTAAATAAATCGCTGCGGAAGACTTAAATAAAAACAGACCGGCAGAATACAACCGGTTAAACCAATTCGATTTATACAACCAAATTGAATAAATATCCTTAAGGCAAAACCTACAGCTAATCCTGCTGTCTTCACTGGTCGCTGGCTACTCCAAGCTCCTGGCGCTCAATCCTGCACCTACACCTGCCTCGTCGAATGGGGTGTCCAGGTACACAGAAAAGACTGGACGTGAGCTCTAATATCAATACGAAAGCACTGGGTAAAACATACAAATATGATGCATGCAAATGATAGGGTATCCATATCTGGGATAACTGTATATAACTGCTCAGTAAAGGCGCCTAGGACATGAGTGGTACAACCCGGGGAGCAAACCCTGTCGACACTGCTCATTCCTATAGGACGTGGACTGTGTCCCCAGATGCTAATCACCCATGACCCGTCAGTCACTGAGCACTAGACATCAACCGTCCAGACAAGGCTGAGCGGCCCTACGTGGCTCATCTCACAAGATGGACATGCACAATATGATATGCACATGCTGCATAATAAATGACATACAAAATGCAACATATAAGCATGCAAAACCCGCTGGCTATCTCAGTATGTACTTACGTACCTTACTACAGGTAGTTCCTAGCAGTCCCACTCTAGGTTCCAAGCCTATATCAGCTCTACAATGCAAATACCCATGCATCAATAATTAAGCTCTAAAAGCCTTAACTAAGCTATTGCATACTCCTAAATAATTTAAGGAGACCATAGCTATACCTGCGTCCGTCGTCAGTCTGCTGATGACAATTGCCTCAAAACTTAGGCCACAGCTCCGCCTCGACGCCTGGATCGCTATGCCACTTCCGGATTCCCAATAGGATGCTTAGAACTCCCTAGATCTGAGTTAGAAGGCTTAGGAATTAGAGAGAAGAGAGGGAAAGGTGCACTTGAAAATGAAATCTCGGCCCCCTATTTATAGACGGAGTTCGGAGCCTCCGAACCAGGTTCGGAATGTCCGAACATGATCGGATCCTCCGATCCTATCTTCGGAGCGTCCGATCGCCCCAATATTATGTCAGCCATGACGTCACCTTGCTGACATAAGCGATGATGTGTGCCCTGGTCCCGATCGGAACGTCCGATCTTACCGACGGAGCTTCCGATCCACTTCGGAGCCTCCGATCCTGAGTTCGGATCCTCCGATCCAGTTCGGAGCCTCTTGACTTGGTTCGGAGCTTATGAACCCTCCGGACCTTCGGGACCTTCCCGACTATTTTCGAGTGTCCTGAATCCATTTCTGGACTCCGTTAACTCTTTTGGAGTTTCCTTAATCATGTTTTACTTAATCTAAACATGATTACACGATTAATATACTCATTAATCGCTAATTCTGGATACGGGTCACTACACATCGCCACGTCTTCAGAAAGTACATCGGAAGCTCCGTTGCTGCATCGAAACTTCCGTTCGTACCGGCAGCTCTGATATGCACAACGGTGGCTCCGAAGTTAACACCCTTTTATTTACTGTTTTGGACCCCCGGACCTATCCTACCATTTTTGGACGTTCTGGATCTGATTTTTCACTTATTTTGACCAAATAAGGGCTCCTTAAACATGTTTTGACACTTTTAAAATTATATATCATTTTCTAAATGTTTAAAATCACTTAATATTTGTAAAATGAAACCGGGCTACTACACGCCGTCTGTGGGAAACTTGTTCTTTACGTCATTGAGATCGAATATTACTTCAAAAATGTCTCAAGGACATAATGGCAGTGGAGATGTACCGCTGGGGTTGACTTTCTCCCACGAAGCCTTGGTTGCATTAATGGAGAGCACAACCTTACGTGCAGCAACAGAAGCAGTTGCTCAATTTGTGGCATCTCGTAAACGCAAAATCACAGAAAAAAAGAGCTCGAATTGAAGGCTCCTCATCTCAAGACCCTGGTAATATATACCCAAAGAAAAATAAGTCAAAAACAAATGGCAAAGCTCCTGAGGGTACTAAGAAAAATACAACTCAGAAGGAAGGCAAAATTAGAAGCCACACAAATCGTGACCACTCAAGCGAGGAAAAAACCACTAATCCAACTCGCGGGTATGGATCTCACACAAATGTAATTGGAGATAATTCATCAGCAATTCCGCCTGCACGTTGGATCCCGTTCACTAGCACCATCCTATCTGAAGCATTGCCTAAAGGAGTCAAAATCCTCAGCCTACCTGAGTTCGATGGAACTAGTGATCCTCAAGATCGTATTGACAAATTCTACGCGAAAGCATATTTGTATGGAATAACATATGTTGCTTAGTGCAAGATATTCCGAACAAAGTTATCAGGGCGAGCACTTACATGGTTCAATAAGTTATCGTCCGGATCCATTGCCAACTTGGAGCAACTCACCAAGCGCTTCATCCAGAAATTCTCAATAAACAAGAAATATCCGAAAACAACAGCATACTTATTCATAATTTTTAGAAAGAAGGAGAAAGTTTGAGATACCATGTTAAGTGATTTACTCACGCGGTTCACGAAATCCCACACGTGAACCATGATTTGTTATCTGGAATAATGCAACAAAACTTGCGCAATCGAAATTTCAAGGAGTCAATAGCGGATAAGCCGCCCAGAAACCTAGAAAATTGCTGGAAAGGGCTGAGAAATACATACGAGTTGAAGAATCTGTAGAGCCACGTTACTTGAATAAAAAGAAGAGAGAAGAATAAAAACCATATGAAAGAAAGCAAGAAGAGAAGCGAACAACACAAAGCCCTCGCTTCTAAAATATACCTCTAAATGCACGTCTGACCGATATACTGGTCATGGCTGAAAATCAAGGATTACCACGTCCCCCTTGCACCATGCAGAACAACCCAAAGCGCCAACGTTCGGATACATATTGTCATTTTCACAAAGACAAAGGTCATACAACAGAAGATTTCTTTAGTTTGCAAGCAGAAATTGAAAAACTAATAAAGCTGGGATATTTGAGAAATTTTGTGGAAAAATCCCATGGTAAAAAACGAGATGATAGGCACAGGGACGAACAACCAAAATGCGACCATCAAAAGCACCATGATGAAGTCGGGAAACAACAAGAAAGAATAGATGAAAATTTTCCCACTGGAGGAGTAATAGCCGTAATCACTGGGGGGCCAGCTTGTGGTGACTCGAACAATGCAAGGAAAGCCCTCTTACGGGCAAAAAAAAGAGGCAACAATTTATCCAGTCCCATACCCCTACCAATGTATGAAATTGGAACCATCCAAAGAGGACTATTATTTAGCGACAAAGATCTAGAGAACCCTCGGGATACCCATAATGATGCCTTAGTCATCTCAGCCACAATCTTAATTTTGTGTAAAGAAAATTCTAGTGGATTCCGGAAGTTCAGCCGATATAATTTTTCATGAGGCATTCGTCATGCTGGGTATTAGCAGTGCACAGTTAACGCCGGTAAACACTCCACTAGTCGGGTTATCCGGAGAAGTAGTTGAAGCTTTGGAAGAAGTAATGATTCCTTTTTCCTTGGGTTCTTACCCTAAACGGTCTACTAAGATGTGGTGAAATTCCTCATAGTAAAGTCTTCATCCGCATACAATGTGATCTTGGGATGACCAAGTCTCAATAATTTTTAAGCCATCGGATCAACCTATCATATGAAGCAAAAGTGTCTGACTTTAGGAGGTGTAGGAGAATCCATTGGAGACAACCGTCTAGCCAGAGAGTTTCATGTAGTGACTATACGTGGTTCTTCAGGAAATTGAAAAAGACAAGTTTCTAGTGAGGACTACCAAACTGAAAAATCATTGAAACCCGTAAATATTTTGCGCAAAAACGGGATACATTTAGTAGATGAAGAAGCTGAGAGCAAAGAAAGAATAACCGCAATCGAAACTCTAAAGCACATAGAAATCATTCCAAATTATCCCAAGAAGACCCTGAAGATCGGGACCGAATTGCCTCCTGTGTTGGAAGAGAAGCTGAAAATTTCCTCGGTCACAACTTGGATGTCTTTTCCTAGGGTGATGAGCTAGCCTCTACCCGGAATACCTCATGAACATGCGCTCCATCACCTTCGTGTTGATCCAAAAGTGAGACAGGTGTGGCAAAATAAAAAAAAAGCATTTGGCCCTGAGAAAAATCGACATAAAGCCGCTGAAGTGGAAAAAATATTAATGGAAAAATATATCAGGCCGGTTTCATACCCAGATTGGCTCGCAAATGTTGTCTTAGTGCCGAAACCCGGAGGAAAGTGGAGTTTGTGCATTGGTTTCATTGATCTCAATAAGGCATGCCCCAAAGATCCGTTTTCACTCCCATGGTCGACTCAACTGCAAGATACGAGCTGCTCACTTTTCTTGATTCGTATCAAGGATACAATCAAATTGGCCTAGCACCACAAGACAAAGAAAAAGCAAGTTTCGTCACTGATCATGGAATATATTGCTACGACGTTATGCCGTTTGGGCTGAAAAATGCTGGGGCGACCTATCAACGTCTGGTGAATAATATGTTTGAACACTTGATCGGACATAACATGGAAGTTTATATTTATGATATGCTCGTCAAAAGTACTCAAACCTCAAATCACTTGGAAGACCTTGGCGAATGCTTTATTATACTTAAAAAATACAAGATGAAACTTAACAAGGACAAGTGCACTTTTGGTGTGCGAGGAGGAAAATTCATTGGTTACATGGTGTTAGAATGAGGAATAGATGCCAACCCCAAAAAAATCAAAGCAATCTTAAACATGAATCCCCCGAAGAATGTAAAGGGAATCCAAGAATTGACAGGAAGTTTGGCCGCCCTCTACCAATTTATCTCCAGATCTGCTAACAAAGGCTTACCAATCTTCAAAATGTTGAGGCAAGAAAAAGGCTTTCGATGGACAGAAGAGTGCCAATAAGCATTTGATGAGTTGAAATTACCTTTGACCTCTCCCCCATTATTGGTCAAACCAAAAGAAGGAGACACCCTGCTTATTTATCTAGAAATATTCGCGGAGGCGATAAGTGCAATATTGGTCTCCAAAGTAGGACGTGAGCACAAACCTAGTTTACTACATCAGTCAAACTTTAAACGGAGAGGAAATAAGATACACTGAGATCGAAAATATGGCACTGGCCCTGGTGACAGCAGCAAGAAAACTATGTCCTTACTCTCAATCTCAACCCATTATAGTACTAACCAATCATCCTCTCAAACAGATCCTCTCGAGTCCAGAGGCATCAGGAAGAATGATTAAGTGGGACGCAGATCTGAGTCAATACGGAATTGAATATCACCTGTGTCCAACGATCAAATCACAAATTATTGCTAATTTTCTTGTAAAAATGACAGAAAATCAAGAAGAAAGTTCCACCCCACATGGATGTCTTATTTCGATGGGTCATCCACTTCTACAGGGAGCAGAGTGGGCATAGTGGTGGAAAGACCCACAAGGATATAAATTTCAATATGCCATAAAATTTCTATTTCATGCAACAAATAATGAAGCTGAGTATGAAGCTCTCATTATGGAAATTAGATTGGCTTTGTCGGTATGAGCAAAACGACTGACGATACATGTACACTGACTCTCAACTTTGTGTTAGTCAAGTTAATGGAAATTATGAAGCAATGGAAGACAAAATGCTCGGATAAATGACTCGGGTGAATGAACTACTTTCTCTTTTGGAGAGCTACGATATAAAGCAAATACCCAGAGCTGAAAACGATTCAGCAGACCGTTTAGCAAAATTAGCGAGATCCTTGGCCAACATTGACAATAGGAAAATAACATTCCTAACATATGGAAAAGAGAAAAATGAAGGAAGTAATGTCCCGTGAAAGCTTCGATGGAGAGCTGCTCGATTCCCGATCATTGACGAAGAAATGTACAAAAGAGGTTTTTCCTTGCCTTACCTAAAGTTGTCTTAAGCCATCCAAAGGAAACTATGTACTCCGTGAAATTCACGAAGGAATATGTGGAAATCACTTAGCCGGAAGAGCTCTCAAGGGGAAATCCACTACGCCAAGGATACTTCTAACCAACATGAAGCAAGATGCTATGGACTTAGCAAAACAATGTCATGCATGTCAAGAGCATGCTAACTTCCATCACCAACCAGCAACAATCTTGTAGCCCCTAGAAAGTCCTTTAATTTTTGCTCAATGGGGAATGGATTTGGTAGGTCATTTCCCTCCTGCTACCGGACAAAGAAAATTTCTGATAGTTGATGTGGATTATTTTACCAAATGGGTTGAAGCTGAGCCATTGACCAAAATATCTAAGAGAAGTAATCAATTTTCGATGGAAGAATATAATTTGTAGATTTAGCATCCCGCAAACTCTGGTTTCAGACAATGGAATGCAATTCTCTGGAGCAAAGATAAAAGTCTGGTGCAAAGGAATTTCCATCAAACAGTTCTTCACTTCTTTTCGAAATCCTCAAGACAAAGGGCAAATCGAGGTCACCAATCGAACCATATTCCAGCACCTCAAAACACGCCTAGGCAATGTAAAAGGAATGGGTGGACGAATTTCCAAGAGTTCTATGGGCATATCGAACCACTCCACGCTCCTCAACTGGAGAATCTCCTTTCAACCTAGAACGAAAGATGTGGCTCCTGCAGAAATAGGAAAACAATCAAGGAGAGTGAATCAATACATTTCTTTTGGAAATGACCAAGACCTCCGAGTTTCATTCGACCTGGTGGACGAACTAAGAGATGAAGCTTCAACACGAGCCGAAAGATATTGAGCTTGCATGGCTAGAGCATACAATGACAGAGTTAAAAACCAAGGTTTTTTCTAGTAGGAGACCTTGTCTTGAGAAAATCTGACATCTTGAAGTCAGTGGGCAAATTGGACCCGAAATGGAAAGGCCCGTACAAAGTAATTGAGATAGTAAATAAGGGAATATATCGCCTCCAACACTCAGATGGAAGAATAATTCCCAAACCCTGAAAAGTGGCCAACCTAAAGAAGTTTTCACTACAAGAAAAAAGGTCATAGACAATGCTTTTTTCGCATTGTCTATATGACTGAAAAAGCGTTGTTAAAGATAGTGTTGTAAAAAAGTCCGATCAACGACAACGCTTTTTTCGCGTTGTCTTTTGAGAAAAAACAACGCTTTTTTTGCATTGTCGTTGACCGGACTTTTTTTTACAATAGTGCATTTAAAAACGCTTTAAATCCCATACAACAACATTTAAAAAGAGTTGTCTTTTTTCATATAAAAAAATTAAAATTTAATTCACAAATTTTTAATATTATAAGTCTCTCAAAATTCAAAATTTGTAAAATAAAATTTAATATACAATTTTTCAATATTATAAATCATTCAAATATAAAAAATAATCGAATTCTAAATCAATGAACAATAGAAAATAACTATGAACTATATTAATCTCGAAAAACTTTGATTCTTCCCATCAGCACATGTTAGCATCCCGAGCTTTCATAAAAGCCACAACGATCTCTTTTCCTTTAATTTGTATCTCCATACTGTAAATTATTAAAAATAAAAAAAAAACAAACATAAAACAAATATGAATAGATCAAAATGAAAAATAAACTTAAACATTGAAACTTCATTACAATTTACAGAGAAGAGAGAATGAGAGCTGTCAAGATTTACCCAAGACTGATGACCATAAGCATGCTTATATATCTCAACTTCTGATTATATGCATTCATTTCACCCAATTCAAACAAAATAAATAGAAAGACACATAAAGCGTGTGTGACACGATAATGCAATCATGAACGAAAAAGTTCTGTAAAATGACTAACCAATTATTGTTCAAGGGATTGCACATGGAGAAAAGGTCTAACCATTAGAAACGCAAAACTTTGTGGGGCTCGTTTGCTTCTTCCATCTAGAATCAATAGCCTTGTCAACCATGGGAACATATTCAACATATCCCGAGAAGCTTCCAACCTACCTAGCCATTCCAATAACCTTGTCCTAAAATAAGAGAAATATTTTCACTATAGCATAATAAAAGACAAAATAACTTCCATTTTTTTCACATAATTCTTAATTCCAAATTTTCCAAAATAACTATGATGGAGGAGGGACAGTAAAACATGATGGTCTAGAATTTATGAAAAACTAGAGATTATTAACCACAACAAATAATTAAATTGCATGACCGACAATAGAAGAACTTAACATTCATCCACCTAAATAGAGAAGAAAAAAAAAAGGAGAAACACAGAGAGGTCGCAGTATTCATCAAGCAATGCATAATTCAAACTCAAAAACCAATCCCATTCACTGAAACTGCATCATAGCCATGAATGTTTAGAATAAATAACTAAATGTTACCTCCTCATGGAATGGAGTCAACCAAAGATGTGCATAACTCCTAATGGCTTTCGGTGATGCAATGTCTTCAGCATCAGAACCAGACTCTGTCGTGGAAGTATCAATGCCTTTTAGATGCTTCTGAAAGAGTGGATGCCCTACTGGCCAACTTGTGGCTGAGGGCCTTTATGACTCTATTTGTAAACAATATTTGTTTAATGTAATTTACTCTCTTTATTGGCATTTACTTTATCTATTGTCATATTATTATGTTGTGACGTACTATACGATTTTTAGATAAAAACCTTGAATATACTAGAGTGCATGTAAGATGTGATAGTGAATATGGATGACTATCATGAAACACATCTTATAATAACTGTATATTCTAAATCAGTTCCTAGTCAATTGAGCGTCC
This sequence comes from Henckelia pumila, assembly GCF_033568475.1. Classification (NCBI taxonomy): domain Eukaryota; kingdom Viridiplantae; phylum Streptophyta; class Magnoliopsida; order Lamiales; family Gesneriaceae; genus Henckelia; species Henckelia pumila. The sequence goes on along the minus strand of NC_133122.1, from coordinate 79,298,042 downwards.
GCAATAAGGATAAGGATCGCTCGATATTGAGACTAGAATTTGTGATGCCGAGTACCAGATTTCATTGGTATGGAACATGGAGATGTTCAAAAGCATGCAAATGGATATTCATTAGATGAATGATCGAACTACCCTACTTTAGTGGCCCGCACCGTAATCACCTACTAATCAGAAGCTTAAGCATGCATTTAACTTAATTAAATATAATAAGATAAATGACAGCGGAAACTATAAAAGATATACATCCCCAAGATAATTAAATCTTAAATACAACCAAATCGAATAAATAAAAGTTAAAATATTAAACTCTAAAACTCTTCTGAAGACTCCTGCTACCAATCCCTGGTCACCGGCCAACTACATCTCTCGCTCCTGATCCACACCTGCAAACCTGCCCCGTCGAATGGGGTGTCTGAGATAAAAGCAGGGACGTGAGCGCTAACGCCCAGTACGTAAAGTATTGAATATACAGGTCTATATGATGCATGCAACATGAACTATGAATGCTCTGGAAAAACTGGGATCAATTCTGTAAAATCATGCTCAGTACACAGGCGCCTCCAATATGTGCACGCTGCTCAGAAGATTCAGTGGGTGCCACACATACTGAACCAATCTTAGACTATCACCGTCCTGGGTAAACCACACACACTACCCTGTCGGTCCAGTGGGTGTCACATGGTACCCGATCGTATAATAACAACAACCCTAGGGTTGAGCGACCCTAGAACAACTGGCTATCTCAAAAGGATAACAGGCTCAACATGGTATGCAAATGCCGCATACAAATCATGAACAGTGAATCATGCATATCATGACAGATAATAATGCAACACATAATTATGCAACACATAAACATGTATATTCAGCTGGCTATCTCAGTCTATACTTGCGTACCTTAGTTCTACTAGGCAAGTTATACCAGCACTATGTCCAAGCCTACAGTCCGCACTACAATGCAAAGTACTCATGCATTATAATCTTATTCTAAAAGCCTTAACTACTCTATAGCATTCTCCCTATTTAATATAAGGAGCCAGAGCTATACCTGCGTCCGTCGTCAGCCCGCTGATGATGACTGCCCCAGAACTTGGGCACCACTCCGCCGCAACCCCGGAGCACCTGGCCAACCTCCGGACTAAGCCTAGGAAGGCTGGAAACACCCCAAAACCCCTAGAATACACTAAAGACCGAGATAGAAGTGATGATTTTGGTGTAAAATTCTAAATTTCGGAGGGCCTATTTATAGGCAAAGTTCAGACGGTCCGAACTGCCACTTGTCCGAGCCTTTTAGACACCTGGACCCTGCGGAGTTCGGACGGTCCGAACTCGGGTTTGGATGGCCCAAACTACTTCGGAGGGCCCGAACTGGTCCGTATGCTCCGAACTGTTTTGGTCCTTCCGAACTCATTTTTGGACCCCCGGGACCTACCCTAATTTTCGGACGTTTCAGATCTGATTTTCCACTTATTTTCACCAAATAAGGACTCCTTAAACATGTTTTGACACTTTTAAAATTATATGTCATTTTTTAACATGTTTAAAATCTTTTAATCTTGTAAAATGGAATCGGTCTACTACATTCTCCCTCACTTAAGATAATTTCGTCCTCGAAATACATCTTAAATACTGATATGTACTTGAATAAGAACAACAAGTTCTTTATTCTCTCATATCATTTTACAAGACCAAACTGAATCCAAATAATCACTAGTAACATCATGGTCTCCATACTGGGGTAAATTTCCAATAACCTGTCTGAAGTACAAAAGACTTTCAGAGCAATAATGGAAACCACCCAAATAAATCTTACAATCACTTAATAAGAAACCCAAATCATCATAATGATCATGTCCCCGATCACTATCTGTGACTCCGATAAGGCCAGACAATACTGATTGAATTTCCTGGTTCTCCCCTAGTACCACCAGCGAAAACTATCCATCCAGAATGTACATTTGTCAAAGAATCCTTTTCAAGACTATTCTGTTAAAGAAAACAAAAATCTGTATCTCTGATAAAGCCAGACGATAGCGTTCAAATCTTTTGGCACTAATCCAGTACCAATATCAAATTCATAAAAACATTCCTTTTGATAATTATACCCCTTGCTATAACTGAGAAAAATATCAAGACTCAGGTAGCCTCCTCCAATAGCCTATCTGGAATAAACTTCCCAGAAAACACCGGCGTAGGTCGCACTTCCTATCCCTTCTTGAACAACCCTGCACAGTCCTCAGCACCTGGTATAATCTATCACTGAATCTATGATGAAAATCCATCATCAATAACCAATGACCCTAACACTGAGTCATCTCAGACACTGTGTCAAACCACTGACTTTCTGAATCGTTTCAGGAGAATGCCTAGAACTGATTACCAGCACAACTCTAACCCCTTGTTATGCAAATATCTATTAATTCATCACCGCTGAAAATTAATCATAAAATACTTGGAATTAACTCCAGAGAATCCCAAATCATAATTCCACATAATTTTCAAATTACAACTTATTACCATTCTGTTATCACTAAACAAAACTATCAAACCAACTCAAATACATCATCTGTCAAAGTCATTATGAGCGTCATCATTATTTTCTGACTGCGTCTGAGCTCCCTGTAAAGCATATATCTGACCCTGCGTCCGAGACTGCTGACCATCTCCATGATGCCTACCCTGGGTCCTCTACTGTACTGATGCCTCAGACTGTCTACTAACCTGAGATCCCATCCTAGATGCTTGTCCACTCTGTCCACTACGCTTGGGACAATATTTCTTGAAGTGATCAACACTTCCACAGATGAAACAAGCTCTAGTAGCTGCTCTAAAATTCTCAGTAGAATGATTTCTCCCACAATGATCACACTGTAACTTATTGTTGCTCAATTAACGAGTCTCACCAGATCCTGTAGAAGAAGAAGATCCGGATTTCTTAAATGACTGAGTGCGTGAACCCAAAGAACTCGTGGGTCTAGATGAGAGGAAAGATCTATTATGGAGAATACTGTCCTCAGCCTGATGACATCGACTCACAAGTCCCTCGTAAGTCATGTCATCTCCCACAGCAACTCGGTCATGAATCTCTGGATTAAGGCCTTGAAGGAACAAATTATACTTCGCCTCTGTGCTATCAGAAATCTTGGGGCAATAGGGCAGTAACTCAAAGAACTTCATCTGGTATTCCTCAATCGACATCGATCCCTGCCCGCAAACCCAGCAACTCACTTGTCTTTGTCTGTCGGAGAGCAGGAGGAAAATACAGCTTATGAAAAGCCGTGCGGAACTCATCCCAAGTAGCAATTCCTCGTCCTTCTACCATGAAATCAAGAGTCTCCATCCGCTGCTCCTCAGTGCATCGGAACACTCGGAAACAAACTTCCATATGTCATAGCCAGTTCCCCGCATCCTCCGGTGACTCTCCTCCGACTAAAGGTTTTGGACCCATATACATAAATCTATGCATGCTGAAACGCATGCGATCATCATGGCAATGGTGATGATGGCCTCGACAATGCTCCCGATTATCCTGATCACCCCAGCATCCACCAACGCTACTATGGCTACTTTCGTCACCATGTCCCGCCATCTATACGATGATCAAAATGTTAAACCCAATTTCAACAATCTGGATCCCAAGATTACTATGCATGCTCTGATACCATAAATGTAGTGACCCGCACTGTGATCACCTACTAATCAGAAGTTTAAGCATACATTTAATTTAATTAAACATAATAAGAGAAATGACAGCGGAAACTATAAAAGATATACAGCCCCAAGATAATTAAATCTTAAATACAACCAAATCGAATAAATAAAAGTTAAAATCTTAAACTCTAAAACTCTTCTGAAGACTCCTGCTACCTACCTAGCCCTGGTCACCGACCAACTACATCTCTCGCTCCTGATCCACCTGCAAACCTGCCCCGTCGAATGGGATGTCCGAGATAAAAGAAGAGACGTGAGCGCTAACGCCCAGTACGTAAAGTATTGAATATACAGGTCTATATGATGCATGCAACATGAACTATGAATGCTCTGGGTAAACTAGGATCAATTCTGTAAAATCATGCTCAGTACACAGGCGCCTCCAATATGTGCACACTACTCCGAAGATTCAGTGGGTGCCATACATACTGAACCCGATCTTGGACTATCACCATCCTGGGTAAACCGCACACGCTGCCCCGTCGGTCCAGTGGGTGTCACACGGTACCCGATCTTATAATAACAACAACCCTAGGGCTGAGCGACCCTAGAACAACTGGCTATCTCAAAAGGATAACATGCTCAACATGATATGCAAATTCCGCATACAAATCATGAACAGTAAATCATGCCTATCATGACAGATAATAATGCAACACATAATTATGCAACACATAAACATGTATATTCAGCTGGCTATCTCAGTTTGTACTTACGTACCTTAGTTCTACTAGGCAAGTTATACCAGCTCTATGTCAAAGCCTACAGTTCGCACTACAATGCAAAGTAATCATGCATTATAATCTTATTCTAAAAGCCTTAACTACCCTATAGCATTCTCCCTATTTAATATAAGGAGCCAGAGCTATACATGCATCCGTCGATAGCCCGCTGATGACGACTGCCCGAGAACTTGGTCACCGCTCCGCCGCAACCCCGGAGCACCTGGACAACCTCCGGACCAAGCCTAGGAAGGCTGGAAACACCCCAAAACCCCTAGAATACACTAAAGCATGAGAGAGAAGTGATGATTTTGGTGTAAAATTCTGAATTTCGGAGGGCCTATTTATAGGCGAAGTTCGGACAGTCCGAACTGGGTTCGGACGGTCCGAACTGCCACTTTTATGAGCCTTTTAGATACCTGGACCCTGCAGAGTTCGGACGGTCCAAACTCGGGTTTAGACAGCCCGAACTACTTCGGAGGGCCCGAACTAGTCCGTATGCTCCGAACTGGTTTGGTCCTTCCGAACTCATTTTTGGACCCCCAGGACCTACCCTACCATTTTCGGACGTTCCGGATCTGATTTTCCACTTATTTTCACCAAATAAGGACTCCTTAAACATGTTTTGACACTGTTAAAAATTATATGTCATTTTCTAACATGTTTAAAATCACTTAATCTTGTAAAATGGAATCGGGCTACTACACCTACTAGGACTTTCCAAGTGGTTTTCACTAATTGAGTGGATAAGTACGTGGTTTTGGTTGTACACCATTAGTCCTTACTACTTGAAACAACATGGAGACTCTATATGCTAGTACTGTATTTTGACTCGTTTACCGACTCCATGAGGGTCATCAGGTGTTGAGATTGGGTGCAGTTATGACACATATAGGAGTCAATGCTTTGTTGTCAAGGATTCACCACACGCTTGCGAGCCCTATGGGATCTGAGGAGATATTATTGTGACAAATCTCTGGCCAGAGTACATGATGTGCTTTAGGTTACTTGGTTTCCTAGTTGCACATGCGATGTCACTATTTGATCTTCAAGATGTATTACATAGTTATCGAATCTTGAACGACTCTCGATATACCAATGGTTGTTGATTCGATCGGAATATATGGATGAAGGGACCATACTGTACGCTAACCAAACCCACTGGTTCTTGTAGGCACTATTAGTGATACCTATGGAATCATGGGGCAATGTTTCTAGGCGATCTTACCATGATTCGATTGGCAATTCGGAAATTGTTGTTCCGAGTCACAAGGAGTTGTGAGTCCACGGCTAGCTATATCTTTGAACCATTGTGGGTCACACAAGTAATGGATTTCTAATCCCCGTTGAGATAGTTAAATTAAATGAGTTAAATTTAGCGAACGAGAAGTAGGACTTATTATTGATGAATAGAGGGAGTGAAATTTCCTAAAATAACATGGGGATGCCATTTTTGGAAACCACTGAATTCGGATTCAGAAAATTTATCTTGACTTTAAAATATGCAGAAAAGGTTTCTGTACACATTGGTAAAATTGGTTTATTAATTAGAGTCACGATGAATTTTATATTAATTTCTGAACATACGGGCTTTGATTGTCAGGCTTGAACTTCTTATTGATGAATAGAGGGGGTGAGATTTCCTAAAATGACATGGGAATGCCATTTTTGGAAACCACTGAATTCGGATTCAGAAAATTTATCTTGAATTTAAAATATGCAGAAAAGGTTTCTGTACACATTGGTAAAATTGGTTTATCAATTAGAGTCACGATAAATTTTATATTAATTTCTGAACATACGGGTTTTGCTTGTCAGGCTTGAACTTATGACTAACGGGCCTTAAGCTGTTAGAAGCCCATGTTATAAATAAGTTATTACAGTGCAGAAATTACAACACAACAGGTCATAATTTTTGAAACCTAGAGAGCAGTCTCCCTAGGGTTGGCCGAAAATCCAGTCTCCCTTTTTTGAAAATCCAGTCTGCAATTGGTTTAACAGATCAAATCTGTTAATCTCTTCGTAGAAACTTCTGATAGAATTTCTTGTGCAGTCTGTCAGAGGGATTAGATTTCTCTTCGTGGAACTGATTCAGGAATTGATCGAGGCATCGGTTCCTAGGATATACAAGAAGAACAGATTTATCTGTTGGAGTCCATAACCTCAAGTTGAGACTTGAGAGGTAAAATTCAATTTTGTTTTATTTTACATAATTTTTTTAATCGTAAGGATCTGGTACCCTATGATCTGGAATCGTTCCAGATCTAAAACAAAAAATTTAAACTTCCGCTTCCATGGGTATCAGATCTGATAGATCCAGAATGTGTTCCAACAGTGGTATCAGAGCCAGGTTGTTCTTCGATTTTACAATTAAAATTTATCGATTGTACAAAGCCTCGGTTTTTAAGAAAACAAAAAAAAAATTTGGGGATGCCTGCTGCCCTGTGCGCAGCTGGGCAGCACGCAGAAGCCCTGCGCGCGGCTGGGCCGCGTGCGGCGGCGCTGCAGCCCAGCGTGATAGGCTCGGGCAAAACACTGCCCTAGCCCAGCCCTCGGCGGCCCAGCAGCTGGGCTGGGCCCCGCCGGTCGGGAGGGCTTCCCGGGATCGTCACGGGCATCCCCAAAAAATTTTTATTTTTATTTTTTTTGAAATTATGAATTTCGGCCCGGTAACGGTTATTGGGCCCAGTTTTTTTTTACGATCGAAAATTGTTTCGGTTGGTCCACGAGGCAATGAGTCAAAATTGTTTGAACCCGGAATTTTTAAGAAAATTAATTTTTGGATAAATTTGAATTTTTGTAAAATTTATAAATTTAATCCAATAAATTAAATTTTATGAAAAATTATTTATTTTGGTACAATTGATAATAAAATATGATTATATATATAAAATTAGATTTTGTAGTAGCCCGTACCCTAATTGAGTAATTAAAGGATTAATGCTAATTAATTGAATTGGGTATCGGACGGATCGGAAGCTCCGAAGGCACGATCGGAAGCTCCGAACAGGATCGGAAGCTCCGATGAGCGATCGGAGGCACCGATGTTATTACGTCAGGCATGACGTGTGGTTCGATCGGAAGCTCCGATCAAGACCGGAGGCTCCGATCACCCCTATCCGGAGTCAACAAGTGATATGTTGACACGTGGCAGATCAGGATCTTCGGAAGATCCGATGGCAGGATCGGACGTTCTGATCGAGGTTCGGACGTTCCGATCAAGGATCGGAAGTTCCGATCGTTGTCTATAAATAGAAGGCCGAGACTTCACTTTCATTTGCCAATTCCGAGTTCTCCTTTCCTTTCTAGTCCGTTTGGAGCTGTTCTAGTCTTCTTAGGCTTGGTCCGGAGGTCGGCGAGGCGTTCGGTAGTCGTAGCGGAGTTGTGCCCAAGTTCTGGAGGCATCGACGTCAAAGGGCTAACGACGGACGAAGGTATAGCTTTTGCTTCCTATAAATATTTAGGAGTATGCAATAGCTTAGTTAAGGCTTTTAGAGCACTTTAATGATAGTAGTATCATTTGGCAGTGTAGAGCAGACTATAGGCGTGGACCTAGAGTTGGTAGAGCTTGCACTGTATTGAGGTACGAAAGTACTGTTCGAGATATCCTGACTGAGTATGCATGTATTATGTGACTGCATGATTTATATGCCATGATATTATGCTGCATTCATTTGCATCTTGCTGTATCTCCTTCGAGATGTCTGTTAGTAGGGTTGTACCCTATCCTGTTAGTGGATGGACTTCCATAGATTTGGGTCCGGCGTTTCCACGGTTATCTCGGTATGGGAGCCACCTCCTGAAGCGACGGCACAGCGTGCTACATACCAGGGCCCGGTCTGTCTCTGTTATCTGATCCTTGACCTCGAGTCTATAGGGAGTTCACTTTGCATGCATGTATACTCATACTCTCGCACTGAGCATTTTATGCTCACGTCTCGTACTCTGTATTTTTTGGACACCCTATTCCATGGGGCAGGTTTGCGATTGGGCGAGGAGGGTGGATCCAGGAGGGGCTAGTCAGCGGTTGGCCGGCTGGAGCTTCGCTTAGGTTTTATTACTGTTGTTTTGGGTTTATACAGCTATTCGATTTGGTTGTATATTATTGGATAAATTACAGATTCCTTTACTTGGGATTGTATAATGTTTATGGTTTCCGCAGTTTTATTCTGATATCTGTTTTATTAAGTTAATTGCATGCCTAAGTTCTGTTTAGTAGGTGATCCGGGTAAGGGTCACTACATTTATGGTATCGGAGCATGCAAAAGATTTCTTGGGATTTAGTCTCATCTTGAGGTATTTTTGTAGATGTCAAATCGTGACGACCAGAGTTCTCATGGCAGTGTTGGTGGGCGTTGGGGTGATGCCGACCGGGAGCCTCGTCGAGAACGGCGTCATCGCCACCATGACGACGAGCGTTTCACTGTGCGTCGATTCTTAGCTATGGGTCCTAAGCCTTAGTTGGAGGTGAGTCTCCGGAGGATGCGGAGAACTGGTTAGACCGCATGGAGACGACTTTTCAGACTTTCCAATGCACCGATGAGCAGAAGGTGGAGACCCTTGGCTATCTTCTGGATGGGCGTGCGCGCAGGTGGTGGAGGTTTACTTCTGCACCTTTTGTTACGGCGAGAGGAGTGGCCACCTGGGCCGAGTTCCGCACAGCTTTCCAAAAGCGGTATTTTCCTCCTGCACTCCGTCAGTCGAAGGCAGGCGAGCTACTGAGTCTGCGACAGGGAGCCATGTCTATCGATGAGTATCAGCAGAGGTTCTTTGATCTACTATCCTATTGCCCCGAGATTGCTGATAGCTCAGAGATGAAGTATAATCTGTTTCTTCAGGGCCTTAACCCTGAGATCCATGACCGTGTGGCATTTGGCGACGACATGACCTACGAGGGTTTGGTAAGCCGTTGTCACCAGGCGGAGGACAAGCATTCGGCGGAACAGGTCTTTCTCTCAGTCGAGACCTGCTAGTTCTTTGGGTCCCCGTGCCCAAACTTTCAAGAAGTCTGGATCTTCTTCTTTCTCTGGTTCTGGAGGTGTTGTTCGTTTCGGTAAGAAGGACAAGTGTGATCACTGTGGGAAGAACCATCCATCCGACAAGTGCCGCAGAGCTTCTGGAGCTTGTTTCCGTTGTGGAGAGACTGGTCATATCCGGAGGGATTGTCCACAGTCTGGGGGAGGCGGTTCTGGTTCTGGTTCAGGATCGGGTTCTCAGGCCACCGTTCAGCAGAGGTCGCAGGGACAGTCTGCTAGGAGTTCTCATTTGAAGCCACGAGCTTCTGGCCAGGTGTTTGCCCTGAGACATGATCAGGCAGTGGAGGAGAATGAGAAAGTCAACGCAGGTACATTTCTGCTTTATGGTACACCTGCTCTTGTACTTATTGACACTGGTGCATCTCATTCCTTCATTTCTGCACGTTTTGTTAAGAGGCATAAGTTACCATGCATTGCACTAGACGTAGTGATGTCTGTTTCTACTCCGACGTGCCAATCTTCTTTGGCTAAGCGTCTAGTGATGGGTTGCCCTTTAGAGTTCGAAGGGAACATTCTGTTAGCGAATCTCATGGTCCTGGCGATGGACGACTTTGATTGCATTCTGGGAATAGATATGTTGACTACCTATCGAGCTTCAGTGGACTGCTATCAGAGATTAGTACGCTTTCATCCGAAAGGGAGTGAGAGCTGGTTTTTCTATGGTGAGGGAGCGCGACCCCCGATGCCTTTGGTATCAGCTTTGAGAGCCTGTCGAGCTCTAGAGTCTGGCGGGGAAGGCTACCTTATCTATGCAGTTGATTTGTCCGCTGAGAGTATTGGGATAGAGAGCATTCCTGTTGTGGATGAATTTCCAGATGTATTTCCTGATGAGATTCCGGGTTTTCCTCCTGCTAGGGAAGTCGAGTTTGGCATAGAGTTGATGCCGGGTACTTCGCCTATTTCTAGAGCACCGTATCGTCTGGCTCCGTCAGAGATGCGTGAGTTGAAGAATCAGCTACAGGATCTTTGAACAAGGGGTACATTCGTCCTAGTGTATCTCCTTGGGGAGCTCCTGTTCTCTTCGTGAAGAAGAAGGATGGGTCGATGCGGCTGTGCATTGACTATCGGCAGCTGAATCGAGTCACTGTGAAGAACAAGTATCCGTTTCCTTGTATTGATGACTTGTTCGATCAGCTGCAGGGCACGTCAGTTTAATCCAAGATTGACTTGAGATCTGGGTATCATCAGTTGAGAGTCCATGATCAGGACGTAGCCAAGACTGCATTCCGTACTCGCTATGGGCATTACGAGTTTCTAGTGATGCCATTTGGTTTGACTAATGCGCCGGCTATATTCATGGATTTGATGAACCGTGTCTTCAGGGAGTATTTGGACAAGTTTGTCGTGGTCTTCATTGACGACATCTTGGTGTATTCGCGTAATACGGAAGAGCATGTTTCTCACTTGCGGTTAGTACTACAGACTCTTCGAGATGAGCAGTTATACGCCAAGCTGAGCAAGTGTGAGTTCTGGATGGATAGAGTGGTCTTTCTTGGCCATATCATATCCAGGGAGGGGATTTCTGTTGATCCAAGCAAGATTGAAGCGGTACTTAATTGGTCGCGTCCGATGACAGTTGCTGAGATCCGTAGTTTTCTGGGTCTAGCAGGGTATTATCGTCGCTTCATTTTGAACTTCTCTCAGTTAGCTCGACCGTTGACGCAGCTTACCCGCAAGGGTGTGGATTTTGAGTGGTCCTCCGAGTGTGAGGAGAATTTCCGTGAGCTTCGACGGCGGTTGACTTCTGCGCCGGTGTTGGCATTACCGTCAGGATCTGGAGGGTATGTAGTTTACACGGATGCTTCTCTTCAGGGGTTAGGTTGTGTCCTGACTCAGAATGGGCATGTGATCGCATACGCTTCTAGACAGCTGAAACTTCACGAGGACAACTACCCAGTCCATGATTTGGAGTTAGCAGCCATTGTGTTCGCTTTGAAGATCTGGCGTCATTATCTGTATGGCGAGAAATTTGAGATCTTCACAGACCATAAGAGTCTCAAGTATTTGTTCACTCAGGCGGAGTTGAACATGAGGCAGAGACGTTGGATGGACTTTGCTTAAGGACTATGATTGCGAGATTAAGTACCATCCGGGAGCTGCTAATCTCACCGCTGATGCTTTGAGTCGCAAGGTGCGAATATCCGCACTTCAGGCTTGTTCGATGTCTAGTGCGATCAGTGACTGTTGTACTTCAGGTTATACCTTCAGGCATAAGAAAGGTATGCAGAGTATCCAGATGTTTTGCGATATTATCTGAGCCAGCCTTGTATTCACGGATCCGAGATGCTCAGATGTCTGATTCGAAGACCCAGCGTTTAGCTCGTCTAGCTAACGAGGGTAGCTCGTCTGGATTTCATTATCAGTCAGATGACTTTCTGTGTTTGTCTGGTAGGCTTGTGATTCCACAGGATGAAGAGTTGCGAGAGGAGATTTTATCTCAGGCACATCGCACTAAGTTGAGTATTCATCCTGGGAGCAACAAGATGTACAAGGATCTACGTACTCGTTTCTGGTGGAAGGGAATGAAACGCAGTGTTTATCAGTATGTTTCGAGATGTTTGGTGTGTCAACAGGTCAAGGCAGAGCACCGACGACCTGGAGGATTGCTTCACAGTCTGCCTATTCCGGAATGGAAATGGGAGTTTATCACTATGGACTTTGTGACCCATTTGCCGGTATCCCCGAGGAACTGTGATGCTATCTGGGTTGTGGTGGACCGACTCACCAAGTCAGCGCATTTCATTGCCTATAGCCGAGAGTACTCTGTGGATCGCATGGCACGGATGTACATTCAGGAGATCGTCCGACTTCATGGAGTGTCTGTGATCATTGTCAGCGATCGGGACCCCAGGTTTACTTCTAGATTCTGGGGGAGTGTTCAGCGTGCGATGGGTACTACTCTCAGTTTGAGTACAGCCTATCATCCGGAGACTGATGATCAGTCAGTGCGCACTATCCGTACGTTAGAGGATATGCTTAGAGCGTGCGTCTTGGATTTTGGTCCAGCCTGGCAGGATCATTTGCCGTTGATCGAGTTCGCTTACAACAACAGCTATCATACTAGTATTGGGATGGCACCTTTTGAGGCATTGTATGGGCGACATTGTCGTACTCCACTCTTTTGGGAAGAAGTGGGGGAGAGACAGGCTGAGGGACCAAAGTTTATCCAGCAGGCGATAGACATTGTTGATCAGATCAAGAAACAGATTAAGACTGCACAGGATCGTCAGGCCAGCTATGCTAATATCAAGCGTAGGCCTTTGCAGTTCGAGGTCGGGGAGAAAGTGTTTCTGAGAGTGTCACCTTTCCGCAAGATTCTCAGATTTGGCCTTAAGGGCAAGTTGTCTCCCAGATTCATCGGTCCGTTTGAGATCTTGGAGAGCATTGGCGATTTGGCTTATCGACTAGCTTTGCCACCGCATCTGTCCATTATTCACGACGTGTTCCACGTATCTCTGTTACGACGGTATGTGGCAGATGAATCTCATATTCTGCAGCGGTCTGAGGTTCAGGTAGACAAGGATTTGACTTATGTTGAGAAACCTCTTCGTATCCTGGATTATAAGGATAAGGTTTTACGGAACAAAGTCATTCCTTTGGTTTTAGTTCAGTGGCAGCGCCGAGGCACCGAGGAAGCTACGTGGGAGCTTGAGGATAGGATGCGTAAAGACCATCCTGAGTTGTTTTGATTTCATTCTTTAAGTTGTATTCAGTTGCAAACTCTGTAAACGTTTGATTTGAATAAAGAATGTTTCTGATTTCTGTAATTACATTCGATACTTAAGATCTGTTTTCGAGGACGAAATATCTTAAGTGGGGGAGAATGTAGTAGCCCGTACCCTAATTGAGTAATTAAAGGATTAATGCAAATTAATTGAATTGGGTATCGGACGGATCGGAAGCTCCGAAGGCACGATCGGAAGCTCCGAACAGGATCGGAAGCTCCGATGAGCGATCGGAGGCACCGATGTTATTACGTCAGGCATGACGTGTGGTTCGATCGGAAGCTCCAATCAGGACCGGAGGCTCTGATCACCCCTATCCCGAGTCAACAAGTGATATGTTGACACGTGACAGATCAGGATCTTCGGAAGCTCCGATGGCAGGATCGGACGTTCCGATCGAGGTTCGGACGTTCCGATCAAGGATCGGAAGTTCCGATCGTTGTCTATAAATAGAAGGCCGAGACTTCACTTTCATTTGCCAATTCCGAGTTCTCCTTTCCTTTCTAGTCCTTTTGGAGCTGTTCTAGTCTTCTTAGGCTTGGTCCGGAGGTCGGCGAGGCGTTCGGTAGTCGTAGCGGAGTTGTGCCCAAGTTCTGGAGGCATCGACGTCAAAGGGCTAACGACGGACGAAGGTATAGCTTTTGCTTCCTATAAATATTTAGGAGTATGCAATAGCTTAGTTAAGGCTTTTAGAGCACTTTAATGATAGTAGTATCATTTGGCAGTGTAGAGCAGACTATAGGCGTGGACCTAGAGTTGGTAGAGCTTGCACTGTATTGAGGTACGAAAGTACTGTTCGAGATATCCTGACTGAGTATGCATGTATTATGTGACTGCATGATTTATATGCCATGATATTATGCTGCATTCATTTGCATCTTGCTGTATCTCCTTCGAGATGTCTGTTAGTAGGGTTGTACCCTATCCTGTTAGTGGATGGACTTCCATCGATTTGGGTCCGGCGTTTCCACGGTTATCTCGATATGGGAGCCACCTCCTGAAGCGACGGCACAGCGTGCTACATACCAGGGCCCGGTCTGTCTCTGTTATCTGATCCTTGACCTCGAGTCTATAGGGAGTTCACTTTGCATGCATGTATACTCATACTCTCGCACTTAGCGTTTTATGCTCACGTCTCGTACTCTATATTTTCTGGACACCATATTCCATGGGGCAGGTTTGCGATTGGGCGTGGAGGGTGGATCCAGGAGGGGCTAGTCAGCGGTTGGCCGGCTGGAGCTTCGCTTAGGTTTTATTACTGTTGTTTTGGGTTTATACAGCTATTCGATTTGGTTGTATATTATTGGATAAATTACAGATTCCTTTACTTGGGATTGTATAATGTTTATGGTTTCCGCAGTTTTATTCTGATATCTGTTTTATTAAGTTAATTGCATGCCTAAGTTCTGTTTAGTAGGTGATTCGGGTAAGGGTCACTACAGATTTTATGTAAAAAAAATTATTTTATGGATAAATTAGATAAAATATGATTTTTTTATATAAAATGGGATTTTATGTATAAAATATGATTTTATCTGTTTTAATATATTTCCATTTTGAATTGCATGTTATCCAATCATTTAATTGAATTAAATAATTGGATAAAAGGATGATCGATTGCCATGACCAAAACTTTAGGTGTATGTTAGGTTGTTTACATTTGGTTTTTATTATTGCTGTTGGGTTTTTATTAATGGGCTTGTATTATGGCCAAATTTGATTTGTCATTTGCAATAAAAGTGGGCCTGGTTTATGGTCCGTTTCCACCCTTAAAATATGTATCTCCTACTTGTAATCAAAATTTATTTTAAATTTATTAGACTTAGTGGGAGATAGAGATTTCAAGATGATGGTGGGCCTAGCAGACGATGATAAAGACCAAATAAATATAAATTGGAAGCTCAATGTAATAGGATCGCATTTTATACTTGCATATCACCTAGGATTGGACTTAGACTCGTGATTGGCAACCACGGGTCGACTAGATATTTCCTCACGGAGGATGAACAAGTTAGTAGGAGAGGGCATGTTTGATATGCCAGATATAAACTCTCTACCTACTTGTGAGTCCTGCCTGAAAGGAAAGATGACTAAAACACCTTTTAAGGGAAAGCCTGAGCGTAGTCAAAATCTGTTGGATTTGATCCATACAGATGTTTGTGGCCCATTTAGTATTGGTACTAAATCTGGTCACATTTACTTTATTACCTGTACTGATGATTATTCTAGGTATGGGTATTTATATTTAATGAAATATAAGTCTCAATCATTTGAAAAGTTCAAAGAATTCAAGACTGAAGTAGAAAATCAGCTAGGTAAAAGTATTAAAGCACTTCGATCTGATCGAGGTGGCGAATACTTGAGTACCGAGTTTTTGGACTATCTAAAAGAAAATAGAATTCTTTCCCAGTGGACTCCTCCTGCCACACCTCAGCTTAATGGTGTAGCAGAGCATCGTAATCGAACGCTGTTGGACATGGTTCGATCGATGATGAGCTTCACTGAGCTCCCACCTTAGTTTTGGGGCTATGCACTTGAAATGGCAGTGTTTTTGTTAAACAATGTCCACAATAAAGTAGTGAATAAAACTCCATACAAATTATGGACTGGCAAAACTCCTAAGTATTCGTACTTGAGGATTTGGGGATGTCCTGCTTACGTGAAGCAGACAGTGGGAGATAAGTTGGATAGTCGATCCACCTTATGTTATTTTGTAGGGTATCCAAAGAATTCAATCAGATATTACTTCTATCATCCTACTAAAACAAAAGTGTTTGTTTCTAGGATTGCCACCTTCCTTGAGAAGGAGTTCTTACTTGATAGAAAAGGCAAAATGATGGAACTCGAAGAAGTTCGAGAAGAACCCGAGATACAGAATAACAACCCCACACCTTAGGAACCAATAAATGACACGCCACTTCTTAGAAAATCCAAAAGGGCTTCTAGACATCATGTTCGACTTAATATCCTACTTGAAGGGGATCAAAGTGAACCTGACATTGGATGTGATCCAAGAAACTTCAAGGAGGTAATTTCTGATGCTGATTTGAATTTATGGCTTGAAGCCATGCAGTCTGAAATAGACTCCATGCATGAAAACCAAGTTTGGTCTTTAGTAGATCCTCCCGATGGAATTGTTCCTATAGGGTGTAAATGGATCTACAAGAGAAAACTTGGGCCTGATGGTAAGGTGCTGACCTACAAGGCACGATTGGTCGCAAAAGGTTATACTCAAAGACAAGGTGTTGACTATGATGAAATTTTTTCACCAGTCGCAATATTCAAGTCCATAAGAATCCTAATTGCCATAGCAGCATGATATGACTATGAGATATGTCAAATGGATATGAAGACTGCGTTCCTTAATGGAAACATTAAGGAAGAGATCTATATGATGCAGCCCGAGGGATTCATATCCATGGAAAGCGAGCATAAGGTATTCAAGCTTCAGAGATTAATCTATGGTCTCAAACAGGCGTCAAGAAGTTGGAACCAGAAATTTGATGAAACAATAAAGGACTTTGGTTTCATCAAGAACCCAGAGGAACTGTGCGTTGTACAAGAAAGTAGTTAATGATGCTGTGACATTCTTAGTGCTTTATGTTGACGACATCCTACTCATTGGAAATGATGTAGGGATGCTACAGTCAACAAAGATATGGTTATCAGATAGATTTTCAATAAAGGACTTGGGTGAGGCATCCTATATTCTTGGAATACAAATCTATAGGGATAAATCTAAGAGAATGATAGAACTCACTCAAGAGACCTACATCGACACCATATTGAAGAGGTTTTCTATGGATGAGTCTAAGAGAGGACATCTACCTATGTGTCATGGAGTTTCTCTATCCAAGTCCATGTCTCCCAAGACTGACGAAGAGATAGAGAAAATGACATACATACCATATGCGTCATTTATAGGTAGTATCATGTATGAGATGATATCTACGAGGCCTGATGTAGTCTTTGCTCTGAGTGTCACGAGCAGATATCAGGCCAACCCCGGTCAAATGCATTGAAAAGCTGTGAAGGATATTCTTAAGTACCACTACAACAAAAATGCTCAAACACAACACTTAAAAGACAACGGTTTTTTTACAAAAAAACGTTGTTGTTTTTTAAATCACAACGCTTTTAGTGAAAAGCGTTGTCTATATATATTTTATATTCATTAAAGACAACGTTTTTTTTTTAAAGCGTTGTCTATGAGCGTTTCTTTTCTATTTACAACAACGCTTTTTTAAATGAGTTGTGGATAAATCTTTATTTTATTTTATTATAAATAAAACTTAAAATACATCTACCCTATCCTTCACGTTGAAAAAATAAACCCAAAATCCCCAAACCCTGTCGCGATTTATCCCTCTCGTTTTTTCTCTCTTTCGATTCCAACTACTGCTTTCCATCATTCGTGATTTTTGCCGCTTAATCGCAAAAATCTTGTAGTTGATGAGCTTGAATAAGGCCTTGACGAGGGACATCTTGTTGACGAGCTTATTCGCAATCCAGAACCTTGCCCTGGTACTTGGCAACTCCGGTGACGAGGCGGTGGCCATAAGGTCTAGGGCTTTGCAAAATCAACACATGACCATCGGTGTCATTGCTAACCCTTGCCTTTTGTCGCAGTCTCTCGCAGCCAAGCCGTAAGTGTTCAATTTTTCTGGCCTCTCTTTAGCCCTAGCTTGTACACCCCTCTTTTTTTTTTTTTTTTTTTTTCCCTTCATATGTCTTCTTATATACATGTGGGGGAGGATTTTCATCTTTTTAATGGATTATTGCTTACATGGGCTTCTGTTTTTGTTCCGTTTTTTTTAGCATGACACAGGTGTTGGAGCTGGTCCAGGAGAGGTGGCCTTCTATGAGCGAGATCGAGCCCGCGAAACAAAACTCTCAAGAAATCGCCGCTAGGCTTTTGAATAGCGTGGATCCGATGAAAAGAGCGAGAGTTGAAAACGGAGCTGGTGGAGGTTAGGGCTTTACCTAATATTTCTCTGTTTATAAGCCTTTGCGGGCAAGCATACGACGCTAAGATAATCGATGTTTGAAAGCTAGTGTTGTATGTGTTATCTACAGGATATACTTAAATCATGCTATCAGGAGCTGTGAAGGGTATGGATTTCTCTTTTGGGTGGTGATTTTCTTTTTTTTTTTTATTTTGGAGATCTGCTCACGCCGAACTTCTCAAAATTTAGGGCATCTCCCGTGTTCTTAATGTGAAATGATTATCGATATTTTTATTTGTGACTTGATAACCTTTATTTTAGTTCCCGTCAATTTTTCTCAGTGATTAGGTTTATTTGATAATTCCAATAATTTTTTGATGCCGATACTTATAAATTATCATTATTTATTTATGGTTGTATCATATATTTTTTTTAACCTTTAGACTTATTATATTTTTCTTCGATTCACTGTATTTCATGTATAGTTAAATTTTCATATTTCACATTTTTTTGTGTATATAAATTTCTTTGCTTGACCCGTCTTTGTCTAAAGTCCTCTTTTTTTTTTAATCACATTCACAATCTTGGCTGATTGTTTGGTGAATTATACTTTAGTCCAAAAAATCCCAAACCCAACAAAGAGAGTAGCCTAAGAAAGTACACAGCCTTTTCACTTAATATATATATATATATATATATGTTGTGCAGGAGAGGAGATGACAAGGGTGATTTGGAAACTAATCAACGACAAGGTATTAAATCGGATTTTCTGCTCCATCATATTACAAATTTTCTCTCTCGCGTCCTTTCAATAACCAATGGGTATATATGAATGCTTACTCTCAAGTAAGTGATCTTTATGTAATTTTTTTTGGCGTGTAAACCAATAAAGAATGAATCAAGTGTTTAGAATATTTTCAGGCTTATATTTAGGGTCGAGCTTCAGTCGCTCATCGAACTAGTTTAGAGTCGTTTGGGTTCAAAATTGATTACAATAAAAAGAATAATCTATTGTGAAGATTAGGATGGCTATACCTTGAGAAGTCAATGAAGATTAGTGGAGATTCCTTAAATATGTGCACATGGGCTGAATCAGTAGAGGTATTTATTATCTCCTTGGAAGCATTTTCTTGGAGGAGAATTTGTGAAGATATGCAGGTACAATTCTATCTAGATTTTTGAATTGAATGGCTGCTATGCCCCTTTGCCTTCATATTATTCATTTGTTTATTCACCCTGTTTTTTTTAATAGGAAAATGGATTTCTACAAGATGGCCTTGATCTCACTTCAGCATTGGACAATCAGGGTAAAAAATGTGAAACACGTAGCCAAGGAATGAAAACCAAAATATCAGGCAAGAGACCTATAATTAACAATCTTGTTGTGTCTGAGCCACTGGGTCCTGTCCCATTCAAGGTCGGTGATAACATTGAGCTTTTTTGTCAGGACAGTGGCATGCGAGGCTATTGGTTTAGGTGCAAAATCTTGTTCTTAGAAAAAAAGTGCCTGAGGGTTCAATACCTTGATGTCGATGATGTTGATGGAAATGGGAAACTTGAGGTATATATGCATTGCATGTTTTGTTTTTCTCTCATTTTCTGTGCAATATCCATTGCAGTTTCCTCTGTAAAATAATCAGACCGCATACTTGGAAATGAGTACTTGGTGATTTTTGACAAGTAGCTAAATATATATTATTCCTAGTAATCTACCGAAATGTGAATTGTACAGGAATGTGTTCCAGTTGCCAGAGTGGCAGATACTGATAAGTTAGGTATAAGATGTGCTGGCCTCCTTACAGTCAGGCCATGGCCTTCTGAGGATTCTTCAGATTCTAAGCTTGAGGTGGGAGTGGCAGTTGATGCCCGCTGGTACGATGGCTGGTGGGAAGGTGTTGTAATTGGTTGCGACCCGTCAAATGCAACTAAACTACAAGTTTACTTGCCTGGTATGTATTTCAATTTGCTGTCTTTAATGTCTCAATGTTAGGGGTTCGATTTAGTTATCATTTTGTTTGTTGAAAGTTGAGAGAATCTTGTTTAATAAAGTTAAGGAAATTTCGAGAACATAGCCCAAGTGCTCAAGTATACATTTTTGCTTGTTGAAAGTTTAGCATATATTTCCCCTTTTTTAAATGTTTTTTATGCTGCAGTTAATTTTAGTTTTAACATGTTGGTTTCTACACGACCGTTTTTTTTTTCCTGTACTAGACACTTTAGAAACACAACTAAATGGAATTTGAAGGCATGTTTGGTAACAAAGGTACCTAATGACCATCTTCAGATTATTAATCTAACTTTGGTTTACTATCAGTCTTAGCTATTGCTTTTATTTCTTTCTTTCTTTCCTTTCTTTCTCCTATTGCTTTTAACTTTCGTCGGGAATGGCAACTCTTTTATTCTTTTGTCATTAGTTGAGTAGTTTTATATTCTAGTTTTTAGATATTCTTACTGCGAAACTCGTATGATGCTTTGTGATGTTTGCAGTTAGCCATTAGTTGATTATTTATATCTCACAGTTAATTTTAAGATTGTTATAGTTGGAAAGTCATTAGTTGATTTATACATATAATTTGTTTTATCTTAGTTCACCTCAAGAAATAGATATCTATTTCTGCCCAAGGAGAAGCTTGGGTACCTCTGTTTTAAATGTAACCTAATTCTACTATAGGTGAACTGATTTTTTATTGTCTTTAAGTTGTTTAAGGGGAAAGTTGTTTCAGTTTTTTCCTATGTCAATGAGATAACAGAGTTATTGTTCTCGCTTGATGTGTGAAATTTGGTAGTGATGGTCTTTTGCATTACCACGCATAGATTTCTGTGACAGATGTTTTCTTATAATTGATTTTCAAAAACAAATTTGTGTATGAGATTAATTAAATCTGTAGATCTATCTTGAGGATTGATGATTTCCTTGTAGCGAGCTTGGGGTATTCAATTTTATAATTTTATAATCAAACCTGAATTTCAAAAAGTTTTTTTTTGTTTCCTTAATATTCCTATTTCATGTTAAAAGTGCCTAAAAATTGGTCTGGCCTTTGTAGTTGGAAAATGCTATAAGCACAAGGACGTCAAAGATTACATCGTTGGAAAACATTAGAGAAATTTCTTAGCCATTTGAAACATATATTAAATATTACATAAGGTTTATTTTGGTTTAAATGTTACTTATATTAGCTTTTCTTTCTTGCAAGCACGATTACTTTTTATCATTTTTTTTTTGAACTTTTGTGGGTACCATGCATGTTAAGGTATAATTATGTGAAAAAAATTTGCAAGAAACAAGGAACAACTTCATGATGCGAAAGTGGGGATTTCAAAACCACTTTTTTATTGGTTTTGATTTTTTAGAGATTGCTGGTTAGCTTTCTTTGTTTCTAACTTCTTGAATCTCTTTGTTGTTGAGTCTATACCTTCCACGCTAAGTTAGTTCATATTCTACTTTATTATTATTATTATTATTTGTTTGACACATATTCTAATTTATTTGATATTTCATAACATGATTTGCATTAATCCTTTGTGGATGAAAGCAATGTTTTCATAACCGGACCGGTGATCGAACCGGTTTACCTTAAAAAATGGTCCAACCGGTCGGACCGTTTTAACCGTACGGTCGGACCGATAAACCGTTTATATAATATACTATAATTAATAATATATTTTAAATTTTTAAAACCTAAAAGATGTATATAAATAGAAAAATATATAGATTTATCATAGTTTGAAAATTAAATAACCATATAAATATATTCAAAATATTAATTTTAGTTATATATTTTTTAAAAATTAATTAATTAATTAAAAAAATCTAATATTACTAAAATAATATTTTTCATGAAGTAAAAATTCCAAATAATGTTGTATATATATATTAAAATATTAAATTAAGGTTTTAAAATTAAAAATATAATTTTTTCAAAAAAAAATAAAAAAAATCTAAAAATCGGTTGAACCGGTTCTTGACCGGTTCTAGGCTGGTTTTTTGACCGGTTCGACTGGTTCGACCGGTGCGAAGCTGGTTCAACTAGTTCTTGACCGATTTTGACCGGTTTCTGACCGTAAAAATGGTTTTTAGGAGCAATCCGGACCGGACCAGGGATCGGTTCCCGGTCAAATCGATTGAACCGGCCGGTCCGGTCCGATTTTGAAAACATGGGATGAAAGTTTTCACTGCCTCTTGTGTATGTATTATTTGATGTTAGATAAAGTTTTTGAGTTTAACTCAAATGTGTTGTATCCAATTGTTTCCTGTGATTTTTTTGGTTTAAATGAATACATTTGTTCATTTGCTGATACTACTCTTGTTACTTAAAGCAAAGAAAAAAGATAATCTATTTGATTGGATCCTAGTTGCTCATTTCTTTGGATCCAGAACCACAAAAATTTAATTTTCGAAAGACGGTTATGAAGAGAACATTTGATAATTTCAATCGCTTAGTGATAATTTCGTAATTAGTAGTTCATTTGATAATTCCAATCGCTTAGTGATAATTTCGTCATCCGTACATGTTATTTTACTGATAAATATGTGTTTAAGTTTACTTTTTATTTTAATATATTCATATTTGTTTTATGTTTGTTTTTCTTTTTAATAATTTACAGTATGGAGATACAAATTAAAGGAAAAAAGATTGTTGCGCCTTTTATGAAAACTCGGGATGCTAACAAGTGCTGAAGTAAAGAATCAAAGTTTTTCAAGACTAATGCATATTTTTTTCTAGTGTTCATTAAGTTAGAATTCGATTATTTTTTATATTTGAATGATATATAATATTGAAAGATTGTATATTAAATTTTATTTTAGAAATTTTTGAATTTTGAGTGATTTATAATATTGAAAATTTGCGATTTAATTTTTTTTTGTTTTTTATTTAAAAAAAGACAACGCTTTTTTATGTGTTGTCTTTACTAGAAACGACAACTCTTTTTATGAAAAGACAACGCTTTTTATGTGTTGTCTTTACCAGAAATGACAACGCTTTTTTATGCGTTGTCTTTACCAGAAACGACAACGCTTTTTATGCGTTGTCTTTTTCAGAAACGACAACGCTTTTTATGCGTTGTCTTTGCCCAAAACGACAATGCTTTTTCCGCGTTGTCCTTGAGCGTGGTCTTTTACATCACTGGCTACGACAACGCTTTTTCGGTGACATTAACAACGCGGAAAAAGCGTTGTCTTTCACCTTTTTTCTTGTAGTGTACTTGAAAAGGACTAAGAATATATTCATAGTTTATGGGGGAGGAGAATTGAAATTGGAAGGCTATACCGACTCTAGCTTCCAAAGCAATGTGGATGACTCGAAATCAACCTCTGAATTTGTATTCATGCTCAATGGCGGTGCTATCTCTTGGAAGAGTTCCAAGAAGAACACCACAGCGGATTCCACTACTGAGGCAGAATATATTGCAGCATCAGCTGCTGCTAAAGAAGCCGTTTGGATTAGGAATTTCATCCAAGAGTTGGGGGTCAATCTTGAAACTGTTGGTCCAGTCCCGGTGTACAGCGACAACATTGGTGAAGTTGCTCAGGAAAAGGAACAAAGGTCTCATCAAAGATCTAAACACATACTGAGGAAATACCACATCATACGGGAGATCATGGAAAGAAGAGACATCACTGTCGAGAGAGTAACCTTTGCAGACAATATCGCTGATCCGCTTACTAAGCCCTTGCCAGGACCCTTGTTTGACAAACATCATGAAGCAATGAGACTACGTAGTATGGCTAGTTGGCTTTAGGGCAAGTGGGAGATGGAAAGAGTGGGTGCCCTACTGGCCAACTTGTGGCTGAGGGACTTTATGACTCTATTTGTAAACAATATTTGGTTTAATGTAATTTACACTCTTTATTGACATTTACTTTATCTCTTGTCATATTATTATGTTGTGACGTACTATACGATGTTTAGATAAAGACCTTGAATATACTAGAGTGCATGTAAGATGTGATAGTGAATATGAATGACTATCATGAAACACATCTTATAATAACTGTATATTCTAAACCAGTTCCTAGTCAATTGAGCCATCCGCAATAAGAATAAGGATCGCTCGATATTGAGACTAGCATTTGCGATGCCGAGTACCACGTTTCATTGGTATAGAAGATAGAGATGTTCAAAGCATGCAAATGGATATTAATTGGATGGATGATTGAACTACCCTACTCAGACTTTCCAAGTGGTTTTCACTAATTGAGTGGATAAAGTCCGAGGTTTTGGTTGTACACCATTAGTCCTTACTACTTGAAACAACATGGAGACTCTATATGCTAGTACTGTATTTTGAATCGTTTACTGAATCCATGAGGGTCATCAGGTGTTGAGATTTTGTGCAGTTACAACACATATATGAGTCAATGCTTTGTTGTCAAGGATTCATCACACGCTTGCAAGCGTTGATATCTTATGTGATCTGAGGAAATATTAGTGTGACAAATCTCTCGCCAGAGTACATGATGTGCTTTAGGTTACCTGGTTTCCTAGTTACACATGCGATGTCACTATTTGATATTCAAGATGTATTACATAGCTATCGAATCTTGAACGACTCTTGATATACCAATGGTTGTTGATTCGATCGGGAAATATGGATGAAGGGACCGTACTGTACGCTAACCAAAACCCACTGGTTCTTGCAGGCACTATTAGTGATACCTTTGGAATCATGGGGCGATGTTGCTAGGTGCTCTTACCATGATTCGATGGGCAAGTCGGAAATTGTTGTTTCGAGTCACAAGGAGTTGTGAGTCCACAACTAGATGTATCCCTGAACCATTGAGGGTCACACAAGTAATGAATTTCTAATTCCCGTTGAGATAGTTAAATTTAATGAGTTAAATTTAGCGAACGAGAAGTAGGACTTATTATTGATGAATAGAGGGAGTGAGATTTCCTAAAATGACATGGGGAGACCATTTTTGGAAACCACTGGATTCAGATTCAGAAAATTTATCTTGACTTTTAAAAATGCAGAAAAGGTTTCTGTACACATTGGTAAAATTTGTTTAAAATTAGAATCACGATGAATTTTATATTAATTTCTGAAAATACAGGCTTTGCTTGTTAGGCTTGAACTTCTGACAAACGGGCCCTAAGCTGTTAGCAACCCATGTTATAAATAAGTTATTGTAGTGCAGAAATTACAACACAACAACTCATAATTTTCAAAACCTAGAGAGAAGTCTCCCTAGGGTTGGCCGAAAATTCAGTCTCCCTTTTTCGAAAATCCAATCTGCAATTTTTGAAAATTGCAGTCTGGTTTAGCAGATCAAATCTGTTAATCTCTTCGTAGAAACTTCTGATAGACTTTCTAGTGCAGTCTGTCAGAGGGATTAGAATTATGTTCGTGGACCTGATTCAGGAGTTGATCGAGGCATCGGTTCCTGGGATATACAAGAAGAGCAGATTTATCTGTTGGAGTCCATAACCTCAAGTTGAGACTTGAGAGGTAAAATTCAATTTTTTTTTATTTTACATAATTGTTTTAATCGTAAAGATCTGGCACCCTATGATCTGAAATCGTTCTAGATCTAAAACAAAAATTTTAAACTTCCGCTAGCCATGGGTATCAGATCTGACAGATCCGAGAACGTGTTCCAATAGCTCCAAGCCCAATAAGCATATACTTATCAGTCATAATCAAGAAGTGTCCAAGAAAAGTAAAACTAATGCAGAAACCTTACCCTTGCGTAATGAGCTTAGGCATATGCTACCTTCTCCTCACTATTGAGAATTTTAACGACCTTTATTGCTCGTCGTGTTTCACCATTAAGCACCATCTGTAGAGCAGTGTCAATCAATCATTTATCTTTAACATGAAGCTAAATAATTCCTAGAAAATCTCATCAATGTATCACAACAATCTAATCTAAACTTTAAAGATCCATGCAGGTCAGGACCTTCAGTATCTCTGGATTCAGCAAAATTGACTTTAAATTAAGAATTACCAAATTACAGTACGACATACTTGATCGGCCTCAAGTGCTGCTTGATAAATAATATCATGTTCCTGTCTTAGACGCATATTGTTTCCATTTAGAAAGACATTACCAGGCCCGACTAATGTAATCTAAATGTTAATTCCAATGACAATTCATAACTAGGATGTACAACTTTTCACCTGTGTACAAGAGTTCAACGGTTCCTCCATTTACTGCAGGAAACACAGTAAAAACCTCAAGCCCTCGACAATCTAGAAAGCAAGATGGACAAGAATGCCTTGTAAAATCAGAATGACTTTTAGGGAGAGAACTATAGTCATCCAGTTAGATAAAAGTAGACACTAAAGAGTCGTATAGAAAACACAACTTAAGCTATCTTGTTTACTTACCTTTATCAGTTCTAAATTCACAAGACCACGGGCTCAATTATGTGGAATGGAAAAGATCCCAATGAAAAAAATACAACAAATGAAGCTTTTAACTTTGTACATAAAACTACTGTATTAATTGAATAAATTTGAAGATCTAATATGTCATTTTTAGGACAAAGTACATTTGTATTCAGGTACATTGCCTGCTTTCAAATCCATACAAGGAGGTATCAAGGCAGTAATACATGATTATAGCATATATTTATTTGAGGAATAAACAAATTTGATGTATGCTTATATACAATAGGTTACATTGAATCTTCGTATAGGTTTATAGATCAATTACCTCATTAGGAACAATGTCCCAAAGCCTGTCAACAGCAGAACGAGCAATCCGAGATCTTGATCAACTTCTTGTTCCAGCCAGTGCCACATGGAAACATATTCCCATTAAACTTAGTATATGACAAAAGTTATTTGCCCAAGGTTGCATTCGTATTGAAGGATTTTGAGCCAAGGATTCGAGACCCCATGGTCATCCTTTACTAATCCATTAGCCCAAATGCAACTAAAGTATTAAACATCATTATCGAACTATAACCTTTAATTGGGTTTCAAAAGGTAAACCATTTGAATTTTTACCACAGTGAGATCAGGGTAATCATGCAAGACCAACTGAATTCATCAGTATGGAGAAACCAAAATATTTAATGATTATGATTCAAGGGAGTACCTGAACTTTAGGCTCAGCCACTACAGATTGCTTGAGCATGCGATTTCCAAATGCACGAGACATTTCCAAGACACCTCCAACCCTCCAAGTGCCTGAAACAATAGCAAAAATCGAAGGCGATAGCTACTTTAGAAATCCTTAATTATTTAAGTTTCAGTATTAAAAAATACATCAGGCCACCATCTTTGTTCATGGGATTCATACGCTTGCTCACAAATTTAACTCACAAATATAACTAAAACATCTGTTAGATGTTTTAGTGTTACGAAATTTTTGCGATTTATGGATGCATCAATCAAGAATTTCAAACTTAATCCACAAAGAAACGAACACAAAACAAAAGTGCCAATAATGATGCAACATAAATCGCAACAATTTTGTAACAAAGTAATAAGCTCTGCAACAAAAAATACAAACAAATATGCAAGGAATCCAAATAGGAATAACGAAACTCAAACTAACCGAAACAAGTTCAGGTTATACAAACACTTGAGAAAGGGGACCGTGATACCTATTTTGTGAGTGATGAATCCACTATCAGGCCATTTTTTTGAATGCTTTTTTTTTTCCAAGAAATGCGAAGAGTAAGCTGGCAGTAAGACTTGGTAAAGCTCCTACTAAGTGTATCACGATCGAATGGCGTTCGATATGTCGACGAGCCAGTAGGGGTTGTAAAATCCAAATCTGGGGTTAATAAGGGTAAGCCGCTAGACCAGCTAGAAGCGGAAGCCTAGCTTAGATCGGAAGCCCGTAAACTAGTGAGAAGAGGAAGCCCTTAGATAAAAAAAACAATAGAACCGTTTGTATCCTCAAAATCGATATCGTTTGTTGCTTCTCACAACAGTGGAAAGAAACTGTGATCCGTCAGAACTGCCTAAACTTCTCTAATCATTCTAGAAAATCAATCGACACTCATTATCACGGCCGTCTTCTTGAATTATTTAGGATGGAACTCGATCATGGAGAGTATTTCAGAAGGCATACCGATGATTTAATTTGCTGGCCATTTTCCACGGAGCAGCAAGCAAATTGAATATTGGGATGGAGATCGAGGGGATATGACGAGGGCGAATGTTTCGAAAACGGTGAGAGCTTTGATGGGGGGTTTTGTACACGCTGCCCACAGATTAGTGACCTGTGGCCAACGTGTATCCCCATGATTTGTCCAAATCAGTGGGTCCCATGTGGGGCCCACTTGAGATCCACTGATTTGGACCAATCAAAACTTGCCACGCTACCCACAGGACACTATCATGTGGGTAGCATCGATAGTTTCTGGATGGGGATTGAGGGTTCAATCGATTTCTTTGAGAGTTGCCGGATAGCTGTAGTATATTTAATTAAATTTATTTCTTTAGGAACAAAGATTTATTCTGAGTCTCTTTACGATTTTATTAAAGAAAGCGTTGTAAAAGAAATAAAAAACGCTCATCCACAAATATTTTTAAAAAGCGTTGTGGATGACAAAAAAATGTTGTCTTTTATAAATTTAAAAAAATAAAGACAACGCTTTCTCATAAAAGCGTTGTTTTTTTTTAACAACGATTTTGTAAAAAAAATTGTCTTTTAAACTGTTGTCAATGACCATATTTATTGTATTATTTTATGCATAAACTACAACTCTCGTCAATATATAGGCTACATTTACCTTTTTTGTTATTAGTATATTTTCTTTAGTTTTTCTATTACAATTTTGTGGTGCAGTTTTCAACTAATATGTTTATTTTCTTATAAAAGCGGATTACTTTGTCTAACACGTATCATATCTCCTATCCTATACTAACGCTTAATGTCGAAATGAAAATCATAGACCTAGCAGTCATAAAAAACTCCCCAACAGTAAGAGGTTTGGCCAGCCCCATGGGAAATTTTAACTTATGACGTTGTAAGAGGTCAGGACAAAAAATATTAAAACTACCGGGATATCTCTCCACATATCAAATGGGTTTAGAAATTCCCTATGAGACAAAATCTTGGGATCTGATCCTCTACCATGTACTCCAATGTTAAAGCGGTAGTATCTTATTCACAAACAAGTATAAAATAACGACTCCAAAACTTAAGAGATCTGATAATCGACAAAAGTGAATATCCAAATAAAGGAAAAATTGTTCTTCATTTTTTACCACCAATGACTGCTTGCACATGAACAAGGAGCAAACAAAATAAAAGACTCTAGATCATTATTAAATATCAAACACTTGCCCAAAAGTGACAAGACATAGTAAAAACTAAACTATTCAACGGCTCCACGGAATGGTCTTCCACTAAAAATAATTCAAATGGCCCCGTTGTTGTTAGCATCACTCAAAATTTAAAGGATTCGAGCGAAAATCTTCGATTATCTCCTCGTCACCCAAATCTTCCTAATAAATATCCCAAGGGGAGGCTCGAGCCAATCCTCAACTATCTACATCATCACAGGCTCTGGAAATTTTATGATAAATCATCATAGAATGAATACCTCCACTCCGTAGACTAGTTTAGTGTTTTCAGTAGATCTTTACGACAATTCCACAACGACTTCATCAAGAATAAAAAATTTTCCCGATTGAATCATCATGTCAATCTCTAAATGCTGATTGAATTTTCGTTAACCTCGATTGCTTTCCTTCTCAACCGATTACGCCTCAGAATATTTATCTTGCCTATTGACTAATGGAGGAAAATTCTCACTAGTCCTCCAACTCATGTGAATGTTATTTCGACCCTAAGGTTGTTCCATCTCCTTTGCACAAAGGCATCATACCTTCTGGATTTTTCTTCAAGATCCTTACGCTACTGGAGGAAGTCATCTCGAATCTTCGTGCCTTCCTCGCCAAAGTCTTTTGCATTCTTCACACCCCTTAATGATGTCACTCTTCAATCTTCTAACGTTTTTCCTCATGAAGTTATCCGAGATCTCTCTTCTCGATATGAAAGGTTTTTTTATGAAAAACTAATAAAATCTTTACAATAACCATAGACAAATCAGATATATTTCTAAACATAAGAAGAAAAATAAATAACAAGAGAAATCAATAATAATACCTAGAAGGTTGTCGAAGCAAGAGACGATTTAACACTATCAGTACGGTTGAGGCAGTAGATGTAACCTATCATGATCTCTAATGAGGTTAGCTCCCATTCTCCAAACCCAATCTTTGGATCTTTCAATCCCCAAAAGGATCCAGTGTTATTATGTATTATTCACGCTCTCCACGAACAAGTGGTGACCTTCAAGAGTGTCAATATGGACTGATCGTTCATGGTCATGTTTTATTTTTGGATACTTTCTACCATAATCGCACTCCCTAGTACGAACAATCGACGGTCAGTTCCCTATTATAGCTTCATTATCTTTTACCACCATTCCTTCTGTCATGCACGTTCACTATTTTTAGACCGATGGAACCGCAAAGAGATTGACAAGATTTGGACAGCCCGGGAGATTTTCCCTCCTCCGTGGAAAGCTCTTGGGAACCCATGGATACCCCGATCACATTGTTGACACTCTTTCCCTCGACATCTTTGCAAAAGGATTCTCGTTTTTTCTCTATGCAAGCAACAAACCTCCGCCAAGTTTATTTTGTCGGCCTATTGAAAAAAAGAGAGAAAGGGAAAATGAATGAACAAATAAATTTAATTAAATACAGTCAAGCAAAAGAAGTTCCCAAGAAGACATAAAATAATATCAGAAAAAAAACATGGACAAAGGATTACAAGTAAGAAACCAAAACTCCTAGGATCAAATATTTCGTCAAAAAGATCTAAGGATCGACATTCAAGCTGCAAAGTTACGATGAGTTTTACCAATTATAATTTTTTGTAGGCCGCTGGACTCCATGTCATGGGCACCATCAAAATCCCAAAACGTAATAAAAAACTCCGATCTCCACACACTCTTCGGGAAACAAGGTGAAAGCGGGAAAAAAGATTTACAGTCCGATCACGGGGTTGCGAAATAAATATAAGATACTGAGCATGGAACGACCGCACCAACGAAGAGCAAGTAAAAAATATAAGTTCCAAATCGACGAATCAAATTCATGCTCTCATTCTAACTGTAGAACACATGCAAATACGAGGATAGACCCTGGGGTTCCCAATTGACTAAAACTCACACTCAAGCCCTACAAAATAATTTTATCGAAAATGGGCGTTTAGGAGGAAAAAAACCTGAAAAACCATTAATAAATACTCCAAATACAACGGTGAAGTAATTCTGCGGGATGGGTTATACCAAGAATCTCCCGTTGTAGGAATCCTCATAATATAAGTCTAGATAGTAATCATCAATGTTTAGTGACAACACGGACTATAAAGTTTTTTGAAGTTGCCCAATACTCACATTCGTCAACCCCCCCTCTGATTACCCTCCTAACTAACTCCTTTCACAATAGTCTGGCTCTCGCTAAAAAATATGAAGGGAGTCGGTCTCGACCACAACAAGCGACGAAGGTGGCCGTCTAAATCTCTCAAAGGAGAAAAACAGATATCCAAAATTCACTAGTTTTCACCACTAGAATCCGTGCGAGGAGAGAAAAATTACTCCGATTATTCCTTAACAAGGACAATCACCTTAACCCCCGGGACGGACAGACCCTGCAAAGAATATAAGGATTTTAAATATATATATAATATATAAATTATTTAAAGACATTCTCTTACAACTACCAATCAATGCAATGTAAACAAGTCATAATATTTTTAATACTTTGACAAAAGAAAAAAACAATTTAGAAAATCAAAGTTTCCCACGATTTTTGATACTAAGTTGTAGTAATTCATTTTAAAAAACAGAAACAAAATAATAATTCTCAATTAAGAAAGAAAACAAATATCATGTAAATATTCATAAACTTGTATAAAAATGCATATATCCATCCGCTCTCACGACCCAAGGAATTCATCGCCACCTCATCGCTACTATCAATCGGTTCCAGATTCATTCGCTTCCCCCCATCGTCGTCAGCCGGCATCATTCGTATCTTTCAGATCGGCCTAATGATTGCCAGTATTGCCGCCGCCTCATTCTTCTCTAGAACCAGCTACCCGCCTCGCAGCAGTCTTTATTTCTCCCATCTCTCACTGCCCGCCACTGATTCTTCTCCTCCTTACCCCTTGATTCTTCTCAGTCGCATCTCCTCATTCCTCGATCTGCACAGTCGCCCGTCGCCAAGTCGCCCCGCGAATCCCCTCCTCTAGATTTGCATAGCAATGCCGACATCGACCAGCCGCCTCCTTCGACTCTCGTCACCACCCCGCTCCTGCAATTGTCGTCGGTCGAGTGATCCAACGATGAAGGGTTTGGGGGGGGAGAAAAGAGATAGATGGGGATATAGACCGCACAAATACATGCACAATACACGTTTGGAAATTGTGAGAAGAGAGATGAGAGAGGTGTAGAGACCCGCAACTTAATCAAGGTAATTTAAGGAAATTAATTACTAAATTTTGCCCTACAAATTATCCGAATGTGGATCTGTGGGAAGCTCCGAAGCAACAGATCGGAAGCTCCGATCGGGATCGTACAGCTCCGTTTGAGGATCGGACGTTCCGTTCTTGCCAAGGCAGGCGTCATCAAACCGATGATGCAAGATGAGACGTCACTGCTTACGCACTTGAGAGACATCGGACTTTCCGGTGTACACGAACGGAATGCCTCCGTTCGCGATCGGACGTTTCCCGATGAGGGCTCGGCGACGATTCGTATTGCCGTCTATAAATAAGTGGTCCGAGCCATCATTCTGTGCACGCGATTACTCCCTCATTTCCTCTGGTTTTTCGAACCTTCTGTACTTAGATATACGGATTTATAGGCCATCCTATTGAGAATCCGGAAGATGCCTAGGAGATCCCTCGTCGTAGCGTAGGTGTGCCCTAAGTTATGAGGCGAATCTACACCAGCGGGCTGGACGACGGACTAAGGTAATAAATGCTTCCTAAAAATATTTAGGAGTATTAAATCGCTTAGTTACGGCTTTTAGAGAGTTTAAAGTGATGCATGGACGTTTGCAAGTGTATACGCAGTAATAGCAGACTTGTAGGCTTTGGACCTATGATGGGTGTGCTAGGAGTTGACCTGCAGTGTTTAGAGGAACATAAGTACTCTGGACCGCTGATAGCCAGCATGATATTATACATAGTTGTGTGTGAGCGCATGATGTATGTGCTGTATTGTCTATGTTTTACTGATGTTAGCACATGCATATGTATTTTTACTGGAGACTGCCATCGGGTATGATTTGAGTCATGATAGTTTTCCAACATTCGAGGGCATTCTTCCTAGAGATATCTGTGTCTTGGGAATATATCGAGTACCACGCGGAGTCGCTCTCTTGCCCGATACTGTGTATTCCCAGGCGCCCATAAGTAAAGTGATTTAAAAAACCCCCTTATTTTTAAAGTCATGTGGGGCATGCACATAATTATGGTATTTTATATAATTGCTTCCGTATTGAGCGTGAGTCGCTCACGCCCTTTATGTTTTGTGTTTTGAATCACCTTGTGACGAGTCTAGGTCTGAGGCTGGACTGGATCCCGAGGTATCCCAGCAGGGTTGAGGTTGCTTTAAAAAAAACCTTGCAGAAGTGAGTTTGTTAGGGATTCTGAAATACCCAATTTTCGAATTGGTTGTAAAAATAATTATACACTGTATTCTAACGTCGGTTTATTAACTGTCCAGATTGGATTTGTATGTACTTTGAAATTAATCCGCTATTTCACGCTTTAATTGTCGATTGCTTGCGCTAATCGCACTGATTAGGTAGTTCGATCCTGGGTAGAGTCGCTACATTTATGGTATCAGAGTG